>NW_025999969.1:19-63306 GCF_001458135.2 Marmota marmota marmota
ATGCCATCAGCTGGCGTTTGCGCCTTGAAGGCTCCCTATGGGAAACACAACCCTGCTCCTCGCCTAGGCCCCCTTGGCTTCCTGATCCCTGACACTGGGTGGTGTCTTAGATAATGTGCTAACTTTTGTGCAGAGGTGATATGGTTAATGACCAAGATTTTAAAGATTAAATGGAAGTTACATACTACCTATTGCTTTCACAGTTGTCGTATAGTTTAAAGAATGAGCAGGACTTTATGTCTTAATTGGTTAAGCTGTTTCAGAAACTTACTTACATGGTGATGAACTTCTCTCTGTTTTATTGTTGAGGATGAAACCTCCTCTCACTAGAAGGACCGGATTCTCTCCTTATAATATAACGTACTTGAGGCCCACTTCTTGTTATGGGACTTTGGGCAACTTAAGAGAGATAGGAGAATTAACCCTTTGACAAGAGCTTCAGGCCTTAGGGAAATTTTACAGGTTCTCAACCAATGGGTTAGATAAAGATTGCCACTAAGTTTACCCAGGTGCACATTTCTTGAAGAATGTAGATGGATTTGGGACAAACATTGGAATATTCAAACACCTAAACCTTTTTGTAAGGGCCCTTTCACTTTTATTTTGTCCACCCCAACTGCAGCAAAGTTTGCAGAAATAGGTCCCTGGATTTACTCCTCCAGACTGAATCCTGCAGCTGAGGACTGGGAGTGCACTCCAGAGGCTGTTTCGTCCTTGAAGCTGACCATCCTGAAGAAAACGGAGCACCATAGAAGGTTGAGGAACAGAAGGACATCATCCCTGCTCCAGTCACTCTGGAAGCTGACTGGTCTACGCATCGCCAAAGCTTGAGGAGACTACAGCCTTGTTTCAGCTATACTGGAGAGACTTGGAGATCAATCCTCTGTTAAAGATAAACTTTCCACCAGGACTAATGAACTCTTTCAACCTCTAAGATACTTCTTATAGTATAATGCATCACATTCACTTGCTTTTAGATATGTACCTAATTGTTTGTTTGGTTTTTGCTACTGGTTGGATAACAAATAAAAAAAATTTCATTTATCCTTTCTTTTTCTTGCTTATATAAATTTTCTAGGATTTGTTTGTTGTTACTAGTTTGGCTTTGTTAATTCATGCTGCTTATCCTATGCTAACCAAAATGTTAGTCTATTATTTAATTTGGTTTCCTTTTGATAACCTTAAGGAATTCTGTCCTACTCCTATTTTAACCATGGAGATCATGTGAACCATATGTCAGGACAATCCACTATAACTAAGAGGTGGTAAAACATATATTTAGGTCCTGCCCTGCCAGAGGAATGCTATAGATGGATGAGTGTTTGGAAAGACAAAGGAGGTTCACTCTGAAGAAATTTGATTTTGGAGGTCACCAATCTTGGGGTGAAGATAACTGGCCTCCCCAGAGGATTATTGTCACTTATTGTTCCACTACCTGGGCACAAAATGGCAATTAGAGTTATACAACCCCTATTTACATGTTAAGCAGAATTATTCACTTACCATCTGTACTAGAAATTATTATTAATCCGACTGCCAGAGTCTTTGACCTCCTAGCCTGGCAATAGACCAGATGCCAGTGGCAAACTATCCAAACCACTTGGCATTAGATTACCTAGTGGCTGAAGAAAGATAAATATGTGGAGAGTTCAACAGCTCATGTTGTTGCATCCAAATTGATGACAATAGATAAACAGTTAAGAATATAGCCAACAACACATGAGAACTAATACCTGTGCTTGTTCATACCTAGAAGGGCATTAATGTTTGGGTCCCAAACATGCTTTTGAGAGATGGTTGTCAACTCTTGGTAGATTTAAAAGCTTAACTGGTATAGTGGGTATTCTGTTGTTAACCTATTTATTGCTCTTATATTTGGCTACACTGTGCATAAAAACTATTGAGTCCACTACAGAAGCTGCTATTGAAAGGATGACAATAACTAAGGTTTTGACATTGTATAAGGCTTTATGCTAAGATAATGGTAATGATGCTCTTAAATTTAAAGGATTAAATTATGAGGAGCATCATTAAAGGGGGAATTGATGTGGCACCACCTATCTCCACAGAAAAGTGTTAACTGGGCTTCTCCAGAAATCTTCACCTTGTCTGATTTTAGAAGTGTCAGCAAAAGAGTCACTGTAAAAGAATTCAATGTAGATAAACTTCCTATTTTCATATTGCTCTGTTTTAGTTGGCCACTGGCGAAGAAGATGCCATCACTCCAGGTGCTGGGCACCCCCTTACTAGTTTTTCACAAACATATTCAGTATAGTAGTTTGTAGAAATGTGCAAACAAGGTCTGGCTTTGAGCTGTGGATTCACAGAGATGTCTAAATTTTAAGATAAGTTACTAACTGGGCTCCATGCTAACAACTGGAAGGGGGAGGAAATAAAGTGGAGAAGAAGCTCTCCCCTTCTCAGGTATTGTCCTTGAAGGGTTAACTTTCCCAAAACAGGGAAAGAGAAAGCTGTTTTTACGTGAATTTTTGCAGACTGTGAACTTCTGAGCCCCTCCCCTTACATGCTGTATATAAAACTCTGAAACTCCCTGAACTTGAGCTTCAGGAGATTAATTGATTACAGCAAAAGCTGTGCCCTCTGAGCCTGGCTGCAGCCAAATAAAACTGTTTCCTGCTATCTTCTATGCCTTGCCCCGTTTATCCCTACAACAGTACTGTGATATCCTGGTACTGCCTGGACCCTCCCCTCCCCCTGCTTCTCCCTAGCCAGGGGTTGCCGCAGTCTAGCTGGGCAAAATAACCGGGAGGTGGCAAGCAACTTGAAAGTTGAAGCAGGAACTGGTTTATTGCAAAAGAACGCAGCGGGAACTGAGCGGGAACTCAAGGTAGCTGGTACCCAAGGTACCAGGAGATGCTTTATTGCGGGAAATCCGAGGTATATATACCTAACTGATTACACACAGCTTGACTCAATTAGCATCATCTAGATACAGCAATCAGCCAATAAGGAATCCCCACCATCTAAATGGCTCAGCTGTGTTGCCTCACAAACCACTCCTCCTGGCAAACTGCCAGGCACCATCTTGACTTGATTTGCGGTTCCCAATAAGGGGTTCTCAAATGGGTTCTGGCTCCCCACCAACTACCCCCCCCCCAATTCTGACCTGAAGGTATCCTCTCATAGTACCCTCCTTTGGTCCCGGCCTCTCTCTGAGGTTCTACTCACCTGGGGCAGAGGAGTGGAATTGGCTGGCCTCTGCACCCTGAAGGCTCCCTATGGGAAACACAGCCCTGCCCCTCTCATGGGCCTCCTTTGCCGCCCAAGCCCTGAGATCTGGCAGTGGACGTTGGCCTCATGCTGACTTTGGCCTGAATGACCACCTCCTTTCCTTCCCCTGCACTCTAGCCTTGCATGCTGCCCCTACTCCAACCCAGCCCTTCTAACTCTGACCCTTCATGCTCCAATCTCTGGGCCTGGCCACTCACCTGAGCCCCTGAACGCATTCGTGCTGTTGCCTGGCTTCACATGGTGTCTCTTGGAGTCGGGTCTAACCAGGGAGCCCTTTGCTTGAGCCCCCTAGATCACTCCCCTCCTCGCCATTTTGCTAACATCTGTCTGCTCATTGTAGCAGGGTTCCAGATGCAGTACCAACTCCCCTTTCTCTCCTTCCCCTAGCACTTTCCCCTGGAGCTCAGGCCTCCTGCTCTTTGGGTTCCTAATCCTCTTTTTGTCGAGTAGGTCCCTTGCCTAGGTAGTACGTCAGTCCTGGTACTTGTCCCTCTCTGCACCCTTCACAATCCCGAGCCATGACCTCCCATCATTGTCCTCCTGGCACTTAAACCTTGGCAGGTCTGCTTGGCACTGCCCCTGGCACTTGATTCTCATTTGAGCCAGGGTGCCATATGGGAAACACAGCCCTACTCCTTCACCTGGGCACCTTGCTCTCCCTGGGCCCTTAGTCCTGCACCGAGAACCCTGACACCTGGCAGTGGCACTGGCACTAGAGTCTGCCTCCCTCCTGCTGGATCCCTGATCCCAACCCTAACCCAACTGGGACCTCCTTTCACCCTCTTCCTGGCCCCCTTCTCTTTCCAGGCCCCATTTGCCTGGTTATTGGTTCTGGATTCTCATTGGAGAAAGGGTGCCTTATGGGAAACAGAGCCCTGCCTTAGCCCCTTGCTCTCTCTGGGCCCTTGGTACTGCACCCGGAACCCTGACACCTGGCAGTGACCCTAGGCCTGGATCCTGCTTCTCCCCTACCAGATTCCCAGATTCCCTCCATGGTTTTAGCCCTTGTTCCCTCCTGACCTGCGGGAGAGATGGGGAGAGCATGCCCCCACCAGGACAAGCCAAGAAAGGAGAGGGCCGACTGACTGCCCACATCCAGCCCTCCCTCGCTGGAGGACAATCAGACGCATCAGGGAGACCAGTCAAAGCAGGAGCTCGTTTATTGAGAAAACACACACAAAGTGAATATAATGTATAGGAGCCAATCAGGATAAAGGTTAGCAGGGTGAGGAGAGTTCACATGTAGACTCATCCTACAGGCAGTAATGGGTGACATGAGCAGTCCACAAGGACAGAAGGGTTCTGAGCGTATCCTAGAGGTGGTCCGATTTTTCATCACAACCTACAGTAATGCCTTCTGGCTGATCGCCAGGCGCCATCGTAGCCATGTGTGGCCCCAAGACCGGGAAGTGGGTAGCAGCCAGCAAGTTAGGTTTCCTCTTTTCTGACGCAACATGTCCCACATGTTACATCATGCCCTACATGTGTCCACTGTCCTGAGTCCCTTGCCCCAGCACCAGCCCTTGGTTCTCCATTCCTTGGCCTGTTTCCTCATTTGAGCCTCTGGTGATCCTTGTTGCCCAGGGCGTTCCTGGGCATTGACTGCTGGTCCCTTGCTTGGGCCGCTTCCCTTTTCCCCTTGGTTTCACTGCACTGGAGACCACTAGTGCTGCCCCCCTGCCTGGTCCCAGCCTCTTCTGCTCTCTAATGGCATGGGCCCTCCTCTAGGTCCCTCGATTGGGCTCTTTATTGGGGTCTTGGCCCTCACCCCACTAGCACCCATCCTCCGGCTCTTCCCGCTGTGCCCTCCTTTGGCCCTTCTGTTTTCCCTATCCCTTTCAGGCCCCCTTTCCTCATCTCTATCCCAGGATACTCACCCAAGCCAGGGGAGTGGACCTGGCCTCTTGGCCCTTCTGGCTCCCTAGGGGAAAATGTAGCCCTGCCCCTTGCCTGGGCCCTTAGGCCTCCCTCAGCCTGGGCCCTCCTCCCCCACCCCAGACACCCTTCAGTGGATCTGGGCCTTGAGCCTGCCTCTCCCTGAGCGACCCGCTCCTCTCTCTCCTCTCCCTGCATCCCCAGGCCTTCCAGGGCCCTGGCACTTGGCTCTCCATTCCTGCACCTGGCTCCTTGCTTGAGCCCCTGGCTGCCCTTCTCCAGGACTCTGTCTGTTTCCCTGTCCCTTGATAACAGGCCCCTCAGTTGTGCCACTTCTGTGCTTCCCCACTCTTCTCCTTATGCTGTGGTAACCTGGTACTGCTGGGACCCTCCGTTCCCTCTGATTTCCCTGGGCTCCTCCAATGGGTCCTGGCTCCCCTCTCACCCAGCAACCCCTGCCCCCACTTCCGCACATAGGGTTTCCCCACACAGTGCCGTACTTTGGCCCTCCTTGGGTCCGGTCCCTCTCTGAGGATCTACTCACCTGTGGCAGAGGGGTGGAATTTGCTGGCTTCTGCCCCCTGAAAGCTCCCTATGGGAAACACAGCCCTACCCCTAGCCTCCTTCGCTGCCTGAATCCTGACACCTGGCAGTGGACCTGGGCCTTGAGCCTTCTTCCCCCTGTGTGACTTTCTCCCTTGTTTCCCCTTTCTCCTCTCCCCAGCCCTGCCTGGGATCTGGCACTTCGCTCTCCATTCTTGGCTTTCTTTAGGGTGAGAACATTTCCTCTGAAGTGCCCTTCTATCATGTTGTTCTGCCTCATCTCAGACTTGAGACAATGGAGTCATCTGACCATGGACTGAGACCTCTGCAACCATGAGCACAAAATGAGCCCAAATAAACTTCCTCACCCAAAATATTCTTATCAGGTATTTTGGCCACATTGGTGAAAAACTGACTAGCATAACTTTATATATGCTTTGAGAGTGCACTCTTCCAGGAATTTGAGATCTAAGAAAGGAAGAGAAATATTTTTGCTTCAGTGCTGGAGGACAGAAGGATATCAACAAAGAAAAAGAAGTAACTAATACTGCTGCAGTCTGGCTGGGCACAAATCACGAGCCACTGAAGCAGGAACAAACTTTATTTCTGAACTCCACCAGCATACTCCACACACGCTCCCGAACGCCACGCGGCTCCTCCAGGAACCAGCAGCCGGAAATATCCTCCGGAAATCCCTCCTCCTGCATTCCCCAACCAATGGGAACTCTCCGGGAATCCCTGGGAATCCCCACAAGAACTCCAAAGTAGCGTGAGAACTGCAAAGTAGCCGCGGAGGCGGATAGTAATGCCTTGCCTGTCAATCAATACAATTGGCAAAATGCCAGGGGCCATTCCGACTCAGCTGTGGCTCTCAGCATCTCCCCCCTTCTGTTTAATTAAACAACAAGCAATGTGGCTTAGGGACCGTGCCTGTTAGGTTGTCCAATACAACATATGGTTCTTACCCGTCATTGGATGAGCTGACCTCTAGGTGTCAGGCTCCTGTCTTAGATTGGTACCACTGCAATTGGATCATACCCGTCACTGACTACCGGTCCAGCATACAGCCATACTTGTGGATAGGCCTTTGCACCAGTGGGGAGGTGAGGTTCTTTGCCTCACCTCTGTTGGCCCCCAAATTTGGCCTTGGTGCCAGTGGAGGGGTGAGGTTCTTTGCCTCACCTCTGTTGGCCCCCAAATTTTAGACCATCACTAGCAGATGGGAGGAGGATGCAGAAATGCCACGACACTAAGCCAATTGATGGCTCCTTTGAAAAATTGTACCACCGGTGACACATCAGCAAAGATACTCCAGCATTACCACAATTCGCTGCACCAACAGATAGTTCACAATATATACAAGTGATATATAGTCCAGGCAAGTTCTGCAAGCAGTTCAAAGTGGAGGAATCTATCAATATGTCTATTTCCTCCCAAAGTAAATCGACTCCTTGATTGAGCATTACTTGTTGAGTTATTATTCATTGATGCATCAGTTTACACAGTTTGTCTGTTTCTCAGTGATATTTTACAAAATATCAAAATGGAGCTAAATTTTTGCTCCAGTGAAATAACTGAAAAAGAACAATCATGTAAAGTAATTCTATTGAATATATGGCAAACGATTCTGCTCTGCTAAATGTGCCAAAGCCTTTAGTATCTAACTCTGAGGAGAAAGTGGATTCAATAAGTTGTATAATTATAGCATCTATTTGATAAGACTCAAAGCAAGTGATGACTTCAATTTGCATCAGAAACATTACACTCTGTAGTGTATAAGAGAATAGAGCATCTTGGTTTTAAATCAACACATGAAATGGTATTTAATAGGTTTTTAAGTCCAGATATAAAAGTCTAATCCCTTGGATTGACATTTATGTTTGTCTTTGCACTTGGTATTGGTCTCCTGGGTTGAATTTTCACCCTGAGCTCTTTTCATATAGTCATAATTTGGCATTTTTATTTCATCTCAAAGGGCTCCCTCTCTCCTTCCCCTTCTCCCTTCCTTCATTCCTCCTTCCTTCTTTCCTTCTATCTTTCTTTTTTTCTTCTTTTCAGAAACTGCACATAACTTTGATAGATCCCAAGCTCCAGGATTACGATGGTGACTTCTATTGCCAATGCAGTTCCAGAGACTGACTTCTTCCTGGACTCAAAGTACTTTCTTCTTCCTGAATCTTTTCCTCTGCTACATTTTCTTCTGGTACTCTAGAACTCTGTTAAGTGATGTTCTCCCCCCACCAAGGTTCACCCAATTCTGACTGCTGATATGTTTTTGCTAAAACTACATGAGTGTTTCTCCTAGAGCAGCAAAGTAATGATGCTTGGGGGCAGTGTAAACCTGGAATCTGGAAAGGAGAGTTCAGATTACACTGGGTACCCAGAGTTCTTGACTGTTATGGTGCTAAGTGAAACCATAAAGAGATGTTATGAAGTGAAAGATTTGACATCATAATTGAAGATTCAGCAAAACAACAGATTGGGATGAGTAATAGTGAAGAAAAAAATGGATGTTAATGAGGCAAAGACAAAACAAAGTACATAAGAATGGACACTTAATGCTTTGGAACATAATAATTATTGATAATTAGATAGAATCAATGACATTCACCCAAAATTAATTAGAAAAATGCTGAAAATTACAGAACTCTTTTCAAATTCCCTCAGATCAATATATAATACTACTAAGCTTTTTTAGTAGGAAACATAAGGCTACCCTCACTAATGTTAGACACAAGAAAAGTAAAAGAAACACACATTTAAATGGCATATTAGAAAGTGTTAAGAATTTTTATTACAGGGTCCAGGGATGTAGATCAGTGGTGGAGCACTTGCCTAGCATGCATGAGTCTCTGGATTTGACTCCTAATTTATAAAAAAAAGAAGAAGGAATTGTCATTATAAGCCATGTCATTAAAAATTTGGCAAAAATACATTTCTCAATACTGGTTGTTTGAATGAGTTTGGTAGGATAGTTGAATATGCAACATAGCCATGTATACTATCAATTTTAAATATACTGTTTGACACAGGAATTCCACTTTAAAAAAATTTATTCCATAGATTCATTCCCAGAAAACAAGAAACTCTATGAACAGCAACAACAGCAAAAATAATGTTCTTTCATTTTACAAGATAAAAAATATCCACTTAGTTAGAAACAAGGCAACCTTTAGAAATCAAAACAGAATTGATTGTATAGAGGTTCTAGGACATATTAAATGTCCTTATAAATCCAAGAGGTTGAGAGTATTAGGGATTTCTACATCTATGTACATGTTTATAGTAATGAAAACATGGCTTCCCATTGACATGGAATCATGCAAATTTTAAATCCCTAAACAAAAATAATGATGCTACACAATTTTACAGATTTTATGTAGGACCTTTAATCTTTCACTTTCATTTCTTTCTCTGTCTTCCTGGAAATTATTCCAGAGAAATGAAATTTAAGTAATGGCTTTTTTAACAAAATATTTGTAGAATCACAAATACTACAAAAATATTGAGATTTTAGTCTGCAAAATGGATGCAAATGATATCAAAAGTAATTCAATTAAGAAGCTTATTAAATTATGAAATAGATGCAAAACATACTGAAGATTATTAAAAGACAAACTTTTAAACCATACAAAAATTAGTTAAGGTTAGTTAAAGATTAGTTAAGTAAAAGTGGCATAGTACAATTAAATGGAGTTCTAGTCAGGACATACCTTCTTTTCTTCCTGGTACATTCCCTAACTCAGACTAAAGCATTTGGCCTCTCCCTGTGCTACTTGACAAAAGCTAAGCCTTTTTCAGGCTGAGGAATTGGAACAGAACCTGTAGCCCTCTGCCCCTTGCAGGGCCCCACCCTGAATCTTGGCCCCAGGCACACTTGAAACTTCAGGGATTCATTCCTGCACTGAAAAGGCTATCAATACATTAAATTAAAAATCCTTTCACTATGATTTTAAGACAAAATGTTAAGATTATATATCAGATGATATATTAGGTATGTGAGTTAATTGTTTTCTTTTAGTTTTACAAGAAATGAAAACAATTTTGTAGGCCTCTAAAATATTATAAGGCCTTAGGCACTTTGCCTAGTGGGTGGGTGAGTCCTACCTGGTATCCTAGGGATTTGTGTTAGCAACAGCTGGGGCTCTGTCTCTAGAGAGGCCAAATTATAAACCCACTTTAAAGCAGAATTCACTTGGTCCTGCATGGTTAAGATGAAACTTTGTGAAGGAGTCTATGCTTCTGTGTGTGTTCATAGACTCCCAAGGATAAAAACTACTCCTCCTTGGATCTTTGTGACAAAAATTTTGACAGTAAAATCCACACTGGCTTCTTTCTCTCAAACATAGAAATTTCTTCATGTATCATATTTCTTCATGTATCATTTTCAATTCAAGATCATGAGACTCTTGATTGTATTTCAGAAAAACAATACCATAGAGAAAATAAATGTGAACATTATCTCCAAGGAGATTCTTGCCCTAAAATTTAAAAAAAAACAAAAAAACAACAACAAAAAAAAACTGCTGGGGTTGTGACTCAGTGATAGAGCACTCACCTAGCACATGTGAGGCTCTGGGTTAGATCCTCATCAGCACATAAAAATAAATAAATAAAAATAAAGGTATTGGGACTGGGGATGTGGCTCAAGTGGTAACATGCTTGCCTGACATGCGCAAGGTGCTGGGTTCAATCCTCAGCTCCACATAAAATAAAATAAAGATGTTGTGTCCACCGAAAACTGAAAAATAAATATTAAAATATTCTCTCTCTCTCTCTCTCTCTCTCTCTCTCTCTCTCTCTCCTCTCTCTCTTTAAACAAATAAAAATAAAAAATAAATTAAATTAAAAGGGGGCTGGGGATGTGGCTCAAGCGGTAGCGGGCTCGCCTGGCATGCGTGCGGCCCGGGTTCCATCCTCAGCACCACATACATAACAAAGATGTTGTGTCCGCCGATAAATAAAAAATATTAAAATTCTCTCTCTCTCTCTCTCTCTCTCTCTCTCTCTCTCTCTCTCTCCCTCTCTCTTTAAAAAAATAAAAAATAAATTAAAAATCCTTTCACTATGATTTGAAGACAAGATGTTAATATTATATATCAGATGTTATATTAGGTATGAGAGTTAATTGTTTCCTTTTAGTTTTACAAGAAATGAAAACAATTTTGTCCACCCCTAAAGAATTATAAGGCCTTAGGCACTTTGCCTAGTGGGTGGGTACATCTAACTACAACTAAAAAATAAATTTTAATTTTTTTTAAAAAAAGCATAATTCCTTTTAATGTAAGATTTTGAAATAGAGTTAGTGATTGTGAAAGTCAGTCAGCTTTGTGTACTACCTCTATGCAATTGACCATTATCAATCCCTAAAATGTCTATAATTCCAGCTACTAAGGAGGTTGAGACAAGAGAATCACAAGTTCCAGTCTAGCCTCAGTAATTTAATGAGGCCACAAGCAACTTAGTGAGAGTCCCTTAAAAGATAAAAACAGCAGAGGATGTAACTCAGTGTTAAGGTGCCCCAGGTTCATACCCAAGTACCAAGAAAAAAACTCAGTTTAATGTCATTTTTTCTTTTCCTTTCTATTATTTTATTTTGCCAGCATTATTTTTTATCATGTGCTATGCTATGTGTTTCTTTTCATGATTTTCAATACTGAAAGCATAATTTGTATAAAGACTTCTAGATAGTTCTAATTTTGTTTTATGCCAATTTAACCAAAAGAAAGTACATTATGACAATGCTAATTATTTCGCTAGGCAGTATGTGTTTGAGTGTGTGTGTGTGTGTGTGTGTGTAAAACAATGAAAACTTTCTCAAAAATGAAAAGATGTCCTTTTGTACAACTACTTTTGTAAAATATAAAATTTCCCAATGTCTGGAAATGTTGGGAAGTGGCATATGTGGTCATGTCTTATTCTGTTTTTTTTTTTTTTTTTTCTTCCCCTTGGTGGTGCTGGTGATTGAATCAAGGGATTCACATATGGTCAACAAGGCTTCTTTCCCTCAGCTCCATCTCTAATTTTCTTTTTTTTTTTTTTTGAGACAGGGACTTCCTTATTTACTGTGGCTGGCCTTGAACTTGTTTCCCTCCTCCCTCAAACTCTAAGTCCTTGGGACTATAGGACTGGGCCACTTCACCTAGCCTCCTGCCTTTATTTATTGTGGAGCCTAATCCTCTCATTGTCCCCAAGTTTCAAAAAAAAATCAACAAGGAGAGGGAGAGGAAGAAAAGCTGATTTAGACTTTAAGTCTTTAGAAGTAAGGGTGAACACATGGAATGTTCTCTCTATATCTAACCACAAAAACACTACAACTCCTCTTTGACCTCTACTCGCATTCCCTGTCATGGACAATTAACACTCAATTAAGCTGATGAGAAAAAAGACAAACAGGTCTGATCCCACTGTTCAGGAAGACTTAGCACCTAAGCCCCTCTAAATCCAAATCCCTTCATCTAAAACCTACTGGATTTCAGGAAACAGGAAAATTTAAAAGTCCATGTCCATGTAATGAAGGCATTTACATCCCTTGAAGCTCAGCCCAGTGTATAGTAATTTATCTTTTTATTTTTTGAGACAGGATATTGCTCTGTTGCTCAAGGTGGCTTCAAGTAGTGCTCCTGTCTGAGACTCCTATGTAGCTTGGACTACTGGTACTCATCATGGCACCCTGCTGATGATAGCTGGCTAAAGCAACCTGAGCAAACTGATGTTTGCCATGTGACTCCACTGTCATGATGGGCAAAAGGTGCAACTTATGCAGTCCAGGGGGAGAAATAAATAATGTCCATGTGCTTCTGCCATTTTCAATGCTTTATTCACTCAAATCATTCAATACAATTTTACTCTATAGGTTATTAATCAAGGAACTGACAATCCTTAATGTTAGCACTTCAATAAACATAATCAACTCACAGCAAACAACTCTAGATTAATTCTAAGCACTAAAATCACACTTAATCATGACAGGCTCATGATAGAAATTCCCTCTGCATGCTAAGCTTAAGTTTCAGATCAAAAGTCTCAAGCCTTGGGTGCTAAATCCAGCAGATGAACATTTACTTTGACCAAGGTGATCAGGTCAGAAACTAAGGCAGGCTTCTCCTGGGGTGGAGCTAATGGCTGGCTGAGGAGGCAGTCATAGGGAAAAGTCCTTTTTTTCACTAGAGTGAAGAGTCTGCTGTAGAATTTGAGAGAGATGAGAACAAGTCAGAGGATCAGGCAGATGAGAAGAGTTGGGATGTCATTCTAGGTCCTCATCAGGGTCTCAGGCTTGTGTGCATCAGTGTCAGCTGGCTGAATGTCTGCTCATTTGCTCCATCATTTATACTAAATTTGGGGGCTTCTGAACACCGTTTCAATTCCTATCAGCTGCCTCCAGATTTCTCAGTGACATCATTTGCTCTGGGGTTAAAGCATCTGGTCTATTTTTCCCTACCCTGATTTTTTTGCTTCTTGCTCTCAACAGAGTGAGTGCAACATAGGAGAGACTCAACTCTGAACTTGACAGGGTAGAGAGAAGTGACTAGTTTGTGTCTGAGGGCCATACTAGAGGGCTCTGTAGGTAGACATGCCTGGTGAGACTGCAGGTTTGAAGCTGGAGTTTTAAAATGGAGTTGCTTAGGCTAAGGCCTAAGGCCATCCTTACACCCACCACTGGACAGAGCCCACCAGGGCAGGATTCTGTAACTGCCTGGACATGCCAAGCTGATGTCTTGGATTCCTTGGTTGTCAACTCAGAAGGCCCAAGACTAGAGATTTCATTTGGTCTTCTTTCCTAAGTAATGTAACTGGAGACCATTTAAAGGACACTTATTGATACCGGTTCTCTCCAGAGTTCAAGAAGGTCACATTCAGTTTTGAAGAAACACCAGCAAGTGGCCACCCAATTACACACTCTGTTAGCACCCTACCCTCATATCTTCAGAGATGCCCTTGGTTTCAGCCCACAGCTCTGACCTGGGTAATTGTCTCCTTCTTACCCCAGACCCACCTATACAACTCCCCATCCTGACTCACCCCCTCAAAATCAATAGACAACCAGTGAATAAAGGAATGGGTTTAATTATCATGAAAAATTCAATCAGATTAGAAACTATTAGAATTCTCAGTCCATCTAAAAGAAGAGTTCCTTATCAAATTAATTACACAAAGATTTTTTTTTCTTATTGAAGAACCTTTAATTCATTCAGGAGAGAAAGAACAAAATAAGAATGATCAGCACAGCCAAGGCTCCTAGGCATGCAGGGCACAGTCCCAGTGCATGAGTCCACAGGGACAGTAGGAGAGTCCCCACTGGAGTCCTTCAGGCTCCTTCCAGGGCATTGGCTGATGAGTTTTGTACTGCAAGGCATCCTCCAGGCTGGGATTCCTTTCTATTTTGGGTTCCTCTGGGATGTAAGCCTTGGTTTTCAGCAGCTTCGAGGGATGAGCTGGGCTCCAAGAGGCAGCCTCAGTGTGTGTCTCTCCAATAGCCCAGGCACCGGCATCTCCTGGGAGGTTCAGGGCCCATTGGGCTGCACTGATGGTAGGGCTTGCCTCTTGTTGAGGTGATTGGAGCTCCTGAGTGGATTCAGCCATTGGCTCCTGGATGCTCAGGTCTAGACCTCGTTTTTGGCCCCTCTCAACTCTCTGCTCCTGTGTAACAACATATTCCATTAGCACACTACTCTCAGATCCCCAAAGACAGCTCCCTGTTCTGTGTAGGCCCAGTGAGATAGTTAGCTTACCAAAAAATTCACATCTCCACAGCTCTGGAGGCACTGGCAGGAGTGGCGGCTCAGAGCAGGAAAATTATCCATTGCCCAGGCCCACGCCTGCTCTGGGTTCAGGCCTGGTGACATGTTGGTCTCTGGACATGCCCTCCTGGGAGTCAGGGATCCTGAGGTTGATAGAGGGACCGCTATAGTTTCAGCTTCCCTACCAGGCCAAGGTGTGTTTCTGGAGTAGGAAAAGGAGCAAATGATTCAGTCTGGTATGGACTGCACCTTTTTATAGTGGTCTGTCTTGTAGCTGACCTCAGAAGACATATCCAATCACTTTCCTGGGACATTCATTTGCATCACAAATTGATTGAAGAACCTGATAGGATTAAGGTGCAAATGGACTAATCCTGAAGGCATTGTTGAAATTCCTTGGTTTTGATTGAATTAGATAGTGAAAAGGTGGGTGGGTGTGGGTGGCAAGACAGGCTCCAGTCCTTGGCAGTTTCAAATCATTATAAAAATTCTCTCCCTATTTCAGATAAACATAGACAAATTAGCTAGGCATAGGGATGCACCACTGTAATCCCAGTGTCTTGGGACACTGAGGGAGGAGGACCTTGAGTTCAAAGTCAGCCTCAGTAAGGGTGAAGTGCTAAGGAACTCAGTGAGACCCTGTCTGTAATAAAATACCAAAAGAAAAAAAAAGAAAGAAAAGAAAGAATAGGGCTGGTGATGTGGACACATTCTCAAGTGCCCCTGAGTTCAATTCCTGTTATCCAAAACAAAAACAAACCAACCACATAAAGTAATGACTGTGTCCAATCCTGCATCCCATTTTATTTTTTCCAGTCATGCTGGTGATTGAATCTTAGGCTTTAAACCACTGAGCTTCTTCTTAGCCCTTTTTATTTTCTGTTTTGAGACAAGATCTGGCCATGTTGCCTAGTATGGCCTCAAACATGTGTTTTTCTTCCCTCAGTCTTTTCATTTGCTGGGATTTCCTGAATGGGTTATTGAACCCAGCTAATTCTCCCCATATGTGCAGGGATTGCCTGGTTTTAGAGACCAGACTCAGTGGTGCTGGATCATAGTCTTAAGACCATAAGCTAATTCATCCTGGAACTGGATGGAGAAGCTAAGTTTTAAAGCATTCATGGCTAAGTAGGGAAATGAGTAAGGGGAGCAGGTTGTTTTGAGAAAAGGAGAGTCCTATGGCTATTTTGAATTGTAATTTTTCTTTTTGAAAAAAAATTATACATGGACACATTTTCTTTATTTCTTTATTTTTATGTAGTGGTGAGGATCAAACCCAGTGCCTCACACATGCTAGTGAGTGCTCTACCACTGAAACCCAACCCCAGCCCCTAGAATTGTAAATTTTCTATTCTATGCCTAGATTTTCTGCATTAAAGTGCATCTAAATTTCCTATGATTTTCCTGTCTAAAGGACAAATCAATGGAGTTAATGTCACATTATCCATAGTTTGCACCCCCCCCACCCAGAATCCTAACCTTTTCTAATGTAAATAGGAGTATTTTATCCTAAGTTGTTCCTCTTTATCTACTTTCCTTTTTTTTTTAATAGCAATTCATCCCATTTCTATTTTATTTAAATGTATATTTAGCCAGCTCTGCTGCAGCACAGATGTAATCTGAGTGACTCTGGAGCCTGCAGCAGGAGGATTTAAAGTTCAAGGCCAGTCTCAGCAATTTAGAGACATCTTTCTTTTTCTTTTTGTTGTTTGTTTGTTTGTTTGTTTGTGTTTCTTTTTTGTGCATGTGTTTGTTTTCATGCGTGTGTGTGCATTTTCTTCTTCTGGTTTAGGAAATAATTCTTTCTCAGTAAGGATCATCTCAATGGGGCAGGGGAATTCATGTATGGGTTAATCTGGCCATGAGCTCTATAAATGTGGCAGTATATCTAGGTTCTTTACTCATTAGATACATTAAATGACCAAAAAACTCATATCTAACTCGTCAAGTTTAGCATTACTCTTCCACATTTAAAGATGTCTGCCAAAATTGAGTACTTTTTTTTGGTCTATGGACCCTATGTCAGCTCTACTCTTTAGACACACCAATTAACTCTACCATTTTAACAGTGGAAAGGCACACATTTTTTGTTTACTTTTGGGTTTTTGGTTACTGATGACTGAACCCAGGGGTACTTAATTCTTAGTTAATCCCCTGGTCTTTTTAAATTTTCTGTTTTAAGACAGGGTCTCAGTAAGTAGCATAAACCCTCACAAGGTTGCTGAGGGTGGCCTTGAACTCTGGAATCTCCTGTCTCAGTCTCTATTGCTCCTGGGAATACAGAATGAACCACTATGCCAACCCACATTGTATCTTTAAAGTGACATCTTTCAGACACTTGGTGGCCCTTTGGATATCCATACCCTTGATGACTTGGCAGTTACCTTGTGTTTTAATAGTGAACACAAAGATTTGAACCTCATTATTTTTAAGATTTTGTGGGATTTTATGTATCAAGACAATATTGAACCATTTTCTCAGATCACCTTGGACAAGTTATAGGAAGAGGAATGATTCATTCTATAGGTGATTATATTTTCATTTGATGTAAAAAGTTTCAGGAGACATATCTAATTTTATTAAGAATGAATTTTTAACATTTTGTTTTTATTTATGTATTTATTTATTTATTGTGGTAGCATTGGTAAGTGTACCCAGGGACTCTTGCATGCCAGGCAAGAACTCTACTACTAATCTGCAATCAAAGCCTTCTTTGTGAGTTACTAAGATCTTTTTATGTACATTTCACATGCAGCTTTGAACTCTGACACAGTAGCCTCTGATGTGCCTTAGCACACTCTACCTCTCCATTGTCCTGCAGTAGACATTTGTATTTCTGCTGTCCCCTATCACCACACATAATTGTCCCTATGCACCTGTGGGAGAATTTACCTAAGGCAGGTGCCCATAAACATAACTCTTTCCTCAAAAGAGTATTACCTGAACTTTTCTGAACATTACCAGATTGTTTTTTAGGGTGAACGCAGCATTTACTTTCCAACAATAGTCTTGTGCAGTACTGCATGCACATATTTCCCACAAACACTTGAAGTGACCCAGTATTCTTACATTTGCTGGGGCCTTTGTGGCTCTGAAGTGGTTTGCTTTGGGCTTGATGCCTCCTGATCCAGTTTTTTCTAATTTCTTAAAGTCTCTTTTTGTGTGTCTGTTGCTGTGTGTTTTTGAAACATTCTTTGATGTTCAGTCTTAAATCTATCTTTGCTTTTTGATCAGATTATGAGTTATTCTCATCCCTTGTGCTTAAACTAAGTGTGTTCAGTTTCTGTTCCTAAAGGCAAAAGGAACACAACTGTGTGTTAACATTCCTCTTGCTGCCTTTTAGCCTGTTACAATCCCTTTTATTTTTAACAACCACAAAAGAATGGACTTAGGTTTCATTCATAAAATATACATTTTCTCCATAAAAAAGTATTAAAATATTCTGTTTTCAGGATGTTCTTATCAAGTTAGTTTAACATTTTTATTTCAGCAAAAATAATGCCTTTCAAAATTTTATGGATTTTTACAGTTTTCCTTTCATATAAGCTTTTCAATCAAGAAATAAAGTGTCTAAACAGACATTTTTATATTTTCTCTATATATTAACTGCATTAACACAAAGATCCAGAAACCAGAAGAAGAAGTTTTGCCCTCTAAAACGTCCTCTCCATGGTGGGTATTAAACCATATCTGTGTGACATTAATCTGAATGGGGCTAGGGTCTGGGAGAGGCTGTGCTGGCCAGAGGCAGCTGTGTGAAGCCATTAGAAACTGGAGACTTCCAGGCTCTTCCTTAAGTAGATGCAGAACAAAAGTACTATCTAAGGAGACACACTTCCCACTTAAGGAACTCCTGCCACACATTCTTTTCTATACTTGGATAGATTTGTTTGAGGCCAACAGCTGGGCTCTTTTGCATTGTTCACCTGGATACCTTCCATACCTCTGCCCACCAAAGCAAGTTAGGATCCCTTCCCTAAGGCTCTGATATCAAGTACATAGCACAGCTCAGAATCAGAGCTTTGTCCCCAAACCCATGCAGAACTCCTCCATCTCTGTTCTCTCTGTTCTCTCTTCATTCTGTCTACTGTTGAACAAGAGAATCAAATATTTATGAGGGTCTATAAAAACAATATCTCTTGCCTATTAGTAAGTAAACAAAGAGACATGTGTAAGAGAGAAATCTTACATTTGTCTGAAAGGGAGAATAAATAGAATCCCTCAGATTGAATACTCAGTACTTGTAGGACTCAGTGATCATGGCCCAGGGTTAAGATCAGCATGTTTCTGGGAAGCCTCTTTCCAGGACTACATGAATGTGACCAAGAGAAGCTGCCAGGACAGGCGACTTCATGGTTGCTTTGCAGCATGGCACTCTCCTAAGGCTCAATTTGAGTTCTTCTGTGCCATGGGCATTGGGTTCCAGGCAGGCAGGTAGGAGGAACTTGGCCTGTTTCTTAGTATCTGTGCTGTAGGCAACTGACTGTGCCAAGGACAAGCCCAAGATAGCAACCCCCATGGCCTACAGAGCAGTTCCCAGTAGAAATGTAGAGGAGCAGCCATGGCCTAGAATCTTCTGAGCTCAGTATCAAAAGCAACTGGGATCTCAGTGTCATCTCTGCAGAATTCAGAACCTGCTTCACACAGGAGTAAATGGTCCATGATTTTGGCCTCTAGATCAGGAGAAACAGTGTTAGGGCTGAGAGAAGTGGCAAAAGAGTGGCTGTTAAGCATTCAGATGCTTATATATGGCTCTCTTGTAGAATCTTTTTTTAAAATTTTTTTGTGTTGTTGGACACAATACCTATTTTTTATTAATTTATTTACTTTTACGTGGTGCTGAGGATCGAACCCAGGGCCTCACATGTGCTAGGCAAGCACTCTACCGCTGAGCCACAACCCCAGCCCTTCTTGCACAATCATAATGTAGAGTTCATTATGTTGGGTGATGATGGTACTCTTGGAGGCAAATTGCTTCAGAAGGCTGGGTCTGATGAACTTCAGTGGAAAAACAATTATCTTTACTTGACTATTCTGAATACCTAAGAAGAACAAATCAAAAAAGCAAAACAAAAGAAATGAAAGCAATCGTCATGAATGAAATTAAAATAAATCAAATGGTATCAGTTATTAATTAGATTAAGGTTAAAATATTTTACAAAGGGTTACTTATTGTGAAACGCCAATCTCTCTATTTCCTTTACATATGTGATATCCTATGTCACATAGCATTTCTTCAGGGCATGTACCTTCTTCTTCTACAAAGCCTTAATTCACTATTCCAAATTGAACCACAGGCTATGCTCTAGCTGAGAATGAAATTTAGGACCTCTTGGGGAGGACTGTTTGAGAGAAGATGGAGATCAATTCTTCAGTCTTCCCTGGAATTATCAACTGCCTGTTTTGTTTCTGTACAGATGAATTTCTACATTAAAAGGACTAAGGGGAAGAGAGAGGTGGTGGGAGGGAAGGAAAGGGAGGGAGGGCAAGCTATAGACTTAAATATCAAGTAACTAAATACGGTTCAGATTCAAATTCTTGTCTCAACTTATAATAGATTTAAGTGACATTTAAATTTTGTAAGCCACAGGTGGTGGTGATTGATTAACATGTGAGTGAGAACAAAATTGTTAATTTCAAAAAGTAGATTTCAGATATTAAGAAATCATATAGGTCATTCAGGCACAGTTGTCTCATACACCTGTAATCCTAGCTACTAGAGTAGCTGAGGCAGAAAGAGTAAAATTTGAGGCCTGGCTGAGTAACTGAAGGAGATCCTGTCTCAGAATGATAAAAAAGGCTGGGGATGTATCTCTGTTCTAAAGTGATCCAGCTTCACTTCTCAGTACTGAAGAAGGTAAAAGGAAATGTAAATAAAGTGACAGTTCCTGAGACATAATACAACTAACAACCCTTTTTAAGTTATGCTTACTCTTATGTGTTGGTACTATTATGCTAAAAACATAACCCCAATGAAGGACAAATGCATAACTGTGGCCCTTTAAACATCTCCCTAATGTAAGGGGATTTTTCACATTCTTGTACCAGATCCACTTGATATTTATTTTCTTTTTGAGATAGAGTCTTACTAAATTTCCCAGGTTGTCCTAGAACTTGAAATCCTTCCACCTCAATCTCCTGAGTAGATGGGATTACATGCATGACTCACTGTTGCCTGGCTATCAGATTCACTTTAAAATTGTCAGAAGTACATATATTTAGCATCTTACAGTACCACAGTCTACTGTGTTTAATGATCCTTTTACTTTCAATGTCATAAACTCTGCATTAGTACTAACTTAAGCATATACAGAGTGCTTACCTTTTGCCAAATGTTATGAAAATAGCTATAAGTATGGCATGTTCCCTCTCAAATGTGGAATCTTAAAAAATTTTACTTTAATGTAGAATAAGGATTGTTAGGGCTTGGGAAGGTGTGAAGAGAAGGTGGAAGAAGAGTGAATGGATGTGATCAATACACTCCATATGTATATATGGAAAGATGACATGAATTCCTCCTCAATATGTTCAGTTTAATATGTGCCCATAAATAAATCAATTTTAAAAGCACTACATAGGCAAAGAAGAAAAAATCCATTTTTTTTTCTCTCCTGTAGGAACAGGCACAGAATTCTGCAACTCTAGAGCTCCACCTGGAAAGAGAACAGGGTTGGGGGGAAATTCCCCAACTTGGAAAGCCTTGAGAAGACCAGAACTCAATCTAGTTTACTGGGGCTGCTGAGCAGAATTGTTAAAGGCACAGAAATGACTTCCACATAGATAGGATTGGAGACTTCTGTCTAAGCACCTGTCTGGTCTTGGCAGCCCCACGCTGCTGCAGATGAGGTCCTTGTCCCAGTAGATTAGTAGATGCAAAAGAACAGAAAGAAAGAAGAACCTGTTGGAGGCCAAATGTGTCCCCAGGGGCATTCCCACAGCATGCTCCTTCTTCCTTGGTCTCTGAAACTCATTTCTGTTTCTGATCCACTGTCCCATGCTGTCATCTCCACACAGGAGCCTGCAGATTCACACCTTCCTCAGTTGGGTTGGAAAGGCACAGGGTGGAGTGGTGCCCAGATCTTGAGCCTGGAATATGCCTTGGCACAGGGACACTTTCCTTTTGGTGTCTTTCCTTTTCTAGACATTTAAGAAGTTTTGCAAATTAAATCAACCTTATTTGATCTATAATAACATAATGATATTTGTCTTAATTGGCTTTATGGATTGTGAGGGAATATTTCTTGATGACATTTTATCCTCACTTCAAATAAAGAAAAAAATAAGTAGTCATTTCATGAGTTTATTCAGTTAGTTGTTAAATAGGAGAGCAAAACACTCAGTGAATGGGAAAACATAAGACCTTTTTTTGTCCATTTGCATTTAGGTTAATCCCTGACTTTTGCCTTCCCATTCTGAACTTATCTGTTACCAGCACTAGCTTCTGCCTTAGGCCCTGGCTTCAGTCCTATCCCTATCTTTCAGAATCCCTTAAGTGAGTTCATGCCACACCTGTCATTGAAAGTACATAATTTGTTATGGAAAATTGAGATTTCCCATTTACCTTGTTTTATTTAGAGTGAGAAAACTAGAGGGCCATTATGAAAGGCAGAGGGTGGAACATGACAAAGAGCCCCTCTCAAGAATGAAGGAACTTACTTCCCTGCAAGGATACAAGGTGGCTGCATCCCTGCTCTATGTATGCATGGTCCAGTCCCCTGCCATTTGCCACAGTAGAGCTCTGGACTGTTCTGATGCTGAATGCCCTTAACTATCCACACCCCACCAAATAGAGAACAAGGACTTTGGGTTACTTCCCCCTTTTAGCAGAAAGTAGCTTGGAGATGTCATTGCCCACTTTCCATAGAAATGAAGGCTAGAAATTGACAGTGGGAAAATGTAACAGGGGTTCATTTGATGCTTTGACTATATTCCTTGGGGCTTTGAAATTTACATGTTTTTTTTCTTTTTCCCAACCTTCTTCTCCCTGATTTTCTCCCTAATCTTTTCCCTTACCTTCTTTTCCCTGATCTTCTCCTTGCTGATCTCTCCTCCCTAATCTCACTTTCTCTGAATCACCTCTTTAAAAGCTCCCTGTGCCTTCTGATGGGCAAGATTACAGCCTTTGGGACAGGAGTCCCCTGTGTTTCTCCTTTGCTAACACAGCAATAAACCTTCTTTTCCTTTTTTCTGAAAAAAAAAAGGGAGGGGAGACAATTTTGATCCTCAATTGAATCATTTGGATAAATGGACTCTACTCTTTTCCTGCCATTAGATGTGAAAAGACAAAGACTCTTGATCTCCCATTGCTAGTTACTGTTCTAGATTTATGAACATGTGTTTTAGAAAATAGAGAAAAAATATCTAAAGCCATAGATAAAGTAGGGGATAGTGATAAATCATAAAAGGTATATTTTAATCACTAAAGGCCACTGAAATTAAAATGATGTTACTGAGAGGTTAAGTTTTCACTGCCTAAAATAATACTTTATTTCCCAAGTATATCCAAGCATTTGAAAGGACAGATGTTGGAGCACCAGGGTACTGACAACAAGTGTTTCTGACTGATCCAAAGCAGAAATCAAGAGTGCAGAGTTTCCTTCATACTTCCCTGCCTAACGGCACAAGAAATGACAGCTCTTCATACCTCACCAAGCAAAGATCTTCTCATCCCTTTTCTATAGTGGTGGTTGGTGCACTGCAGCTGCCAACAGCAGGGGCTGGTTTGTGAAAAGAAAATAGAAAAAGCTTTGCCCTGTAGGCCCTGGTCGTGTTGGCTGTAGTTTTCAGTCTGCCAGTACTCTGTGCTGTGGTCCCTTTCTGTGGGCTTCACCCGAGGGCTGGTTAGAACTGCACTCTGAGGTTCCACCTACTGATTCAGAATCTCTTTTTAAAGGATGGTCTGGTGATTCCTTTTCGCATTAGAGTTTGAGGAGCACTCTGCAAATCGGGTCCTGGGAGTTCGGAAACCATTTTCCAAGGGTGCGAGGTGAGGGGAACCTCTCTTAGTACCTCTGAAGCAGAGGGCATCCTCGCTGCTCCACCCAGAAGGATTCTGGGAGCCAGAATGCAGTACCCTGCTCAGTAGCTGCCCAACTACCCTGAAGACTGGGGCCAATTGAAGCCAGTGTCACCTCCTGGAGACACAGTAATCTCAGGAGACTGTGTGAAGTACAAAGAGGCGACCATGTTCGCAGTTTCTGAGGCTGCTGTAGACCAGGACCACATCTAAGATCCAGGAAATCTGTGTTCCTCCTGCCCCAGCCCAGTGGCAGTCGGGGAAATCTGTGGTCCCAGATCAACCACCACAACTATGTGGCTTGGGCAGAGCCCTAGGACCACCTCCTGCCACTGTGCTGCCCAGTGCCTGCGTGTGACCTGAGGGGGGGCTTCCTCCAGCCTCTAGGGTGCAGCCAACTGGAGGCAGATAGATCCTTGTGTGAAAATAAAAAAAAAATAATATGAATGAATGTCAGGTTGTTGTTTGTTTGTTTGTTTTTTGTGATACTTGTCCTAATGGGGAATGTGGTGCTCTACCACTGAGCTACACATCTTGCCCCCTACTCCCTTTTAATATTGAGGCAAGGCCTATGTTTCCCAGGCTGACCTAGAACTGGCCATCCTCCTGCTTCACTCCTTCCAGCAGCTGGGATTACAGGCCTGTGTGCCACTGTGCCCATCTATATGAATTTCTTTTACATAATTCACATCTGTTATTTTCACTTCAGACCAAGGAATTTCTCTAACTCACATCTTTATTTATATCTTAAAGTTTATGGCACAAACAAACCAAAACCAAAGTGCTCAGCATTCATTGTCTACCATGTGCTTTTCAAATAGCTGAGGGGCAGAGATTAGACACTTATCCTCTTATCAGGATTGTCTGTATTCCGCCATTCATACACACTAACAAATCATTTAACAGCACTGTGATAATTACTAAGAAAAAGTGAAACACTCCACACACAGAGTTCTGCCCTCAGGCTGGTTACTCTCTCACCTACCACCATCCCTTGAAATTTTTATTTCCTATAAGGGATAAGCATCCCCTTTCCAGTCCTTTTTTCTGGTGGCTGCATTGGCATCAGAGGATGATGATGTTAATATCCACAGGCTCTTGTTATATATTACCCTACCTGGCTCCCCATTCGTTATCTCATTTCTAACATAAAAATCAAGGTATGGGAGGAAGCTGGGAATGAAGTGAGGCACTGGAGTTAAATGAGATCATTAGGGCTGTGGTCCTAGTGATGGAACTCAGCTGCAGCTGCTTTTTATTCTTTATTAAAGAGCAGAGAGGGGAGTGAGCTGAGATGCAAGAGCAAGTTGGGAGCTGGGATCAGCACCATTCTCCCAGTCCTTGGCCATCTTAACAGTGTGTGTGTATTGGAGTGGGGGGAACTTAATTAAGCCTATTGAGGGTGTGTGGGGCTGGGATGGGGGAGGCAGTCAGGAACTGCTGTTGTATTGGCTCCAGGCTTGTCTCCAACCTAGATGGTTTGAGAACATAGGAAGAGAATCTAACCTTGTAGGAGAGTTGTAGGAGCTTCTAGGAAAAGGAACACAGAAGACAATGGTAGAAAAATGAAAGTTGGGAAACATGGTGGGAGTAAAGAGACTCTGAACTCACTACATTTTCCTGGAGCAGTGTTCTCAGCCCTTCCTAGCATCAGCATCATTTGGGGAGCTGAAGAAGAACAAAAAACAACCCCATAGCCCCAGAAAGTTTAAAACTTAAGTCATTGGTTGGGGTGAGAGTTGTAATATTTTGGGTAAATTTTAATTAACTACTGTGAGCACATTTTCTCAATTGATACACTAGGATTACAGATTTCTTCCCAGTGATGGTTAAATGACAGCATATGCAAGGAAGTTCCCATATTCAGTTATGATTCAGTGAAAAACTGAATGCTAGCACAGCAGCCTGAATCCAACACTTACTACAGGGTTGTGTTATCATATAGATTTACCACTGGCTCATATACCAGCGAGTTGAGCTCTGCCTTATGCCTGCATATGCTGGAGAGAAGCACCCTGGCATCTGCTTCTTGCCCCCAATAGTGATGATGCTGTCACCTTGTTTTTCAGGTGATACCTTCTGTCTGCTTGTTTCCAATAGGTGAATCCAAAGGCTTCCACAGATTCCATGCGTTCTAGGTGGGTTCAGCTGAAAGACTGCAATTGGTATCTGGGAACCTGATGGAGTTCACTCCCTCTGGCCTACTTACTGTGACTTGGTGGGAGAGGCTCCTCCTGCACACGTGGCTGGCAGTACAGGTGGTGTTGGATAATAGGTGGGCGGCCCTAGTAAAGGAGTAGAAGGCCTCTGGTGAGTGGGGAGCCAGACCACAGCGACAGGTGTACCATCCCAGAGAAGATGAAACCTGCCTTTCGCCTTTTGGATACAGGGCCCCAGGAGAAGAAGGGACTGTGCTCAGGGTGGGCGCCTGTGCTGACAGCTCAGGGCCCTGGGTCTTAGGTGTAATCCTGGGCAGCAGCACAGGCTTTGCCCCTGCACCTGCCTCCTTCCTAAGAGCAGCTCTTTAAGTTGTGTTCTCCAGTTTCATTTACCTCAGTTTACCTGTCGACCACTCTGATGCCTGGTGCAAAGGGTTTTTCTTTCCACAGGGGCCCCAGGAGACTTCAGCAGCGCCCTTCAGTAGCCAAAGGAAAAGAGAAAGGACTCTTTTAGGCGTGCTTAGTGCTTTCCCTCCAAAAGCAGTCCGGGATGTACGACCTTCTGATGCCACCTAGTGGACAGCTAACGTCAAAGCACCGGGAGGCCAGAGGCTGTGTGAAGCAGGTGAAGCCCACCAGGAATGTGGATTTTCTAAGTGGGGTTATTGTCGCTCAGCCTGATGACAGTTTCCAACTGAAACAAAGTTTTGAGGGACCTTAAAGTAGTTGTCTTCTTCCTCTCCATCATTTCCTTTATCCCCCCAATGCAAGCGTGAAGGGCTCTGACCATGGATGGGAAGTGAACATTCAGGTAGTTCAATAGTTAGAGAATGCAGTAGGAGAAGTTTCCTATAAAACTAATCAGTCTAATAGTTAGTTAGTTCTCTTATTAGGATTCTGAGAAATCCCCTAGCCATGTGTTCTTGTAACTTGCACACTTAATGTTTTTCAGTCTTCCTTAAATAGACTTCTCTAACCCTCCCCCAATTATATGAGCATCTTCCTCCACAAAATGTGGATACATCCCTATCTGGACTGGTATCACAAGTGTACATGGGAATTTCAAAGGATATGGCTGTTAAAGAGGTGCTAGGGAGAGAGGAAAGAGAAATAAGGAACTAGAAAGACCTGATGGGGAAGGAGGAGGACTGGGTTGGCTTTGGGCTAAAACTCAGATCTTAGTAAGACCTGAGAAATTGCCCTGGGCCTCAGGCTGTCCTTTCTCTCTCTTCCTGCTTCTGGATTTTCCCACTTGATCTCCTTGTGCCTACCCAGGGCCACTACAATGGCGCCCTCATGGGTAATGTTAAGTTGCAAGAGATTTGGCTGGTGGCCCAGAGTAAGAAATCTGGTGTCTAGGTTATTGTTTTCATTTCTTATTTATTTATTTATTTATTTATTCATTTATTTTTGATGCTAGGGATTGAACTCAGGGGAATTCTACCATTGAGCTACATCCTAGTGATATTTTGCAATTTATTTAGACAAAAGATTCTCACTGAATTGCTTAGCACCTCATTTTTTGAGGCTGGCTTTGAGCTCATGGCCCCTGCCTCAGCCTCCTGAGCTGCAGGGATTATAGGCATGCACCACTGTGCCTGGCTCATTTCCTCTTTTTTGACTTAAAATGTTTGTTATAAACATTTAGTGACCTTTAATAAATTAAGCTCAACAAAGTCAAAATCTTTTTTCTTAAATCTGCAAACTTCCGAACTTTAAAAATATATGTATGCTTTATTATATATCCTATATTTGTCTTTTGCTACTATGTTTTCTCCAAGAATAATGCCAGTTTTAAATTATCTCTTGTATTTGATCAACAGATATAGACAGTTCAATAAGGTTAAATGCATCATTTCTTCCAATGACATCTTCTTTATAATATCTAATTTCCAAAATTTGTTTAAGAAATTTTATCTGGCTGGGCATGATGGTGCATGCCTGTAATCCCAGTAGCTCAGGAGGCTGAGGCATGAAGATAGAGAGTTCAAAGCTAGCCTCAGCAATTTAGCAAGGCCCTATTCAACTTAGTGAGACCCTGTCTCTAAATAAAATACAAAAAATGGCTGGGAATGTGGCTCAGTGGTTGAGTGTCCCTGGATTCACTCCCCAGTATAAAAAAAGAAAGAAAGAAAAAAGAAATTCTGTGTGATTGCAATGTCATAGACATTCTGTGTTTTCTTGTAGTGAAATTTAAATTTTCATATTTAGGTCCTTATTTATGGCTTATATTACTTTTGGGTATGAGGTAGAGATGTTCACAATTTCATCTCTATATGAAAATTACATATCCCAATATTATTTCACTAACTGATATGAAATGTCTCCATTTTACACAAAACTAATATTTATATTTGTATCTGCTTAAGCCCATATATAATATTCCTAATTAATTATCTTTCCAAAAAGGATAGAAATACTAATTAAAGCGGATGGATTCCAGGTGGCCATATTTGCCTCGCACTCTCTTGGAGTGGGCACATCATAGGTCAGGTGTCATTTCTGATGTCATAGTTTGTTTCCACACCTGCCTCCATGATCTGACTAAAGGGCAGTAATATCCTTCACCTCCACATTGCCAGCATCTGGCAAAATGCCTGGACCTTCAGCACTGTGCACAGTTTGTTGAAGAGCAGAGCAGTTGGCATGGTGACAATGGAGATAAATCCTAAGCTGATGTCTACTGATCACCAATGGAGCTGGACACTGACTACCACTGTGCTCTCCTCCATTGCCTCTCCACTTTGTGATTTTTAAGTCTGAATCTAAGACCTTCCTTGAGTCAGCTCCAAGTGTAGAGCCAAAACCAGCTTAGAAGTCCTGAGGTCTTGACTGTAGCTTTAAGATCTTAGTTCCTGTTTCAGCCCTTCTTTGATGAATTGGCTCAGTATCATTTTCTCAATATCAGTGTCCTGTTTTTCGTAAACAAAATTGGATTTGGCCATTTTCTCTGCATTGACTGCTGTGAGGATTTGTGGGT
Source organism: Marmota marmota marmota (assembly GCF_001458135.2). Taxonomy (NCBI): domain Eukaryota; kingdom Metazoa; phylum Chordata; class Mammalia; order Rodentia; family Sciuridae; genus Marmota; species Marmota marmota. The sequence continues at coordinate 28,586 of NW_025999969.1, forward strand.
AACTCTAAAACTAATATCTTGAGCCAGGGAAACAAGCATATTGGAAGAGCACTTACATGGGTGAGGACCTGAGTTCAACCCCATCACTGCAAGAAAGAAAAAAAGAGAATGCATTCTCTGATTGGTTTATGGAAGATTCAAAGATTCAGTTTCTGTAAAAATAAAATGGATTCTGGAAGCATGAAAGATTAGGCCAAGTGAAGCCAGAATTAGACAGGCAGTCAGTATAGATAGGTAAATCGAGTTAGGTCAAACCATGGAGACTAATTTTGACTGAGTCTGGGAAGTTGGACACTGTCCCCTGAGGGACTGAAATGTTAATTCCTTCAGAGCCCTTCCTCCACCCTTATCAAGAATCTACCACTGCTCCATCCTGTTGCCAAGGTAACCTGTCCCAGGAATTGCTCCTCCCTACAGGGAGCTATAAGGTTGTTAATGTGTCCTTAGCTACTCTATCCTGCCCTTCCCCCTTTAGCCCACCTGTTTCTCACCTTTGGGCCATCCCACCAAACATTCCTAGGCCTAGTTCTAGGCCTAGTCACATAGGCTGGAAGGAGAAAGAAAAGCGGGGAAAGGCAGGAGAATAGGGCTGGGGGTGTGGCTAGCATGTGCAAGGGTCTGGGATTGATCCTCAGCACCACATAAAAATAAAGAAAGTAAAGGTATTGTGTCTACCTACAACTCAAAAATAAATATTAAAAAAAGGCAGGAGAACAAAGGAAACCTAGGAATACAAAAATGCCAGAAAATTTCACTTCTTTGGATACCAGGATACCAGCTATGGCCCCCTTCTCCCTTGAGGGAGAAATCTGTGCTACCTCTTTTTAAATAAACCCTTCTTTATATGCTTGACTTGATGTGAAAGGCAAGTGACTCACCAAAGACAGAGATTGAACCATGAGATTTTATTGGGAGGCTGCCCACAGGGGAAGAAAAGGAGAGGCAGAGAGCAGAAAGAGGAAAGGAGGAGGGCAGAGAGAAAGAGAGCAGAGAAAAGAGGAATATAGTGAGAAACTGATGTGACTCTGAAGTAGCTCCCCCTTTCTCCACTGAAACATCTTAACTGGGCCTCTCCAGAAATCTTCACCCAGACTAACATTAGGACTGTCAGCAAAGGAGTCTCTGCAAAAGAGTTCAATGTAGATAAACTTCCTATATTCATGTTGCCCTGTTTTACTTGGCCACTGGCTGAGAAGATACCAGCACTCCAGGTGCTGGACACTCCCTTACTAGTTTTTCACAAACGTATCCAGTATAGTACTTTGAAGAAATGTGCAAACAAGGCCTCTGGCCTTGAGCTGGGCTTCACAGAGATGTCTACATTTTTAAAACAAGTTACAAATGGGCTCTATGGTAACAGCTGGCAGGGGGAGAGAATAAAGGGGAGAAGAAGCTCTCCCCTTCTCAGGTGTTATCCTTGAAGAGTTAACTTGCTCAAAACAGTGAAAGGAAAAGCTACTTTTATGTGAACTTCTGCAGACTGTGAATTTCTGAGACCCTCCCCTTACATGCTGGGTATAAAACTCTGAAACTCCCTGAACTAGGGGTTCAGGGGATTAGTTGATTACAGCAAAAGCTGTGCCTTCTGAACCTGGCTACAGCCAAATAAAACTTGTTACCTGCTATCTTCAGTGACTTGCCTCCTTTGTCTCCATAACTCCATTTTTTAAAATTTTTAAAAAATTTTTATTGTTGGTTGTTCAAAACATTATGTAGTTCTTGACATATCATATTTCACACATTTGATTCAAGTGGGTTATGAACTCCCATTTTTACCCCGGATACAGATTGCAGAATCACATCGGTTACACATACACTGTTTTACATATTGCCAAACTAGTGTCTGTTGTATTCTGCTGCCTTTCCTATCCTCTACTATCCCCCTCCCCTCCCCTCCCCTCCCATCTTCACTCTCTACCCCATCTACTGTAATTCATTTCTCCCCCTTGTTTTTTTCCCTTTCCCCTCAATTCCTCTTGTATGTAATTTTGTATAACAATGAGGGTCTCCTTCCATTTCCATGCAATTATGCTTCTCTCTCCCTTTACCTCCCACCTCTAGTCTCTGTTTAATGTTAATCTTCTTTTCATGCTCTTCCTCCCTACTCTGTTCTTAGTTGCCCTCCTTATAGCAAAGAAGACATTTGGCATTTATTTTTTAGGGATTGGCTAGCTTCACTTAGCATAATCTGCTCTAATGCCATTTATTTCCCTGCAAATTCCATGATTTTGTCATTTTTTAATGCAGAGTAATACTCCATTGTGTACAAATGCCACATTTTTAATCCATTCATCTATTGAAGGGCATCTAGGTTGGTTCCACAGTCTAGCTATTGTGAATTGTGCTGCTATGAACATCGATGTAACAGTTTCCCTGTAGTATGCTCTTTTTAGGTCTTTAGGGAATAGACTGAGAAGGGGAATAGCTGGGTCAAATGGTGGTTCCATTCTCAGCTTTCCAAGAAATCTCCATACTGCTTTCCAAATTGGCCGCACCAATTTGCAGTCCCACCAGCAATGTACAAGTGTATCCTTTTCCCCACATCCTCGTCAGCACTTGTTGTTGTTTGACTTCATAATGGCTGCCAATCTTACTAGAGTGAGATGGTATCTTAGGGTGGTTTTGATTTGCATTTTTCTGACTGTTAGAGATGGTGAGCATTTTTTCATGTACTTGTTGATTGATTGTATGTCCTCCTCTGAGAAGTGTCTGTTCAGGTCCTTGGCCCATTTGTTGATTGGGTTATTTCTTTTCTTATTGTTTAATTTTTTGAGTTCTTTGTATACTCTGGATATTAGGGCTCTATCTGAAGTATGAGGAGTAAAAATTTGTTCCCAGGATGTAGGCTCCCTATTTACCTCTCTTATTGTTTCTCTTGCTGAGAAAAAACTTTTTAGTTTGAGTGAATCCCATTTGTTGATTCTTGTTTTTTAACTCTTGTGCTATGGGTGTCCTACTAAGGAATTTGGAGCCCGACCCCACAGTATGTAGATTGGAGCCAACTGTTTCTTCTATCAGATGCAGAGTCTCTGTTTTGATATCAAGCTCCTTCATCCATTTTGAGTTAACTTTTGTGCATGGCGAGAGAAAGGGATTCAGATTCATTTTGTTGCATATGGATTTCCAGTTTTCCCAGCACCATTTGTTGAAGATGCTATCTTTCCTCCAGTGCATGCTTTTAGCCCCTTTGTCAAAAATAAGATAGTTGTAATTTTGTGGATTGGTCTCTGTGTCCTCTATTCTGTATCATTGGTCCACCCGCCTGTTTTGGTACCAGTACCATGCTGTTTTTGTTACTATTGCTCTGTAGTATAGTTTGAAGTCTGGTAATGCTATACTGCCTGATTCACTCTTCCTGCTTAGAATTGCTTTTGCTATTTTGGGGTCTTTTATTTTTCCATATGAATTTCATGATTGCTTTATCTATTTCTACAAGAAATGCCATTGGGATTTTGATTGGCATTGCATTAAACCTATAGAGTACTTTGGGTAATATTGCCATTTTAATGATGTTAGTTCTGCCTATCCATGTACAGGGTATATCTTTCCATTTTCTAAAGTCTTCTTCTATTTCTCTCTTTAGGGTTCTGTAGTTTTCATTGTATAGGTCTTTCACCTCTTTTGTTAGGTTGATTCCCAAGTATTTTATTCATTCATTCATTCATTTATTTTTTGAGGATAGTGTGAATGGTGTGATTATCCTCATTTCCATTTCAGAAGATTTGTCACAGATATACAGGAATAATGCCTTTGATTTATTTATGTTGATTTTATATCCTGCCACTTTGCTGAATTCATTTACTAGTTCTAGAAGTTTCTTGGTAGAACCTTTTGGGTCTGCTAGGTATAGGATCATGTCAGTAGCAAATACTGCTAATTTAAGTTCTTCTTTTCCTATCTTTATGTCTTTAATTGCTTTCATCTGTCTAATTGCTCTGGCCAGTGTTTTGAGAACTATGTTGAATAGAAGTGGTGAGAGAGGGATCCCTGTCTTGTTCCAGACGTTAGAGGGAATGCCTTCAATTTTTTTCCATTTAGAATGATGCTAGCCTGAGCCTTAGCATAGATTTCTTTTACTATGTTGTGGTAAGTTCCTGTTATCCCTAGTTTTTCTAGTGTTTTGAACAGAATGGGATGTTGTACTTTGTTGAATGCTTTTTCTGCATCTATCAAGATGATCATATGGTTCTTATCTTTAAGTATATTGATGTGGTGAATAACATTTATTGATTTCCATGTACTGAACCAGCCTTGCACACCAGGGATGAATCCTACTTGATCATGGTGCACAATCTTTTTGATATGTATTTGTATCCAATTTGCTAGAATTTTATTGAGCATTTTTGCATCTAAGTTCATTAGAGATATTGGTCTGTAGTTTTCTTTCTTTGAAGTGTCTTTGTCTGGTTTCAGAATCAGGGTGACGTTGGCCTCGTAGAATGAATTTGGAAGTATTCCTTCTTTTTCTATTTCCTGAAATAACTTAAAAAGTATTGGCATTAGTTCTTCTTTAAAGGTTTTGTAAAATTCTGCTGTATACCCATCCAATCCTGGGCTTTTCTTGGTTGGTAGTCTTTTGATGGCTTCTTCTATTTCCTTTATTGATATTGGTCTGTTTAAGTTGTGTGTATCCTCCTGACTCAATCTGGGCAAATCATATGACTTAAGAAATTTATTGATGTCTTCACTATCTTCTATTTTATTGGAATATAAGTTTTCAAAATAATTTCTAATTATCTTCTGTATTTTTGTAGGGTCTGTTGTGATATTGCCTTTTTCTTTCCGTATGCTAGTAATTTGAGTTCTCTCTCTTTTTCTCTTTGTTAGCATGGCTAAGGGTCTGTCAATCTTATTTATTTTTTCAAAGAATCAACTTTTAGTTTTCTCATTTTTTTCAATTGTTTCTTTTGTTTCAATTTCATTGATTTCTGCTCTGATTTTAATTATTTCTTGCCTTCTACTACATTTGCTGTTGTTTTGCTCTTCTTTTTCTATGGTTTTGAGATGGAGTGTGAGATCATTTATTGTTTTTTTTTCTTTGAGGAATGAACTCCAAGCAATGAATTTTCCTCTTAGAACTGCTTTCATTGTGTCCCATAGATTCTGATATGTTGTGTCTGTGTTTTCATTTATCTCTAAGAATTTTTTGATTTCCTCCTTTATGTCTTCTGTAACCCATTGATCACTCAGTAACATATTGTTCATTCTCCAAGTGATGTAGGATTTTCCCTTCCTTCTTTTATCGTTGATTTCCAGTTTCATTCCATTGTGATCCAATAACATACATGGTATTATCTCCACTCCTTTGTAATTTCTAAGAGTTGTCCTATGGCATAATATATGATCTATTTTTGAAAAGAATCCATGTGCTGCTAAAAAAAAAAAGTATATCCGCTTGATGATGGTTGATATATTCTATATAAGTCGGTTAAGTCTAGGTTATTAATTGTGTTATTGTATTCTATAGTTTCTTTATTCAACTTTTGTTTGTAAGATCTGTCCAATGGTGAGAGAGGTGTGTTGAAGTCACCTATAATTATTGTGTTGTGGTTTATTTGACTCTTGAACTTGAGGAGAGTTTGTTTTATGAATGTAGCAGCACCATTGTTTGGTGCATAAATATTGATAATTGTTATGTCTTGTTGGTGAATGGTTCCCTTTAACAGTATATAGTGTCCTTCTTTATCCCTTTTGATTGACTTAGGCTGGAAGTCATTTTTATTCCATATGAGAATGGCCACCCCTGCTTGCTTCCGAGGACCATGTGAATGGTATGATTTTTCCCAACCTTTCACCTTCAGCCTGTGTATGTCTTTTCCTATCAGATGAGTCTCCTGAAGGCAGCATATTGTTGGATCTGTTTTTTTAATCCAGGTTGCCAGCCTATGTCACTTTATTATTGTGTTTAAGCCATTAACATTTAGCGTTACTATTGATATTTGGTTTGTACTTCCGGTTATGTTTGTTTGTTTGTTTGTTTATTTATTTTTAATTTGGTTTGTTTTTCCCTCTTTGATTAGTTCACCCCCCCTTACTGACGTACTTCCCACTGTTGGTTTTGGTGGTTGTTTTTCATTTCCTCTTCATGAATTATTTTCCCCAAATGCTTTGCAGTGCTGTTTTCTAGCTGTGAATTCTTTTAACTTTTGTTTATTGTGAAGGATACTTATTTCTTTGTCAAACTGAAGCTTAATTTTGCTGGATACAAGATTCCTGGTTGGCACCCATTATATTTCAGTGTTTGAAATACGTTGATACATGATCTTATCGCTTTCAGCGTCTGTGATGAAAAATCACCCATTAACCTAATAGGTTTACCCCTAAATGTAATCTGCCTCCTTTCTCTTGTAGCTTTTAATATTCTCTCCTTGTTCTTTATGTTGCATATCTTCATAATAATGTATCTGGGATTTGGTCTATTGTGGTTTTGTATGCTCCGCGTCCTGTAGACTTCTAGGATTTGGACATCCATTTCATTTTTCATGTCTGGAAAGTTTTCTAAAATTATTTCATTTAACAGATTGCTCATTCCTTTGGTTTGGACTTCTATACCTTCCTCTATCCCATGGACTCTTAAGTTTGTTTTTTTCACAATAACCCATATCTCTTGGATGTTTTGCTCATGGTTTCTTACCAGCCTTTCTGAGTTGACTAGACTCTGTTCGAGTTGATATATTTTGTCTTCCTTGTCTGATGTTCTGACTTCTACTTGATCTACTCTACTAGTAATACTCTCATTTGAGTTTTCAATTTGGTTTATCGTTTCCTTCATTTCTAGGATTATTTTTTGATTTTTTTTTATAACCTCTATCTCCTGGTAGAGTTGTTCTTTTGCTTCTTGAATTTGTTTATGTAATTCATTGTCAAAGTGTTCTTTCATTGTTTGCATTTGCTGTCTAATGACCTCTTTAAGATTCCATTCCATCTGAGTCAGGTATGCATTGAGTTCTATGTCTGACCATTTTTCTGATGCCTCTAGGTTCTCCTGTAGACTTAGGCTGTCCTGCATTATTTGTAATCCTTTTTTTTCCTTGTTTTTTTCATTATGCTCAAATAATTTTCCACCTCTGTTTGATTGCAGTGTTAATATTTACTCCTATAAATTTGTTTTGGTTTTGTATATCTCCAGGATCTCTCCTTTGTGAGGGAAGACTATGTCTAAAGATGTTGGGTTTTATTGTACTTTAAAGCAAATTCATTTCTTTCATAAAAGGCATACAGATTCTGAAGGTGTATAGTGATCTCTGGTTTCGTCTAAGGACTTTATGTTTAGGTCAGGTTATGTGATGGTATGGGGGTTGGTATATCTTAGCAACCTTGGAATATTCCTCTACTGAAGGGAGATACTAACAGGAGAATGGACTGGAGTATTTGAGTATAGCTAGGGACTTGGGAGCAATATAGACCACCTCGGAACATTCACCAATAGGCATTTAGTAAATTACATATATTTGATGTTGTAATGCTTGGGAGGAAACCTAGGGGAAGGGGAAGGAAGAAGTCACAAAAGAGGAAGAGAGAAAGAAAAATAGGAATAATAAAAGAAAATGGGAAAAAATTGAAAAGAAAAAAAGATAAATGCAGTCTTAGTATTCAATCATCTTCTCTTCCAGTAGGTGGAGCTGTGCCCTCTGGGCCAAGCTACTGCCTTCAATATGCAGGAAATACAATCCCTGTGAGGCGGCTCCTCTTCCCCATTGGGCAACTCTCCAATCCTGGTTGCCCAGTGACTTTCTTGGTCTCCAGCTCTCCCCCCCCGCACCCCTCCACATCTCCTACCAGCCAGGACCCCCTCACCAGTGGCGTTCTCCACAGAACTAGCTACACTCCGAGCCTGCAGCCCCCTGGGTGCCCTGTTCTCTTAAATGACTGGGCATTGTTTGCCATTCACCCAGACACCAAGGTTGTGGAGCATGGGGGCTGGGGGCCGTCAGCTTATTTTGCCTGATTCCCTCGGGTAGCCACACCCCGGGGAGCTGGCAAAAAAGTCCTCCTCAGCTGTCAGCGCTGGTGGGAGGGAAAGTTGGAGGTCTGGTGCCCCTCCTGTTTCCATTGGCTCCAATAATCATTCTCATGGAGAGCTGGGGAGAGATTTTTGAGATTTCCCAGCTATATGGGGAGGGATGGCTGAGGGTCGCCTGTGGTCGCCAATTTCGCTGCAGAGCAATCCCATCTGCCAAACTCTGATGATGATAGTTCTCTGCCATGGTGGTACTGGTCTCCTTGCCGGGGTGACTGATGGTAAGGGTGGGTCTGGTCTGCCTCTCTTAAATCCTACCTCAACTCTCGGTCTGCTGGCCCATGGAGGCTCGGTTGGCACCACCTCAAAAGATCCAAAGTTATTTTTCTCTACTCCACTCAAGGGTCTCTGTAGCGCTGAGTCGCGGCGGGTCTCCAATCAACCAGCCAGTACCTCCGCACGCAGGGTGGCCTGGATTCACCTGTGCCCAAGCACACTGTGGCCTCTGAGAAACTCAAACTGCTCTCTTAGGCACCACCTCAGGCCAACTTTGCTGGACGTTCCTGAGCAGACATCATCCAGTCGTTCTGAAGTCTCTCTTTGCCAGCGTAGCTGAGGAGAGGTCACGGGATTGCTCCCTCCCCACCCACTGCCATGTTCTTCCTCCCCAGGATCTCTTTTTTAAAAACAGATCAAAATTATGGTATTTGCCAGTAAATGGATGGTAATGGAGAAGATCATGCCAAGTGAAAAAATCCAAACATAGAAATTCAAAAGTCAAATGATTTCTGTCAAATGCAGAAGATGGAGTGAAATAAAGAAAATGGGGGAGGAATGGATAGGATAACATAAAGAACCAATCACATATAAATGTATACATGTTAATGTTTTCAGTGTGTTTATTGCAAACATGTTCTCAGTTTTGTTGTTTACCTTTTAATTTTGTGTAAAATTTTGAATGCAAAATGTTTTTTTATGTGATCAAATCTATTAATCATTTTATTGGCATCATCTAAGTTTACTTGCATTTCCCTCACCTTCAAGCTGATAAGTATTATGTATATTGTTTCTTCTTTCAGTTCTTTAATCTATCTGAAGTTAATGTCAGGTAAGATGAGATAACAGTGTAATCCATGTGTGTTCCCCATGGTTTCAATCAATGTTTCCAGCATCACTTATCAAATAGATTTCATTTCAGGATTCATGACCAACACTTAAACAGACATGGACTTCTCCATATACACTAAGATCTGTGGAGTGGACACTGGAAGGTGCCTCCCAGATTCCCCTCCAGTATGAAGAACTTACCCACCCAGCAGCTGGAGTGTGGATGGGAGACAGCCACAAATCTGGGTCCTGCCTCCCCTCCTTCCAGGGACAGATTGTATCCAAGGAGTGGTTACTACAGGCATACAGGCCCAGCCACTGTACCCCAAAGAAGGACAATTTTGAAGTGCCACGTGATTTTGGGGTTTCCTGAGATTTGTTGTGCCCCTACCTCAGGTGACTCCCCTCTGCTCAGTCTTGCATCTTCCCATCCCATTCCGTTCCTTCCATGGGTGTTTATTCCCAAATAATTCCTTCTAAACATTCTGCATATTGATTTCTAGTGTCTGTATGTGGATATTTTGTTTCATTAATCTATTGATCTTAGCACCATGTATTTTGAATTTTTTTTGTATTTTTCAAATACAAAAAGCTTTTTGAATTCTTGGTTGTTATCATCTGAATCCATAGAGTTATGATGTTATATAGTAAACAAAATCCCATACAAGCACTGGTGTCATACGTAAGTGGTAAAGCACTTGCCTAGCACATGTGAGGTAGAACCTGGGTTGGGTCTCCAGTACCACATTAAACCACCCCCCCCACACACACACATGTACAAATCATAACACAAAAACATTCATTTGTGAACACAAACATCTTCTTTCATTTAAAATTTGCATCTTGAGCCAAGCATGGTGGCATAGGCCTGTGATCCCCTCTACTCAGTGGCTCAGACAGGAAGACCACAAGTTGGAGGCTAGACAGAACAGTATAGTCAAACTCCATCTCAAAAATGAAAGCAAGGGGCTGGAGCTGGAGCTCAGTGGCAGAGCACTGCCTAGTTCGTGTGAGGCACTGAGTTTGATCATCAGCACTTCATTTAAAAAATAAATAAAATAAAGGTATTGTGTCCATCTACAATTTCAAAATATATAAAAAATATTTTTGAAAGCAAATTTAAAATAAGCCAATCCCAGAAAACCAAAGGCTAAATGTTCCCTCTGATATACAGATGCTAACACACAATAAGAGGGGTAAGGGAGGGAAGGGAGGGAGAATGGGAATAGGAAAGACTGTGAAATGAATTGGACATGACTTTCCGATGTTCATATATAAACACACCACCAGTGAAACTACACATCATGTACAACTACCAGAATGGGGAGTTATACACCATGTATGTATAGTATGTCAAAATATACTCTACTGTAGTGTAAATCTAAAAAATGCAAAATATTAATAACAAAGAAACAACGCAAAATAATAACACACTAGCATCTTCCTTTCCCACCAATCTCAGCTGCAACATAAAACATTTTTGCAATGACAACTTATTACAAAGTGAAATTCTTGCAAGAGGAAGTATTTCATAAGTCAATAGAACTGATACTATACTAGAATTGCACTTAAATTCTTAAAAACCAATAATGTAAAAGAATCTAGTCTAAAACAGCTAAAAGAAGTAAAGGGGAAAATAAACAAGGTAGACAAGCTAGTAGGCTCTTCTAAAGAAAAGTATGGATTCGCTAGTAAATTCTACCAAAACTTTAAATAGACACATCTCCTTCTCAGACTCTACCAAGATAGTATCTTTGTATCTGGGACCTGGTCAGTCAAGAAGTAGAAGAGAAAGGAACAATTCCTAACCTACTTTACAGGACCAATATTACTCTGATACCAAAGCCAAACAAAGACATCACAGAGGAAAACAAAAATTAATATCCTTTATGAGTATTAAATACAAAAATCTTTTTAAAAAATCCTAACAACTGGGGCTGGGATTGTGGCTCAGCAGTAGTGCTTGCCTAGCATGTGTGAGGCCCTGGGCTCGATCCTCAGCACCACATAAAAATAAATTAATGAAATAAAGGTAGTTGTCCAACTATAACTATAGAATAAATCTTTTAAAAAAAATAACAACCTAAATTCAGCAGCATATTAAATATATTATGTATCATTGACTATGGAATTAATCCCAGAAATGCAAAAATGATTCAACATTTATAAGTATAGAGTATAGCTGGGAATGGTGGCATATGTCTATAATTCCATCAACTCTGGAGACTGAGACAGGAAGATCATAATTTTGAGGCCAGGCTCACCAACTTAGTCAGGTTCTCAACAACTTAATGAGACTCTGACTCAAGAAAAAATAAATAGGACTGGGGACAAATCTCAGGATAAATCATCTCCTGGTAAATCCCTAGTACATCCCCCCCCAAAAAAAAATGTTGTATAGGTGATAGTCTGAGACATCATCACCAAACTGGGAACTGGGGAGATGGCCAAGATGACTGCAACATCATGCAGGATCACCTTGGTGGTGCTCTTGTAATGAATGCAAGATACATCTCCGACCGAGTCTCATCAGATCATTGTAAGAATCAAAAATAATGGTAATCACACTTGTGATTGGGGAAAAAAGCACTCCAGACCTTATAACTCAGGCTGGGGTGGAAGAGTTTGAAAACAGAAATAAGATAGTTGCCACACAAAGGAATTGAAGTTTGCTAGCAGTTTACACTGAAATTTGGAACACCATTTTCCTAAGATAAAAATGGTCTCTGCAGTTAACTACTATGTGTTGAAAGGTTTTATATTATAATGCCCATTCTTATCATATACTATGTAGTTAATTTAAAGAGTAATCCCCCCCCCACAGTTTCTTAAAGATAGTATCTTTGTGTCTGGGACCTGGTCAGTCAAGCTATAAACACTAAAACTTGGAGAAAATGTCAATTTGTAGTACACCACATTAATAGTGGAGGAAAAATATCATACGTGATCATTTGGTGCAGAAAAAGCATTTGACAAAATCTAATACATTTTCAGAATTAAAAAAGACACACACACACACACAGTTAAAAGGTAACTTCCTCAACCTTATGAAGGACATTTATGAAAAACCTTATATTTATTAAAAACTATAGCTACAGAAATTAAGCAAAAAAATATTTAATATCCATCTGAGAAAAAAAGAAGGAAAAACTATTTGCAGGTGGCAAGATCTTGCATATAGAAAACCGTAAGATAGTCATGGCAGTTAACTCCTGTAACTTGGGAGGCTATCAGGGAGGCTGAGAAAGGGGGCCACAAGTTGGAGGACAGCCTGGCCAATTTAGTGAGAGCATGTCTGAAAATAAAAATGGGCTGGGGATGGAACTCAGGGGTGAAGGGCTTGCCTACCATGCATAAAGCCCTGGGTTTGATTTAAACCCCAGTACCACACAAAATCAATCTCTCTCTCTCTCTCTCTCTCTCTCTCTCTCTCTCTCTCTCTCACACACACACACACACACACAAACACACACACACACTCCTAAATAATACACACATGTGCACACACAATTAGAACTACTACTAATAAATAAGTTCCATTTCTATATTTTGGAGTAGTTGAGGTGCATTGGGTATTTTCCAGGTTGGTCAATTTTCTCTCCTCTCATCTGCAGCCCTTGCCAGGAAGTCAGACAGGTCAGTCACTGTAATTATTACTGTTGCCATATTTTAAGGATGAGAGAAATTCTAAGTGTCTTCCCAAGGTCAAAAAGCCAAATAGTGTTGGTTCCTGAGCTTGGGTCTCCAGAGAGAAAGGATCTTCCCTTCCAGGAGGGCTCTGACCAGACCCTCATAGCCTCACCACACACACAGGAAACTTGCTTCTCCGAACGTAGAACAAACAGAGAAGTGATAAAAACCAACAAAAAATATATTTTATAAGAAATACATACCTGTGGGGTCATGGCAGCCCTAACAGGGGACTCAGTGAGGGCTCAGGCCTGAGAGACCTTGATGTAGGGCTCACAACCTGGCATCACAGGGTGGGATGTTGCAGCACTGGCCTGATGTGAAGATAAACACAGAGTCAGGACATGGGGGCTCTCCCTAACCTCTACCCCACTGCTCACAGTCAAGTCCCTCATCTCCTGGAGGCAGGAAAAAAAGAGGACTGGCACCACAAGTCACTGCAAGGGCCCTTGGGGGGCACTGGGGGTTACCCACCCCACTGCACTCCTAATACTACACTCCATCTGATTCATATGGGACTGAGAAAAAATTTCCAATTAAAAAAAGAATTTATTTTAAAACATTAGAAGCTACTGGACTAATCTCAGACCTCATTAATGGCTGAGGAAGGTAAGGAACTGTCCCAGGCCAACCAGATAGTTAGCAGTGCAGCATTTTTCATTTGTCCATCCAGGGAAAACTGGGTGTGCTCTGAAGCCCTGTGACCTGGCCCTACATCCTCCAGGTCCATAATCCCACTCCTTAGGCTCCAAGGGCTTCAGCTTCACAGCCAGCCCGATATTGGGGGCTTCCCCCAACACATGTGCAAGCACAAACTCCCATGTTTCAAAGTCAACCGATGATACTCCTTACCTTGTGTAAGGGTGCAGACTTGCCACACCTTGGGAGGGCCTGAGTTGCACACCTGGGCCCAAGGAGGTCTTTAAGATGTTATGTTGGCCCCCAGGTGGTGCCCTGCTCCACCTGAAGGCACACAGAAGCCTCTGACATGTACCTGGGAAGCAACAGGACAAATGCAAGGAGTCACTGCCCACCTTGGCCTGGTGTCCCTGAGCACTCTCACCCCTCAGCTGGGAAGGCACAGAGCCCAGGGCTCTCATCCAGGAGCCTTATCCAGGCTGCAATTCCCCTCTACCACATTTCATGGGGCAAGAACCTAAAACACCAAGGAAGAATAAAATTCCCAGAAACTCCCAGAGTGCCCTGGAGAAAATCCCAAAGCAAAGGAACAGGAAGTGTTAAGGCCTGGGAGCTGGGGACAGGGACCAGGGAAATAGACCCAGCTTCATCCCACACCACCAGCCCCAGGGTCCACCACTTGAGCCCTTGGTTTACCAACTCACTTGGGTCCCAAGGGTGCACAGAGAATGATGAAACAGTTTCTTCTGCAGCCCACATCATATGGGTTATCATGCTGGAGGGAAATGAGAAAGGGAAGAGGAGCTCAGAATCAGCAGGACTGGGCAAGTCCATCTCCCAGTGACCCTCGCTAAGTTGGTCAGTTAAGACAGGGCTCAACATGGGCTCATGGCAAGGCTCCAAGAGTAACCAGGGCCTCCTGCCTTCCCAGGCTCCAAGGAAGAGTGACCTCCCTCAACCCACTTGTGAGCAGCTCTCCCCAGACAGTGCTGACCCAGCACTCACCTCTCCTGCCTTCTCAGGGCTCCTCATCCCCTTGTGCTTCCCTTTGCAGGATCCTTGCTCTGTCTCCATTGGCCACACCTGTCCTCTAACCTAATCCTTCCAGGTACCTTTTAAGATCTTTCTAGTGCTCTTTTGCTCAACTGATCCAAAGATGGTGTCACCACCCTGCTCCCACTTTACTCTTTTATCTCTCGATTTTTTCTAAAAATCTACTTCACTGACTTTAACTATCTGGGAGACTAGTAGCAGCAAGGGATGCCCAGACATATTTTCCTAGTCAAAAATAAGATTTTCCAGGAAAATATGAGCTGAGGAACTTCAGTACACAAAGCAGGGAAGGTCAACCTCAAAAGTCATGTCCTTCCCTGGACATGGACTGTCTTCTCCTCTCCCTTATTATACTTTCTCTTTCCCTTGAGTTCATCCATCACTCTCGACCCCTCCTCCTTCCAGACCAGGTGGAGTTTCAATCCAACTTCATGAGCTTTAGGTAGCAAATATTCTGTTATAATGGCAAGTGGCCCAGCAGCACTTCTATCCACCTCCATCCAGCACCTCTATCCAACACTCTTCTCCACTGAAGGAAAGATGATTCCACATCAGAACCGCTCTGGAATATGTCCAAAAAACAATAGGAATCATTGTCCTCTATGAGGTTCTGCCTCCTCTATGGTGTTCACAGCACTTAAGAAATGAATATACCACCAGGTGCAGTGGTGCACACAGAATCCCAGGGACTTGGGATTCTGAGGCTGAAGGATCGCAAGTTCAAGGCCAGCCTCAAAAGCTTAGCAAGGCCCTCAACAATTTTTCTTTAATCTTTAAAAATTCATGTAATGGCATTGAGTTTTCCCACACACACAGATAATTTAAAGAGAGAAATAGAAATGCCTGCTATATAGTGACAGCAGCAGGGTAAAATGAAGTTTCACTTTTATTTATTATGAAAACAAATAATTTCTGATAGAAATCAGTACCTTGCTGTTTAAAATTTTTATCCACAATCATGCCAATCTGCTTTCCTCCTTTGTCTTTAAAAAAAAAGAGATTATACATCAAGTCACTCCTGAGGAGGGCCCTCAACAATTTAGTGACACCCTATCTCAAAAAAAAATATATATATATAGCAAGGATTAGGGATGCAGCGTTGGTGGTAAAGCACCCCTTGGTTCAATCCCTAGTACCAGAAGAAATAAATTAATATCAGAGTATTAAAAAGTTGCAGAATTTTTAAATTTAGAGAAAGAATGTTTGATTAGATATATATCATGCATAAGAAATATTGATTGTACATAAGGTATACAAAATGCTTAATGAATGATAATTAATAAATTTCTAAGAACTTAGCAGTAAATTTGAATACCTTCCTCTCCCAACATGGAACACTATCACACACAACTGGAATCCAACAGCTCTGAGGCACCCAGACCAGCCTCTCCCACTGGCTCCACACCTGGGGCTCTTGCTCCAATTGTGTGTCTCAAACACCCTCACACTCCACAGGACCAAAATCCAACGGCATCTTCTTCTTGCCCCATCATCTGACCAACTTCCTGCTGCCTCTCCTTCTTCCCTTATCCTGGGGGATCAGGGCACCAGGCCTCTCTCTGTTCCTTTCTCTCTTTCCTTCTATCCCCAAATGTTGATTCTTCTGTTTGTGGCTTCACTCATTGATTCAGATGTCTTCTCTTTGTGTGCTGGGGATTGAAGAATTCAGGGCCTTGCACATGCTAAGCACACACTCTACCACTGAGATGCACCCCCATCAGAAATATTTCAGGGCATCAAAAATGCTTCTGTCCAACCAGGCATGGTGGCACACACCTGTAATCCCAGTGACTTGGGACACTGAGGCAGGTTTGAGACCAGCCTCAGCAAATTAGCGAGACCCTGATTTACAATAAAAAGAAGCAGGGACTGGGGATGTAGCTCAGTGGTAAAGTGCCCCAGGGTTCATTACCAAGTAGCAAAAAAATAAAACCCAGTCACTGCACTGGGGATGGAAAGCACCCTGCAAACAGCATGGCCAGCCTACTTTCAGTGGTGAGGGCAGCTGCAACACATGGCCCTGAGCACCATGGGGAGTGGCCAGGGTAGAGCATAGAGAGGGTATCATGGGAACCATGTAGGCAACCCAGCTCACAGCACCCAGGCACGTGAAGAGGAGAAGCCCAGAGAGTTAAGTGCTGAGACAGCTACTTCTGGTTTCAGAGGCTGTGTCCAGTCCTGAAAGAGTAGTCTGAAGATGTCTGCTGGCTTTGGCCATTAATGAGAGCATCATCCTGACAGCAAGGGCTGGGCGGACATGGGCAAGGAAGTGAAGGGTGAGCTAGTGAACAAGGTCAACTCTTTCAGGAAATAAGGCCCAGAAGGTATAACAGGTGGAGTGGAGGCCTGGGGTGCTAAGGGTGGGATTTGTATGGCTTTTAAGAAGAGGCACAGACATGTGTAGATGACCACGGGAAGGAATGGTAGTAATAGTAACAGCAGCACATAGGGCACTTCTTGGTACCAGCCACTGTTCTATGTGGTTTACATGAATTAACCCACAATTCCCTGTTTTACACCTAGGGAAATTGAGTGACCAGGGGCTAAGTAGCATACCCAAGGTCTCCCTGCTGGTCAGTTCTACAGCTGGGAGTTGAACTTATGTGGTCTTCACCAGAGTCTTTGCCACCAACCACCAAACAAGTGACTCCAGGAGGAGTTGTAGTAATGGAATGGAGTACGGTAGGAGTAAAAGTTGGAGCATGGGATCAGTGCCTGAAATAGGTGCTGCAGGTAACGGAAAGGAGCCCTGTCTGAAGAATCCCAGAGTGAAGACTGCATTTAGGTTCCTTGAGACTTGGGGACCCTGAACTTGGAGGGCCTCACTCTGAGCAGATGAGAAAGGGCAATGGCGTATGGCCGGACCTGGGGCTGGAAGAACCACAGGATGGGGGAAGGGTAAAATCTGCCAGGCAAACTCAATGGTGATACTAGAAGCTGGAGAGAGGAGAAGACAGGCAGACCACAGGGCTGAGGAATAAGGGCCAAGCACAGGAGTCACAGGTGGGAGGGAACCACATATGGCAGTGGTGGGCTGGTGACTAAAAGGATGGGAGGTGATGAGCAGACAGGCTCCTCTGTCTGTTCAGCTGTCTCCAGGTCTTCAGCTTCCCCTCCCCCGCTGATGCTGCCCACCAGTCTTCCTGAAAGAGCCTTTAGTCAAGTGATTGCCATACTAAAGGAATCCCATGGCAGAGATGCCCACTCCTATCATTCCTAGTCAAAGCTCAAAGAAAAACCAATAAAGACACACAGATGGGGAAGAAAGCAATGAAACTGTTCCTCACACAGGACATGAGGTTCCATTAAGAGTGAACAACAACGAATGCTGGGGAAGAAGCGCAGTGGTCCGGCACCCGGTCTCAATCCCCAGTGCTGGAAAAATAGCAACACTAAGGACTCCTGCTCTTTGGAAGATGCTATGAAGAAAATGAAATGACAAGCCATGAATTGCAAGAAAAGATTTGCAAAACGTAGATGTGAATCCCATATACAGAACTCCTGAAACACAATAAGAAAACAACACTTTTTTCTTTAAATGGGCAAAAGACTGGAGCAAAGAGTTTACCAACAATATATCCATGCCTGAGAAGACATGAAAATATGCTGAACATTATTAGTCATTAGGAAAATACAGACTGGAGCCCTAGTGAGGTACCATTACTCATTTATTAGACAGGCTACAATTTGAAAAGAAGAAAGAATAGTAACAAATGACAGTGTCAAAGCTAAGTTTCTGAGGCTTTGAACTTGCCACCCTCTTGCCTTTGCCTCCCAAGCCACTGAGAGTACAGGCACGGTCTACTGTGCCCAGCCAGGTTGTGGAGCAACTGGAATTCTCATTCATTGCTCGTAGAAAGTAGAAACGGTACAGTTGTTTCCTAAAAAGTCCCACATATGTTTACCTTATGACTCAGCAATGCCACCCTTAACAATTTATCCAACAGAAATGTAAACTTATGTCCACATGTCTGTGCACCAATGGTTATTTTAGCAGCTTTATTTGTAACTGCCCAAAACTGGCTGGGCACAGTAGACCGTGCCTGTACTCTCAGTGGCTTGGTAGGCAAAGGCAAGAGGGTGGCAAGTTCAAAGCCTCAGAAAATTAGTAAGTTAGTAACTTAACAAGGCCTTAAGCAACTTAGTAAGACCCTTTCTCAAAAATTTTTAAATTTTTCAGAAAGAAAACATAAGGGTGCGGGGGGTGGTGGTGGTGGTGGAGGGGTCAGGGAATGTTGCTCAGTGGTTAAGCACATCTGGGATCAATTTTTGGTACAAAAACAAAACAAAATAGACCAACAAAAACACTGCCAAAACTAGATGCAAAGTAAAAATCCTTCAATTGGTGAATGTATAAATAATCTGTAGGGAAATACAATACTACACAGAAACAAAAGACAATAAACTACTGATATGAGCAACTACATAAATGAATCTCAAATGTATTGTGCTCAGTGAATGAAGCCACACTAGAAAGCCCACAACACCATTTATGCATGATTCTGGAAAGAGAAACACCGAAAGGACTTAGGGAGAGAATGTGACAGTGAAAGGATTTTCTGGGGTAATGAAACTGGTTAACCTTGATCTTGGTGGAGAGTCCAGGATGTCATTTGTCAAAATCCCTAACTAGAGACTAAAAAGGGTGAATTTTACTATTTGTAATTACCCTCAATTATTGACATTTTTACAAAATTTAACCATGGCTCCCAGGTTACCACTACTTGAAAACTACATTCCACACTTGACATTCTGGGTCTTTCTAATCTTGACCGACTTGGAGTAAATGTCATACCACCTTGTGCTTGAACTAGATCTGCTTCTTCATCATTCTGTTAATACCCTACTTTCAGGTTTCTGGGCCTTTCTGCAAAATTGTACCTCTCACAGTCAATGCCCTCCTGTCTCCTCTCCAAAAGCACACAGGACACAGAGAGTGGCATGTTCTACTCTACAGCATGGGCTTCACCAAAACCCCAGTCTCTTCCAGTCTGTTACACCACTCAGCACTGACCCCTCTTCTCAGTGTTCCTGGGAGTCTCCCGGTGTTATTCTGATTGCAGGTTGCTGATCAACACAAGTGCATGACATACTTACTCATCTCCACACCCATCCCTCAAGTAACTGCCACCTAGTACACAGTAGGCTTTCAATGCAATGCACCCAGAGGGAGAATGGCCACCAATGCTCCAGGGTATAGAGATATCTGAGTTGCATCTTCAGAGGTGGGTCTCCAAGGACTCATGAAGCAACATCAGGGCCAAGGGCAGTGAGAAAGCACACAAAGTGCCTAATTGCAGAGGTACAAGTTGCCTCCACACAGTCAAGGACACACGCACTCAGACCACTTACCTGGTCCTCGTAGGGTCGCCTGGCTATGCCCACGACCACTCCATTGAAGAACAACTGCAGGATGAGGGGTAGCAGGAGGGCCCCAGCAGGTACAGCCACTAGGATGATGTGCACAGGCTAAGAAGTGAAGCCATGGAATAGCTCTTCTCTGGCCCCGCTTTTCTACCCAACTCCCCCCTCCCTCTCTCCCACCCCAGCTAGCATCACCCACACACTCTCCCTCCCTGGACTGGACAGTTAGTCCAGTACACCCAAGTGAAACCTCACTCCACCACACTGTCCACCCACATGTCCCTTTTCAACTTTTATTACCCTATTCTGTGGCCCCCTAGATTCTTAACTCCACAGGCATCCTACCCGGCCCATGTCACTGACCCCACTGGCCTTCCACATCTCCTTCACATTCCACCCAAGTGATTTCTCCCTCTAGCCCTGCCCTTGGTCTCCTCTGTCCCTCCTTGGCTGTTCGCCCCTCCCTCCCCACCACACCAGCTCTTCTCAGGGTGGGCCATTGGGACTGTGTGGATACGTCATGGTATAGTCCAGGAATGCCATGTGCCTCCTCTGCATGATGAAAACCACTCAGGTGGTCAGCACGGCACCCAGGTGGAGGCACAGGCACAGGAGGAGTAGCAGGTAGAGCCGGATGTTTCAGTGCCACACACAGTTATTCACCCACCTGCAATGGTGGTCGAACTCCTAGGGGAGAGGAGGCAGGACTGAGGATCTGTCTGGATTGGCCTCCATCACCCCCAAATCCTGAGGTGTCCCCCAATTCAGCCCTCTAGGCCGCCTGCTCTTGGCCCTACACACAGGTTCCAATCTCAGGGAGAACCTGGCATTTCCATGGTAAGAGCACAGTTAGCCCCACAGCTCATCAGTTCACCTGTCCTGAGTGAGGTCTTGTCTCTCAAGACCTGCCTGGTATCACTTGGAGCAGGATAGAACATCTCTGGGCCTCTATTTTCTCAGACACTGGATAAGGATGAAAAAACACCCTTGCCCAACCAGCCATCTGCACTTGTGAAACCGAGCAGGGTGTGCACATCAGAGAAAGGCACTCAGAATCCAGGAAACCCTCCAACTGGGATACCCAGAACAAGACCAGCAAAGATCCCCAGGACATGGCAGCAATCAGCCTAAAGGACTGGGGATCTACTATCAACAACCCAGGGGAGGGGACAGTCACTGCTTTTCCTCCCCCTGACTCCACAAGGCTCAGCACAGTTGTGATGCCCTTTGCATATCAACACCTGTGCAAACAAGTCCAGCCTCCCTGGACAGGTGCAGACACACAGGTGATGACATATATAAGTGACCAACAGTGGCTGAGAGCCACTTGAAGCACTCTGGGAACATGGTCTGATACCCCCACCAGGCCCACTCATGATGTGAGGTTTCTGGTCCTGGCCAGGTGCCCGGAGATAGGTTGGTGAGTGGACAGGGAGGAGGAGCACTCACCTCCACACAGATGTCACAGCTTTTGCAGTGGATGGTTCATGGCAGGCGGTGAAAATAACAGGTGGGACACCACGGCATGTGGTACAACCTGCCATTCACTGGTGCCATGTAGGGAGCCTCAGGGTCCTGCTCGAAGGCGCCTGGCAGGGAAAGAGGTTTAGGCAGTGAAGGAGGCCCTTGTATCACTCTGCTGCTCAGGGCAACCCATAGTATCACTGGGCAACAAGAAGGTGGGGAAGAGGTGGGCAGGGGAATCCTGGTCCCTGTTGAGCAAACTGACCACTCAGATGAACAGGCAGTCAGAGAGAAGGACTTTCCAGCCACAAGAGCTCTACTTGGAGCTCCCCCCTTTGGAATAGTGATCAGTGCTTGGAGTCATGTGTGAAATGGGAAGGAGAAAGAGTGAAGTGTGCAGTTTTTGAAGAGCCTGTTGGCCTCTTGTGCCAGTCTTCCCAGGCCTCTCTTCTAAAGCAACTGGGAAACCTCCAGGATTCTGTTTTTTCACAATTCAGTGGCTTAGGAAATGAAGTGCCAGGGCCCAAGTAATGATGACAGGGTAAGAAGGGATCCTGAGGCCACAGGGGGGCTCATCCCTTTAGAATTGATCCCCATAGGCACCAGACTTTGGGGTTCCACCTTCCTCTCCCACAGGTCTGAGGCCTTACCTCTGTGTAAGATGCCTGGGTCTGAAGCATTCATAGAAATGAGGCTGTACATAGTGGCCAAAGGAAAGCCCCACTCTCCATCTTGAGCAAGTGCTTGGCATCTGAAATCAGGGCCAGACTCAGTTCTAGTCTGGGGCAACCCGGAGCCCCCATGAGGCCCAGCTCACCTGAGATCAGACTCACACTCCTTAAGGGCAGATCTGAATATCCAGGCTAGAGACAGACCCCATTCCCTCACCAAATGTCACCAGCATTACCAGCCTCCCATAGTTCCCTGATAGGCTCCCCACATCTCTGTGCTTCTCACTAAATATCTTCCTTCCCTCCTGGCCTCCCTCTACTTCCATGCCTCTGTCTGTCTGTCTACTCTCACTGTCTATTTCCCATCTGTCTCTTGGTGAGAAACCTGACAGCTGGCATGGAGACTCACGGAAACGTGAAGAACACTAGGCTTAGAGAGACCAGTGCTGCCATAGTCAAACAAGTCCAAAGGTTCGAGAAAAGCCAGGATCTGGCTGGGGGTGCAGGTGGGGACCAGAAAGCATTTGAGATATTCATGCTGAGTCTGCTTTCAAACAAATGAGAGCCAACCGCTCCTTCTCCTGCCTTGGCTCCCAGATTACCATGACTACAAGTGTGACATCAGAGAGGTTCTGGAATGGGGGCTCTGGCTGCTTCCAGTGCCCTCTGAGAGCAACCCTCCCCTGCCCTCATAGACACACCTGTAGACTGGGACATCCTGCTCTTACAGTGGTGGCTTTGTTGGAGCTGGGGAGGATGGGATGTGGTTTGTCCCTCAAAGGTTCATAGGCTAGAGGCTTGGTCCTGGGTGTGGCAGTGTTGAGCTGGTAGCACCTGCAAGAGGTGTGGCCTAGAGGGAAGTAATTGTGCCACTGGGGATGAGGCCCTTGGAAGGAATTAATGAAATTCTCATGGGCCCCCATTAGTTCCTGTGAGAGAGGCTTGTTCTAAAAAGAACAAGACTCATCCTCCCCAGTTTCTGGCGATGAAGTCTCGACCCCTTGCATGTCCTCTCACCATGATGCCATTCACCATTTTGTGAGCACTCTCACCAAAGGTTAGCCACAGGGGCTGCCAAATGTTGGACTCTGAGCTAAATAAACCTCATCTCTTAATAAAGTACCCATTCTTGGGTAACTTGTTAGAGCCAGAGAAAGCAGGCTAATACAGAGACCATATAATATGGTTCCTGGGGTGATGGCATGGGGAGAAGTTTGGTGATGATTATCCACTCTGAGACCCAGTGCTAATTGAACCAGGCAGTCCTGGTTGCTTATCCTATCTCTATTTCTTTATCTTTCTGTTTACAGAGTTCCAGTTTGGGGAAGGAGGTAGCAATCTACACAACTAAATACTCTCCCAGTTTCCCTAACAGGGCGGGCTTTATGACACAATTCTGTCTCAAAATAAAAAATAAAATATGTTGGGGATGAGACTCAATGGTTAAGCAACCCTGGGATCAATCCCTGATGATGATGATGATGATGATAACTTGTACATGATTATGGCATACTACATATCTTCAAACATATTCACTGAAGAATGCCTGAGTCAAGTTATTGAACATATACACTCTTTCATTTATTATTTGTGATAAGAACCCTTAAAATCGACTCTCTGAGTCATTTTCAAGTGTATATATCAATACCAACTGTAGTCATTCTGTTGTATGTTGTTAACTGTAGTCATTATATTGGATAGTAGACCCTTTAACTCTCATCTAAGTGTAATTTGGTCTCCTCTGACCAGCACCTTACCAGTCCACAGCCCAACCACCCCTGGGCCCCTGGCAGTCATTATTCTGCTATTTATTTCTGTTTTTTCTGATTTTTTAAATAAATTACTGCAGAATACATTACAATTATATTACACATATAGAGCACAATTTTATAACTCTGGGTTGTATAGAAAGTATGTTCACACCAATTCGTGTCTTCATACATGTACTTTGGATAATGATGTCCATCACATTCCACCATCATTGCCAACCCCCTGCCTGCTCTCTTCCCATCCCACTACTCTGCCTTATCTAGAGTTTGTCTATTCCTCCCATGCTCCCCCACCCCATCCCACTATGAATCAGCCACCTTATATCAGAGAAAACATTTGGCATTTGTTTTTTGGGAATTGGCTTACTTCACTTAGTATTATCTTCTCCAACTCCATTCATTTACCTCAAATGCCAAGATTTTACACTCTTTTATTGCTGAGTAATATTCAATTGTGTATAAGCCACATTTTTTTTTGTCCATTCATCTACTGAAGGGCATCTAGGTTGGTTCCCCAGTTTAGAAATTATGAATTGTGCTGCTAACCTTGATCCCAGTGGAGAGTGCAGGACAGTATCCATGTGTCAAAATCCTTAACCATAGATGAAAAAGGGTGAATTTTAATGTGTAAATTATTCCTCAAGAAACAACTTTAAAAAAATTCTACCATTGCTCCTAGCTTTTTACTGCATCTAAACTGAATTCCACTCTTGACTTTCTGGACCTTTTTAATCCTGACCCCCAGGGGGTCAACTTCACTGCCCATGCCACCTTGGGCTTCAATTAGAGCCATATCCTCATCATTCCCTTAACATCCTACTTTCGGGATTCTGTGCCTTTTAGCACTGGTGTGTCGCTCACAGGCCATGCCCTCCTGTCCTCTGTCTCTCCGCAATCACACCTAGGACAGGGAGTGCGGCCTCGCCACACTCTCAGCTCCTTTCACTCAGCTGCACCACTCAGGACCAACCCTGCTCACAGTTTTCCTGGGTGTCTCCGGTGTTACTGTGATTGCAGGTTGCTCATCAACACAAGTGCACCATGCACTTACTCACCTCTCTACCCATCGCTCAAATAACTTGCAGCCTAGCACACCTAGTGCACAGTAGGCTCTGGAAGCAATGCAACCAGGAGGGAAAAGGACCAGCGAGCTCCAAGGGGATGAGAGGTCTGAGCTGCATCTGAAGAGGTGGTTGTGGAAGGACTAATGAGGCCAAGGGAAGTGGAGAAAGCACAGAAAGTGGCGGGCGGCAGAAGTGCAACTTCACTCTTCACAGCCAGGTATCCCGACATAGGCCCTGGGCCCCACTTATATGTCCCTCTGGGGCGCCTGGTGGTGCTCACAGATATAGCCTGGATTAACAGCCCCAAAATTAATGGCAGCAGGGTGGTTGTGGTGGGTACAGCCACTAGGAACCTGTGGGCGAGCTAAGAAGCCAACCCTGGAGACAGTTGCTAACTGGCCCCGCCCCTTGATGAGACTCCGCCCTCCATGGCCCCTCCCTCAAACAGCCCCACCCACCTACTCTACCTCCCTGCACTGGACAGTTAGTCCAGTACACCCAACGGAAACCTCACTGCACCACGTTGTCTTCCTACCTCTCCCTTTCCTATCTTCATTATCAATCTCTCTGGCCACCTAGATTCTCACCTCCACAGTATATCCTACCACATAGCGCCCTGACTCCACTCACCTTCCACATGTCCTGGACAAGTCCTCCCAAGGGACTTTTCCCTCTAGACCCGCCCACATCTGTCCAGCCCTCCTTACCCCACCCCTGGGCTTCCTGCCGCTCCCTCTACAAACTGCTGCTGTTTCAAATGCGGGTCCTGGGGACTGCATGGACACGCCATGGCCTTGTCCAAGGACAACAGCATATCTCTGGTGTGCAAAAGGAAGATGACACATGTCACCAGCGGGGCACACAGGTACAGACAAAGAGCCCCAAGTAGCAGCAGGATCTGCCTGATGTTACCGTGCCCCACGCAGTTGTTCACCCACCTACAGTGATAGTGAGACTCCTATGGGGAGAGGAGGCAGACCTCAAGGTTCTATCTAGCCTGGCCTCCATCACCCTCAAATGATCAGGCCTTGCCCAATCCAACCCCCTAGGCTGCCTGTTCTTGGCCCCACATATGGGCTCCCATCTCAGGGAGAACCTGGCATTTCCACTGTTAGAGCACAGTTAGGATGCCATGGCTCATCAGGTCACCGGTCATGAGTGTGGTCTTTAGAGACTAGACCTGCCTGGTGTCACCTGGAGCAGGATATACAATAACTCTGGGCCTCTATTTTCTCAGATACAAGATAAGGACATAAAGAACACCCTTCCCCAGCCATTCTTCTGCACTTGGAAAACTGTGCAAGGTGTGCATATGAGAGAAGAGCACCCAGGAAACCCTCCAACATGGATACCCAGATGAGGACAGGAAAGGATCCCCAGAACAGGGGAGCTGGCCTAAGGGTCTAGGTATCTAGCATCAACAAGCTAGGGGATGGGACAGGCACTGCCTTTCCCTCTCTGACTCCACCAGGCTCAGCACAGATGTGATGCCCTTTGAATGTCAGTTCCTGTGTAAAAGGGCCAACCTCTCACGACAAGTGCAGACACAGAGGCGATAAGAAATGTAAGTGATCAAGAGTGGCTGGGATCCACTTTTAAGCAGTGTGGGAAGATAGTCTCATACCCACTCCTTATGCTGTGAGGTTCCTGGTCCTGGCTAGGTGTCCAGTGATGGATTGGTGAGGGGACAGGGAAGAGGGGTGTTCACCTCCACACAAATATTACAATTCACAGTGGAAGGTCCTGGGTGGGTGATGGAAGAAGCAATGGGGGCACCTGAGTATCTGAAATGCCCGTCGATACATCCAAATGATGTATGCTGACTCAGGATTCTGCTCAAAGTAGCCTGGCATGGGAAGAGGTTTGGGCAGTGGCAGGAGGCCCTTGCATCATGTGGCTGCCAGAGGCAGCCCCATAGCTTTTCTGGGCAACAAGAAGGATTGGGAAGAAGTAGGTAGGGAAATCTTGGCCCCTGTTGAACAAGCTGACCACTCTGATGGGTTGGCAGTCTAAGAAGGGGGTTTCCAGCCACAAGAACTCTGTATGAAGCTCCCCACTTTGGAATAGTGATCAGTGCTTGAAGTCATGTGTGAAATGGGAAGAGGTGAGTGTGGAAGGACTAATGTGGCTTGGAAGAGCCTGGTGGTCCCTCTGTCCAGACTGTCCGTCCCTCCCTTCCAAAGCAACTGGAAACCCTCCAGGATTCTGTATTTACACACCTCAGTACCTTGGGAAACAAAATGCCACAACCTAAGTAATGATGACATGAGGAGAATGGACCCTGAACCATAGGTGCGGTTAGCATTTCAGAAATTATTCCTGTAGGCATCAGCCCTTAGGATGCCACCTCCTTTTCTCAGGGGTCTGAGGCCTCACCTCAATGTAAGATGCCAGTGTCAGAGAAGTTCAGACACCCCAGGCTGCTGAAGGTGACCAGAAAGAGGAGGCCAGTAACCAGGGCAAAGTCCCACTCCCCACTCAGGGTAAGCCACCTGTACATGAAACCAGAGCCAGACTCAGTTGTAGTCTAGAGCAACCTGAGCTCCCCATGAGGCCTGGCTCACCTGAGGTCAGATTCACAGACCTTAAGGACAGATCTAAATATCCAGGCAAGAGACAGATCATAGAGACTCCACCAAATGTCACCAGCATTACCAGCCTCCCACAGTTCCCTAAATGCATCAGGTACTCTAAACCTCTGTGCTTCTAACTATAGATCCTTCTCCCCGCTCCTGACCCTGTCCACTTCCCTGCTTCTGCATTATCTCCTTTCTATGTCTTTGTAAGCAACTTGAAAGCTTGCATGGAGACTCACAGGAAGGCACAAAAACACGCCACTGACATTCAACAGCAGCACCACGTTGAACGTGGCAGGAAGACTGGGTATGAACCAACATAACTGGATGTTGGGTTGGGGACTTCAAGTCATTGGAGAACTCCATGGCTTGGCCTCCTTTTCCCAGCAAAATAAAGCCACCAGTGACGTCTTCTGAGTTGCCACTCAGAGTGCTGTGACAACAGCAGGAAAGGAAAAAAGTATCAAAGGAACATCACAGAGTTTCCAGAATGGGGACTCTGGCTGCTTCCTGTGCCCTCTGATATCAACCCTCCCCTCCCCTCACGTACACACTTGTAGACTGGGACATCCTGCTCTTACAATGGTGGTTTTGTTGCAGCTTGTGAGGATGGGATGTGGTTTGTCTCACAAAGGTCCGTAGGCTGGAGGCTTGGTTCTCAGTGTGGCAGTGTTGAGGGGGTAGAACCTGCAAGAGGTGGGACCTAGTGGGAGGTAATTGTGCCACTGGGGATGAGGTCCTTGGAAGGGAGTAATGGACTTCTCATGGGCCCCCATTAGTTCCTGTGAGAGGGGGTTGTTCTAAAAAGGACAAGACTCATCCTCCCCAGTTTCTGACTATGCAGTCCTCCCACCATGTTGCCATTCACCACGTTGTGATGACCCTCATCAAAGTTCAGTTGCAGGGGCTGCCAAATGTTGGACTCTGAGCTAAATAAACCTCATCTCTTTACAGAATACCCATGCCTGGTTATTTTGTTAGAGCAATAGGAAGCTGACTAATACAGAGTCCCTGGGGAGATGTCATGGAGATGAGTCAGCTGATTCTTATCCCCCTTTCAGGCCCAGTGCTAATTGAAGCAGGCAGTACTCATTGCTCATCCCATCTCCTCTTCTTCCTTTTTGTTCAGACAGAGTTCCAGTTTGGGAAAGGAGGTAGCAATCTACCAACTAAATACCTTAGTTTCCCTCATTTCTGGGGTGGAAAACTATCACAATTTCAGAATTTCACAATTCTGGTGAAAAGGATGTGTGCAAATATCTATTGAGGATTTCTGGAGAAGCTTTTGCATTTTCAATAAAAGGGAAGATGATGCAGTTGGCAGAGATCTGCCACCCTTCCTTCTGTCTTGAGGCTAGACCTGCTGACTGGAGTGCCACTTGGGAGTGCCACCAAGAGTGCCATCCTTGAGGCAACAACTCATGCTACCCAGACACTCCTTGGGATATTGTTGAGTCCCTGTCCTGTCCCTCAGCTGCCTCCCCATGAGCTGCATATTATGAGAAAATAATTGTGTTTCTTTTATACTGACATGTGTCATTGTATTGGCCACGGAGCACCCTAAAACTCTGTGTTTGGCAGATTCTTCCCACCATAAGACTTGGTGAGGGACAGAAATCATCTTCCCATCCCAACTGGAGCTGAAAATGGCCATATACTTCTGGTATAGAAACCTGTGATCCAGGTGACATCAATTTCACTCTAGAACTGCCACCACCGACTGACTGAAAACTCTCTGCTGAGATGCAGCAACTGCACAGTTGTCTAAAGCCCATACGTAGTGACCCCCTTTTTCTGGATGGGAATTGGACCCAGGGGCACTGAGCTACATCTCCAGCCCTTTGTATTTTGAGACAGGGTCTCAAAACATTGCTGAAGCTGGCTTTCAACTTCCAATCCTCCTGCCTCAGCCTCCCAAGCCTGTGGCTTTAGAGGGATGTGCCACCACCGTGCCTGGCCAAGGAAAATTAAATGATGAACGATAGATCAGGGCTGGTGGCATTGAGACCAGGGCAAAAGGACAGTCAGTGTAGATAAAGAAGGATTGGGTCAGAAGGATGGAGACTCTTTCAAAAGGAAATAAAATGCGAATATCTCCAGAGAACTTCCCCCTCCTCCATCCTGTTGCCAAAGTTACCTGCATCCAGGGAATTGTTTATCCCAGAAAGGAGTTAATGAGTACCCGCTCAGTTGTTCCCTTCCTGACATATGTAAAACAGTTAGGGTGTACCCGCTGGACGGCTCCCTTCCCACCTTTTGGCCACATAGGCAGGATGGAAGTAGAGGGATTTGACAAGAAAGAAAAATCTGAAATCTATTAAAGGTGCAAGACATCCCCACTCCCTTGAATACCAGCTCTGAATCCCCTCCTCTCCAGAGAACTCAATATCTGTCTCTCTCTCTCTCTCCCCCCCACCCCCGCTCCCATGTGTGTGTGTGTGGGGGGGTGTTCTATCCTTTAAATAAAACTTTTTACTCTTGCCTTAGTATTTCTTGGGTGTTAATCTTCAACACTGGGAGGAACAGGACTTGATCCTGATTTTCTGGTTCCAGATCGGCCCCCTGCAGGGATTATCACCAGGATAAGCTCCTCCTCACCCCACTTCTTTCAGAGATGCACCTTTCTTTCTTTCTGGAAGACAATAATGGGCACATGTCAGCTAATTAAATGCAGTTATTGCAAGCCGCAGTTCTACCAGACTCAGGTGACAGGATTCATGACCTATGTGGCTTCTTATCAGCAATAGGAAAGGGTGAAAGTCCAATGTTGAGGGCCGCTCACCCTGGTGGTGGCCACTCTGTGGCTCCTGGGTCCTCCTCCGTGTCCCCGCCTTCCCTCGCGGTGGCCCGCCCTGTCTCCACCTCCCTCCGCAGCTCCCCGGGGCGGCGGCCTTCTCACCTGGTCCCAGGTGCCATCCAAGCTGTCCACGACGCCTCCTCCGGGCTCCGGCTGAGGCGAGAGCCGGCCTGGTCCACAGGCGGCATAGCAAGGAGCAAACCACTCTGAGGAGGCAAGATAGAGGGGCCGGGCTCCACCCGCTCAGCTGATTGGCTCCTCTTCGGTGACGCTCATTGGGCTGTTTCCCCGCCCTTTCAGACCATGGAGCTGCTCATTCAGGGACTCTTTTGGCTCCGCCCACTCAACCCAGCCAATCTGCCTTAAGAGCGGGAAAATTGAAAATGACCTAAGAGTTCCAGTTGAGTGTGCTGGCGGGAAGTGCCAGAGGTGGCCATTGGGCTCTCAGGGAATTCCTGGAGAGCTCGCATGGTACAGCGTGGATGCTAAAAATAAAGTTTGTTCCTGCTTGACAAGTGGCTTGTGAATTGTGCCCAGCCAGACTGCGGCAGTCCAGAGTGGTGTCACATATCCACCTCCTCTCTTCAAGACCCATTGTCACTGGGAAGGGATGAATGTTTTCCCTTCTTCCAAAGTTATGGGCCAGGCTATATGGGCTGTGACCAAACAGACTCCATTTTACCCTGAGACTCCATGTCATGAAAGAAGTGCTTCTCCCATGAGAAAACTCCACTTCTGCTATCTTGATCCTGTAGCACTCCTTGCTTAGAAACACAAATATTTCTGTTCTTAGGCAATGTCAAATTGTTCTTCTTTGGGTTCCCATTTTTCGTGGACAATCTACCCTCTCAGAGAATGCTTGTCTAGACATTAGTAACTATTTTTCACTTGTACCCAACCAGGGTCCCCTTCTACTTATGCTTTTAGATATCATGTGTTTGTTTATGATTTTGAATCATAGCTACAGCCACTTATGATTAATGTACTGGCATGATTTATTTATGGTATAAAAAGTATACTCAAACCCCTGGAGGGGGTCAAAGGGTATAGAATTGCAGTGTGGCTTTTCACCCAGCACAGGTAGATCCAGACAGCCAGTTGATGATTGAAGATGCTTTAAGATCCATTCAGTAATTTATTGCAATCTCTCTACAACACCTCCCTCTTTCCTCCCAGGTCACATTGTCTTGGGGGCTGTCATTTTCCGTATCTTTCAGTTGGGACAAATGTGAGATTCTGGCTAGGGTCACTTCCCAGTGAAACTAAAAGGTTTCTCCCCCAGCTCCTGTCCCAATCCCATTTTGGGGTATCCTGTGGTGAGTAATGGATGAAGAGGTGCTCTGCAAAAGCCCCAGTGACACACTTCCGGATGAGCCCAACTCTACTCTCCCACATTCATTCCTCCTGAGCATTCCTCTCCCCTCTCTGACCAAACTCTACCCATTGAGAGAGGGGCATTACCTGGAGTGGTTCCTCAGGAAATGGCTGGGTTCCCTTTGTTTGCTTATGAAGCCTTTATAAACCTGTAAGGATTCTACCTACTGTTGTTTCTGTGCTCCATTGAGTTTCTGTGACTGCACAAGGGAGGCATTTTCAATTCACCCCTTCTGCAAACGTTAAGCATCTAACAACCATTAGCTGTCCTCCTTACCCTCCAGAGATTCCTTTGGCTCACAGAGTAGAGAAATATGTGCCACAAGGATCATTTTTTCCAGTAGGTTATCACATTTGGACATTTATAGTGACAGGAGAGGTCAGTCATGCCTCTAAGTCTGAACTCTCCAGGGTCTTGGCATAAGGCAAAAAACAAAGACCCTTGTTCATTCGGCCAAATGATGCCAGCAATAGATTTGGCAGAACCAAGTGGTGAGAGACAGTTTTGCTGCCCATCAGAAGCTCATAGGGAGATGTTTCTAAAGAGACTGATTTTACCAAAGGGGAAAAAATGGTGAAAATGTCCTGTGTATGAGGTTTTGCCTCTTAAGCTCAGAAGAGTAGCCCACAGCTTTGGACAGAATTCAAATTGCCTGTTGAAAGCAAGGCAGTGATCCCTCTATTTGAGACTGTGGAGGCAGCCCTGAGGGTCTTTGAATTGCCTTGAAGACCATTTTTCCTTTGTCCCGAATAACAGTGTACATTCTTAATAAAATAACTCTATGGTTCATTCCTGTAAAATCCAAAGCTGACCACTGACTGCCTTCATTCCTTCTCCTCTCCTTCCCCTTCAGTTCAAGCAGCAGTTTC
The DNA here is from genome assembly GCF_001458135.2 of Marmota marmota marmota. Classification (NCBI taxonomy): domain Eukaryota; kingdom Metazoa; phylum Chordata; class Mammalia; order Rodentia; family Sciuridae; genus Marmota; species Marmota marmota. Next base: position 60,984 of record NW_025999969.1, read on the forward strand.
CCACCTAGGATAACTGAGTACATCTGTGATTCACATCAAACAAAGCTCCCTATCAAATGGTAACTTGGCCACACTCTTAAGGTTCCATTTTCCACCTTGTGGAGAGGCTGTGAATTTCCATTTCCTTAAGTTCTGCTTTCTTTTTGTTTAACAATTCTGCCCTAAAGTCATTTCTCTCATGGCATTTTACTATTAGCCAATAAAAGGAGCCAGACCATTCCTTCAACACTTTGCTTAGAAATTTTCTCAACCAAATATCTAACTTTATGGCTCTCAGTTCTACCTTCCACCAAACACTAAGATACAAACATGATTTATAATATTGCCACTCTATAACAAGGATCACCTGTCCATGTTTCCAATAACATGTTCCTCATTTGCATCTGAGACCTCCTCAGAGGTGTCTATTGCCCAGATTTTCTCATGATTCCTTAAGTATTCTCTAAGACCACTCCTTCTCTGCAGTTCTCCTCTTTTCTTCTGAGCCTTCATCAGATTTGCTTTCAACAATCCCTTCGATGTCATATCAGCTTTTTTCTATTTCCTTCCTTCCTTCCTCTCCAAGTAGAGGGGTTGTCGGAGGGGTAACAAGAGGGCACCCAGGCTTGGACTCTCCAACTCATTCCTTGAATAAATGGTTTGTACCATCAGGGCCCAAGTCTTATTTATATGTAATCTTTGACAAAATATGTTTGTATGTATGTACACACACATCACTATGTGGAGAGATCTTACTTACATAGACCTCTTGAATGCGTGAATCTGAGTATATATTTTTTTAAGAAACGCATTGTGCACTGTGTATTTATTTTGAATTGAACTCTGTACTAATCCAATAACTTTATAATGCACACTTTTTACATGGTTCTTTGAAGAAAGTTTTACCATTCTTTTTAAAGGCCTAACATAAGAAGTTCACACACATTTTTGAAAACATGTTATAGGTAGATTGTAGATAAATAGATATATGATAGAAAGAGAACCAGTCCAAATTCATGGCCTTTCTGCCTGAACTGTTATATATAAAACAGAATTACTGCCAATTAGTTCAAAGAGCTATAATACAGTTTGACAGGCACTCTCTTTCATTTGTGTATTTGAAAATGCTAAGCCCCTTTACTGAACAAAATGACTTTTCCTGCTTGATTTGCCTGGAAAACTCAAACTTATCAAAAAGTAGCAATTGTTTTAACTGACTGCTTCCTGTGAGTTCCCTAATATGCTCAAGCTTGGCCAGTGTTAGAAAGTTAGTTAGGGTGACCAATTTCTTAGAAAATCAACCCAGGCCACAGTCATACCAGACAAAAATATCATAACATAATATAAACATTATTACTTTAATATAAAAAGATAATATAGAGGTTTATTCAAAATTATTTATTAATCTATATTATTTGCTTTTCTGTTGAAAAATGTTATTATTTAAGCAAAAGAACAACAAGATAAACAGTGGCAATTAGTAGTAATTCATAGTAGCAATCAATGTGTGTGAGAATGATGTAGCATTCTTAGGATATTTCTATTCTCTAATACAGTAATTAATTTTAACTCTGTGTATGAAATATGGTATTTAAATGTTACTGACCATAATAATATATTCTGAAGATGAAGGCATTTAAAAAAGGGGAACATAGCAGGTGGGGATATAGCTCAGTTGGTAGAGTGCTTGCCTCACATGCACAAGGCCCCGAGTTTAATCCCTAGCACCATTAAAAACATAAAAGAGGAAGGCTGGAAGATGGCAGCGAGGGGAGTGCATTGCCCCCGTGTGCCGCGTCACTGTGTGGGAGAATGACAAGTCAGGACGGCTAAAGGCTATCTTGTTAGGAATTTCCAGCAATAGTGGGGTGCTCCGGAACCTGGAGGAAGGATTTCCATCGCACGAGGATCAGCTACGGGGGCTCAAACGCGAGAGATTTGTCACACGGAGGGTCACACTGCTTATTCAGCAAATCGCCCCGCGGCTAGAGTCTGCGGCGCGCGCTGGGAAATGAGGAGATAGCGACACAGGGATACAGCGCTGCAGTTTCTGCCAGCCGTGCAAGCACCGTACTCAGTGCTGAATTCTGGGTTCGAGACGGGGGAAGGAAGCGGTCCAATTCGGTTCTCCACACTGGTCAGACCACAGAGGAGGCCAGCGGCCACCATCTTGGAGAGCTGACGTCACCATCCCTGTTTTCGACTGATCGCAGCTCATTCAGCCATAGAACAGGTAATTTCAGGCTGCCATTCGCCTGCGGCTTGCAGACAAATTACTCAGGCTCAGTGCTAAATAACCCGTGGAAACTGCTTCTTGGAGCCTGCTCTTATCAGAGCATACACC
>NW_025999969.1:68291-99753 GCF_001458135.2 Marmota marmota marmota
GAGGGGAGGGGAGGGGGGATAGTAGAGGATAGGAAAGGCAGCAGAACACAACAGACACTAGTATGGCAATATGTGAATCAATGGATGTGTAACTGATGTGATTCTGCAATCTGTATATGGGGTAAAAATGGGAGTTCATAACCCACTTGAATCAAAGTGTGAAATATGATATATCAAGAACTATGTAATGTTTTGAACAACCAACAATAAAAAATTTAAAAAATAAAAATAAAAAAGAATAAAAACTAAAAAAAAACATAAAAGAAAAGAAAAAGAGAACATAAATACAATTGGACCAGTTGAAGAGTTATCTGTGTTCATTAAAAATAACGTGCTTCTTTCTGTCCCTCATGACCCAATAATATATTTTATATGCTTCCTGTTTTCTTTTCCAATATTATTTTTCAAAACTCCCTTCAACCTTTAGGTCACCCTTCTTTCCTTTCATGTAGTGGTAAAGCTAAAGACAGCCAAATATAGAATTTGCTTTGGCTTATACCTCTGCTCTTCCCAAACCAGTTTAATGTGATGACATCAAGCTAAATATCTTCTCAGAAAGTGTTTGAGCATGGAGTAGTTGGAAGAGCAAACATTTTTGCCTTCAGATGTTTGAAATTTCCAACCCCCGAGCAGTGCCCATTCACCTAGTACCTACAGGTTTGTTTGGGGAGCCCAGGTGTTTGTTGTTCCTCTTGATATTTGACCAGAAACAATGATGGCCCTCTTACAGATGCACATCTAAGGAGATGCACATTTCTGTAAAGTCAAAATTTTAATTCAATATTTCTGCACATTGTGAGAAAACTGAAAAATGAACAAAGCTTTCATTATGGAAAATTTCAATATCACAGCAAGCAAAACATACCCTTTCCATCAGTGTTATGTACATGGTAGGCAGGATTGTTAGCAGGTAAGATCTTTTCATTTTCTTTGTAAAGAAGTTTATAGACAGAACAGAGTTTGCCTAAATTACATGTACTGTCTGCCAAATACATGCACGCAAGAGTGAAGATGCTTATGTTTAGGTAAAATAACAACAATCTTTGGTTTTCTTCAATTTTATTAGAATTTTCATAGAAACCAAGAAGGTGGTTCTTTCTTTCTCTCCCAGCCTCTTCAGTAGCCACATTAACTCTCCCCTGCCCAGGCCTGGCCCCTGGCTCCAACCAGTCCACCTCCTGCTTCCTAGATAAGGGAGAAGACATGAGACACTCATCTCCTCCTCATCCCCGTGTGTGCTCCCGTGCATTCTCTGTACCCTCATTCTTTCTGCAAAACATGCTCTTTGGATACAGGACTGGAGGAGGCAAGCAAAGCACTTGTAGCTCAGTGGTAGAGTGCTTGCCTACCACGTGTGAGGCATTGGGTTTGATCCTTAGCACAACGTATAAATGAATAAAATAAAGATCCATTGACAACTAAAAAAAAAGTTTTAAAAAAGTCTTTTTCAAAAAAAGCATGAAAGAACATAATTCTCAATGTATTCTTTATTTTTAATTGAAGTTAATAGTAAAAATTATCAGCATTTCAAATAAGGCAGGGTCCAATTCTGCATGTACACAACCCTCTCTCCATCCTGATGACTGTAGCTCTACCTGAGTACTTCCTGAGTGCTTCTAACTAGTAGATGATCTTGATTGTGCATTCATAGCTACATCTGAAACAGTTTTACCAAACAATATTTACCCTTACTATTTATCCTATATAGTTTCCAGTATCCCTCCCCCGCCCCCCAATTCTGGTGGCAACTCACTAAGTGGATTCCATGAACAATTAATTAGTGGAGACCTGTAATTTGAAGAAAACACCAGTAGAGGGATCCACAGTTCTATCCTTAACTTGATACTTGGCAAAACAAAAGTAAATCCCCAAATTCCAGATAAGTAGGTGATATAATCCAAAAGCATGACTAGTGGATTAAAATTGGGGGATATTATATGACTATCAAAAAAAACACCTATGTCATTTAATCATCCAATGTGACTCCAGATTTCTCCTTTTTAGGGAAGTGTAATGAAACGTGCTTATTTAAATGTATCTCTAGCTCCTCTATGTAAATGCACTCAAATTTACGTCTCTTATTCTAGTCTGAATACACAGTCTCATCTGTATTAGGAAACAGGACTACTGTTCTAACTAAATAATCAGTCCAAGATTCAAAATACCCCATAAAACTGATGAGTTTAAGTTTTGAACATAACTGATAAAGTTCCTCTAAGAAGCTACAGTAAAAATCGGTCACTATGCCTTTTACTTTTGCTTTTTAAATCCCAAAGTAGGATGATTCTTGGTTCTTGTCCAGGGATGGCCAAGCAAAGAAAGATTAAATTATCTGTAAATTATTTATGTTGTATCAGTTTCTACATTCTATTTTTAACTACCTTCTTGTGGTGATATATTCCTGACTAAAGCAATTTGTTCCTGTTAAAACCAGTCCAGAAGCCAAACTGCTGTCACAAATCACTCAGAGTTGACTAGAAAACTTGTAATTTCAACTCCATGAATTTTTCTCAGTAAATCCATTGATACTGGGAAGTGTGAATAACTACTATTTAGTAGTAATTACTTATCCTATCTGCCTAAGAAGGGAGCAACCAACCTGAAGATCAAATTTATAAACCACATTTTAAGTGTGGAAAAGTTCTGTATCCAGTTGTTATACCATTTATTAATTCAAATTTGAAGTCTTCCAATTTGCTTGGCTCCTCTAGAGAAGATAAAATTTTACTCAATAGCTGTCTTTGGGCGTTTGATGACTGTGACTAGCCATGACTGGCTGAGGTCATAGGCAAAGATGAGAGATTTTTCACACACACACACACACTAAAACTACAGAGAATTAATTCTTGATCAAAGTTAGCCCAAAGACTAAATTGCAATTTTGTGTGAATGCTGGGCAAAGGGAAAACTTGGGTTATGTTGCCATCTCTCTGTTGGCAACTTAAGACCTACTCTGTCAATTCGGTGACAAGATCCCCAGCTACATAAATTAGTTTATGTGTTTGGTCAGAGGTAAGCAGGAGTGCACAATTCTGGTCATTGGTATGAAGGAATAAAGGCAGGAAACAGCCAAATGAACAAATAGACAAACATAAGCCCAAATATTTAGTTTTAAAAAAAAAGGATTATAGAGTGTCAATGTATTTTAAAGGAGTTATGTTAAAACCCATTTTAAATTCTCAGGACCTAGTTTGTGCAGAATTTCAAACCAATAAAAAAGCTGACATATAAAACAGGTCTCAGAAAGTTCAGACTCTTGCTTTTCTCCATCGCTCCTGAGTCAGCGCTCTTGAGACACAGTTGTCTTGCTGATGGGTCTGCTTGTTATTCTGAATGCCATTCTTGTCTTGTCAGTGTTTTTCTTGGCCCCTTAGGAAACAAAGGTCTCCTTTGGCACATTCCTTCCCCATGTGTACTGCACGCCAGGCACTGTTCCAAGTGCTTCACATCCCTGGTAACTCTTCAAGCCTCCCAACAAACTATGAGGGAGAAATGATCTCCCTGTTTTACAGAAGAAATGGAAACACCAAGATACCTGGTTAACCATGTCACCTCCATCAGGTTCCAGACCCTGTGGCAGTTCAGAGCAGAGAAGTGCTCCCATCAGTCCCCAAAGTGCTCACTGGCCTTCCTGGCACAGCTCCTCCTGCACTTCCCATCAAGATGGGAGGGCAGAAAAGTGGGTGGGGCGGTGTCAAGAGCCCAGATCCTTAAAGTCAAAGAATTTCCTTCTCTGTCTGAACTTTGCATTCATTTATGCTTCACCCCCACCTCATTTTGTTAGCACCTGTCCTCATTTTCTTCGTAATGTATCCTTTTCCTAACCCTCCACCTTAATATATTTAAATAACTCCACTCAATAAAAGCCACCCTAAAAAATTTTCCCCAGGGAGAAAGTTGGAGGACCCAGGAAGAGGACCTGGACTGGCACTTGCTGCTGCTGTCAGGCATGAGGGGAGTTCAGAGAAAGAGAACAGGAAGAGGAGGAGGAGAGAAAAGCATAGCATAAAGCATAGCCTATCTATCAGAGAGTGTGTCTTAAGAGAAATTTATCTTAATGAACTTATATGGGGCTGTACAGTTAGAGACATGTTTCTTCCTACCCCAGAAAAATTTGCTTTATTAGAAAGCAAAATTAAAACTTAAAATCTATGTTGCATCCTTTTTTTTTTTTTTTTTTGGTACTGAGGATTGAACCCAGAGGTGCTTAACCACTGAGCCACATCCCCAGCTCATTTTTATATTTTATTTAGAGATAGGGTTTCACTGAGTTGTTTAGGGCCTCACTAAATTGCTGAGGTTGTTGTTGAACTTGAGATCCTCCTGCCTCAGCCTCCAGAGCCTCTGGGATTGTAGACATGTGCCAGGTACCTAGCGTGATTGCTTTCTTAGAGCACCGCATCATGTTTTTTCAATCCTTCCATTTTTATTGTAGATCCCACACAGGGGCATGACTCGGCACTCAGTATTATTTACTTTCAGTGCAAAGTGTAGAGTTTATTGCCTCAAAGTATAAAACATTATTTGCCCATCGAACCACAAAGAGTACTAATTTATAATTTATATCTACAACTTGTTATAAAACCACCAGCATTAATCAATACTCAGGTAATTCATTGTTGAATAGAGAACTGATCTCATCTGCTCTTTTGCTCCATCCACTCCAAATATCAATCCTGAGCAGAAGCAGCCAATATATGGAATACTGTACATATTGTATGCTCAAATGCCCACACAAGTTTATCTTCCTTTCAGGTACTACTCACTTAAGTTCCCATGTCAGAGTTGTACCTGCAAAAATACATAGGACCCCACCCCAATAACCTGTGGACTAACAGTCACACATTCAAAATTTAAAACCCACATAATCTTACATATAATAAATCAACCATATAAATAAACACTCCCAGAGTAAGTCAGGAGATTGTTGAAAGTATGTTGGGCTTTTTGTGGAAGAGAAGACAAACAGCATATAGATGAGAGCTGCAGACAGCCAGAATGACCCAGAATGCTCCTCCTAAGGCCCACACATGGACTCACACACAGGGAAGCAGGAGGGAAGGGAGGACCCTTTGCCCATCTGGAAACATTTTCTAGAGGAAACTGGATCCCCAGGGAAAGCCTTAAAGGATATAAACAGAGTAGTAGGGTTTATGGTTCACAACAAAGTGTTTCTGGTGAAAGAAATAGAGTATAGCTGGGCATGGTGGCACATTTCTATAATTCCAGTAACTCTGGAGGCTGAGACAGGAAGATCATAATTTGGAGGCCAGGCTCAGCAACTTAGTCAGGTCCTCAGCAACTTAATGAGACCCAGACTCAATAAAAAATAAATAAGACTGGGGACAAATCTCAGTGATAAATCATCTCCTGGTTAAAACCCTAGTACATCCCCCACAAAAAAAATTGTTGTATAGGTGATAGTCTGAGACATCATCACCACACTGGGAACTGGGGAGATGGCCAAGACTGACTCCAACATCATGCAGGATCACCTTGGTGGTGCTCTTGCAATGAATGCAAGATACATGTCAGACCGTGTCTCATCAGAACATTGTAAGAATCTACAATATTGGTAATCACACTTGTGATTGGGAAAAAAGCGCTCCAGACCTTTAACTCAGGCTGGAGTGGAAGAGTTTGAAAGCAGAAATAAGATAGTTGCCATACAAAGGAGTTGAAGTTTGCTAGTAGTTTACATTGAAATTTGGAATACCATTTTCCTATTCCTTAGGCTCCAAGGGCTTCAGCTTCATAGCCAGCCCGACATCCGGGGCTTCCCCCAACACATGTGCAAGCACAAACTCCCATGTTTCAAAGTCAACCGATGATACTCCTTACCTTGTGTAAGGGTGCAGACTTGCCACACCTTGGGAGGGCCTGAGTTGCACACCTGGGCCCAAGGAGGTCTTTAAGATGTTACGTTGGCCCCCAGGTGGTGCCCTGCTCCACCTGAAGGCAAATAGCCTCTGACATGTACCTGGGAAGCAACAGGACAAATGCAAGGAGTCACTGCCCACCTTGGCCTGGTCTCCCTGACCACTCTCACCCCTCATCTGGGAAAGCACAGAGCCCAGGGCTCTCATCCAGGAGCCTTATCCAGGCTGCAATTCCCCTCTACCACATTTCATGGGGCAAGAATCTAAAACACCAAGAAAGAATAAATTTCCCAGAAACTCCCAGAGTGCCCTAGAGAAAATCCCAAAGCAAAGGAACAGGAAGTGTTAAGGCCTGGGAGCTGGGGACAGGAACCAGGGAAATAGACCCAGCGTCATCCCACACCACCAGCCCCAGGGTCCATCACTTAAGCCTTTGGTTTACCAACCACTTGGATCCCAAGGGTGCGCAGAGAATGATGAAACAGTTTCTTCTGCGGCCCACATCATATGGGTTATCATGCTGGAGGGAAATGAGAAAGGGAAGAGGAGCTCAGAATCAGCAGGACTGGGCAAGGCCATCTCCCAGTGACCCTCGCTAAGTTGGTCAGTTAAGCCAGGGCTCAACATGACAAGGATCCAAGAGTGACCAGGGCCTCCTGCCTTCCCAGGCTCCAAGGAAGAGTGACCTCCCTCGACCCACTTGTGAGCAGCTCTCCCTAGACAGTGCTGACCCAGCACCCACCTCTCCTGCCTTCTCAGGGCTCCTCATCCCCTTGTGCTTCCCTTTGCAGGATCTTTGCTCTGTCTCCATTGGCCACACCTTTCCTCTCACCTAATCCTTCCAGGTACCTTTTAAGATCTTTCTAGGGCTGTTCTGCTCAACTGATCCAAAGATGGTGTCACCACCCTGCTCCCACTTTACTCTTTTATCTCTCGATTTTTTCTAAAAATCTACTTCATTGAATTTAACTATCTGGGAGACTAGTAGCAGCAGGGGATGCACAGACATATTTTCCTAGTCAAAATCAAATTTGCCAGAAAAATCTGAGCTGAAGACCTTCAGTACACAAAGCAGGAAAGGTCAACCTCAAAGGTCATGTCCTTCCCTGGACACTGTCTTCTCCTCTCCCTTATTCTACTTTCTCTTTCCCCTGAGTTCATCCATCACCCTCAACCCCTCCTCCATCCAGACCAGGTGGAGTTTCAATCCAACTTCATGAGCTTTAGGTAGCAAATACTCTGTTATAATGGCAAGTGGCCCAGCAGCACCTCTATCCACCTCTATACAGCACCAGTGTTATTCTGATTGCAGGTTGCTGATCAACACAAGTGCATGACATACTTACTCATCTCTACACCCGTCCCTCAAGTAACTGCCACCTAGCACACAGTAGGCTTTCAATGCAATGTACCCAGAGGGAGAATGGCCACCGACGCTCCAGGGTATAGAGATATCTGAGTTGCATCTTCAGAGGTGGGTCTGGAAGGACTCATGAAGCAACATCAGGGCCAAGGGCAGTGGAGAAACCACACAAAGTGCCTAACTGCAGAGGTACAAGACACCTCCACACAGTCAAGGACACACACACTCAGACCACTTACCTGGTTCTCCTAGCATCGCCTGGCGGCACCCACGACCACTCCCTTGATGAACAACTGCAGGATGAGGGGTAGCAGGAGGGCCCCAGCAGGTACAGCCACTAGGATGCTGTGCACAGGCTAAGAAGTGAAGCCATGGAATAGCTCTTCCCTGGCCCCGCTTTTCTACCCAACTCCTCCCTCACTCCCTCCCACCCCAACTAGCACCGCCCACACACTCTCCCTCCCTGGACTGGACAGTTAGTCCAGTACACCCAAGTGAAACCTCACTCCACCACACTGTCCACCCACATGTCCCTTTTCAACTTTTATTACCCTATTCTGTGGCCCCCCTAGATTCTTAACTCCACAGGCATCCTATCCGGCCCATGTCACTGACCACACTGGCCTTCCACATCTCCTTCACAAGTCCTCCCAAGTGACTTCTCCCTCTAGCCCTGCCCTAGGTCTCCTCTGTCCCTCCTTGGCTGTTCGCCCCTCTCTCCCCACCACACCAGCTCTTCTCAGGGTGGGCCCTTGGGACTGTGTGGATACATCATGGTATAGTCCAGGAATGCCATGTGCCTCCTGTGCATGATGAAAACCACGCAGGTGGTCAGCACGGCACCCAGGTGGAGGCACAGGCACAGGAGGAGTAGCAGGTAGAGCCGGCTGTTTCGGTGCCCCACACAGTTATTCACCCACCTGCAATGCTGGTCAAACTCCGAGGGGAGAGGAGGCACAACTGAAGATCTGTCTGGATTGGCCTCCATCACCCCCAAATCCTGAGGCATCCCCCAATTCAGCCCTCTAGGCCGCCTGCTCTTGGCCCTACACACAGGTTCCAATCTCAGGGAGAACTTGGCATTTCCATGGTTAGAGCACAGTTACCCCATAGCTCATCAGTTCACCTGTCCTGAGTGAGGTCTTGTCTCTCAAGACCTGCCTGGTATCACTTGGAGCAGGATAGAACATCTCTGGGCCTCTATTTTCTCAGACACTGGATAAGGATGAAAAAACACCCTTGCCCAACCAGCCATCTGCACTTGTGAAACCGAGCAGGGTGTGCACATCAGAGAAAGGCACTCAGAATCCAGGAAACCCTCCAACTGGGACACCCAGAACAAGACCAGCAAAGATCCCCAGGACATGGCAGCAGTCAGCCTAAAGGACTGGGGATCTACTATCAACAACCCAGGGGAGGGGACAGTCACTGCTTTTCCTCCCCCTGGCTCCACAAGGCTCAGCACAGTTGTGATGCCCTTTGCATATCAACACCTGGGCAAACAAGGCCAGCCTCCCTGGATAGGTACAGACACACAGGTGATGACATATATAAGTGACCAACAGTGGCTGAGAGCCACTTGAAGCACTCTGGGAACATGGTCTGATACCCCCACCTGGCCCACTCATAATGTGAGGTTCCTGGTCCTAGCCAGGTGCCTGGAGATAGGTTGGTGAGTGGACAGGGAGGAGGAGCACTCACCTCCACACAGATGTCACAGCTTTTGCAGTGGAAGGTTCGGGGCAGGCGGTGAAAATAACAGGTGGGACACCACGGCATTTCATATAACCTGCTATTCACTGGTGCCATGTAGGGAGCCTCAGCGTCCTGCTCGAAGGCACCTGGCAGGGAAAGAGGTTTGGGCAGTGAAGGAGGCCCTTGTATCACTCTGCTGCTCAGGGCAACCCATAGTATCACTGGGCAACAAGAAGATGGGGAGGAGGTGGGCAGGGGAATCCCGGTCCCTGTTAAGCAAACTGACCACTCAGATGAATGGGCAGTCAGAGAGAAGGACTTTCCAGCCACAAGAGATCTACATGGTGCTCCCCCCTTTGGAATAGTGATCAGTGCTTGGAGTCATGTGTGAAATGGGAAGGAGGAAGAGTGAAGTGTGTGGTTTTTGAAGAGCCTGTTGGCCTCTTGTGCCAGTCTGCCCAGTCCTCTCTTCTAAAGCAACTGGGAAACCTCCAGGATTCTGTTTTTTCACAATTCAGTGGCTTGGGAAATGAAGTGCCAGGGCCCAAGTAATGATGACAGGGTAAGAAGGAATCCTGAGGCCACAAGGGGGGCTCAGCCCTTTAGAAATGACCCCTGTAGGCACCAGCCTTTGGGGTGCCACCTCCCTCTCCCACGGTTCTGAGGCCTTACCTCTGTGTAAAGATGCCTGGGTGTGAAGCATTCATAGAAATGAGGCTGTACATAGTGAGGAGGCAGAGAAGCGTCCTGGCCATGGGAAAGCCCCACTTTCCATCTTGAGCCAGTGCTCCGCATCTAAAATCAGGGCCAGACTCAGTTCTAGTCTGGGGCAACCCGGAGCCTCCGTGAGGCCCTGCTCACCTGAAGTCAGACTCACACACCTTAAGGGAAGATCTGAATATCCAGGCTAGAGACATTCTCCACCAAATGTCACCAGCATTACCAGCCTCCCATAGTTCCCTGATAGGCTCCCCACATCTCTGTGCTTCTCACTAAATATCTTCCTTCCCTCCTGGCCTCCCTCCACTTCCCTGCCTCTGCACTCTCACTGTCTATTTCCCATCTGTCTCTTGGTGAGAAACCTGAGAGCTGGCATGGAGACTCACGGAAACGTGAAGAACCCTAGGCTTAGAGAGACCAGTGCTGCCATAGTCAAACAAGTCCAAAGGCTCGAGAAAAGCCAGGATCTGGCTGGGGGTGAGGGTGGGGACCAGAAAGCATTTGAGATATTCATGCTGAGTCTGCTTTCAAACAAATGAGAGCCAACCGCTCCTTCTCCTGCCTTGGCTCCCAGATTACCATGACTACAAGTGTGACATCAGAGAGGTTCCGGAATGGGGGCTCTGGCTGCTTCCAGTGCCCTCTGAGAGCAAGCCTCCCCTGCCCTCACATACACACCTATGGACTGGGACATCCTGCTCTTACAATGGTGGCTTTGTTGGACTGCTGAGGATGGGATGTGGTTTGTCCCTCAAAGGTTCATAGGCTGGAGGCTTGGTCCTGGGTGTGGCAGTGTTGAGATGGTAGCACCTGCAAGAGGTGTGGCCTAGAGGGAAGTAATTGTGCCACTGGGGATGAGGCCCTTGGAAGGGAGTAAAGAAATTCTCATGGGCCCCCATTAGTTCCTGTGAGAGAGGCTTGCTCTAAAAAGAACAAGATTCATCCTCCCCAGTTTTTGGCGATGAAGTCTGGACCCCTTGCATGTCCTCTCACTATGATGCCATTCACCATTTTGTGAGCACTCATCAAAGGTTAGCCACAGGGGCTGCCAAATGTTGGACTCTGAGCTAAATAAACCTCATCTCTTAATAAAGTACCCATTCTTGGGTAATTTGTTAGAGCCAGAGAAAGCAGGCTAATACAGAGACCATATAATATGGTTCCTGGGGAGATGGCATGGGGAGAAGTTTGGTGATGATTATCCACTCTCAGGCCCAGTGCTAATTGAACCAGGCAGTGCTGGTTGCTCAGCCTATTTCTATTTCTTTCTCTTTCTGTTAACAGAGTTCCAGTTTGGGGAAGGAGGTAGCAATCTACACAACTAAATAATTTCCCAGTTTCCCTCATTAACAGGGTGGGCTTTCTGGCACAATTCTGTCTCAAAATAAAAAATAAAATATGTTGGGGATGAGACTCAATGGTTAAGCAACCCTGGGATCAATCCCTGATGATGATGACGATGATGATGATGATGGTGATGATAACTTGTACATGATTATGGCATACAACATATCTTGAAACATATTCACTGAAGAATGGCTGAGTCAAGCTCTTGAACATATACACTCTTTCATTACTTATTTGTGATGAGAACCCTTAAAATGGACTCTCTGAGTCATTTTCAAGTGTATATAACATTACCAACTGTAGTCATTCTGTTGTATGTTGTTAACTGTAGACATTATATTGGATAGTAGACCCTTTAAACTCAACCCTCTCATCTAAGTGTAATTTGGTCTCCTCTGACCAGCACCTTACCAGTCCACAGCCCAACCACCCCTGGGCCCCTGGCAGTCATTATTCTGCTATTTATTTCTTTTTTTCTGATTTTTTAAAATAAATTACTGCAAAATACATTACAATTATATTACACATATAGAGCACAATTTTATAACTCTTGTTGTATAGAAAGCATGTTCACACCAATTCGTGTCTTCATACATGTACTTTGGATAATGATGTCCAGCACATTCCACCATCATTGCCAACCCCCTGCCTGCTCTCTTCCCATCCCACTACTCTGCCTTATCTAGAGTTTGTCTATTCCTCCCATGATCCCCCACCCCCACCCCACTATGAGTCAGTCATCTTATATCAGAGAAAACATTTGGCATTTGTTTTTTGGGAATTGGCTTACTTCACTTAGTATTATCTTCTCCAACTCCATTCATTTACCTCAAATGCCAAGATTTTATTCTCTTTTATTGCTGAGTAATATTCAATTGTGTATAAGCCACATTTTTTATCCATTCATGTACTGAAGGGCATCTAGGTTGGTTCCACAGTTTAGCTATTGTGAATTGTGCTGCTAACCTTGATCCTGGTGGAGAGTGCAAGACAGTATCCATGTGTCAAAATCCATAACCATAGATGAAAAAGGGTGAATTTGACTGTGTGTAAATTATTCCTCAAGAAACAACCCTAAAAAAGAAAATAAATAGGGAAGCGGGGTGGGAAGGGAGGACCCTTTGCCCATCTGGGAACATTTTCTAGAGGAAACTGAATCCCCAGGGAAAGCCTTAAAGGATATAAACAGAGTAGTAGGTTTTATGGTTCAGAACAAAGTGTTTCTGTTGGAGGAAAAGTGTACAAAGATTTTGAAATAGATTGGAAATAAACACAGAGCTCAGTGATGATGCAATTTGACTGAAATAAAAATAGCAGACTCAATAGTAGCTTCTTAAAAGGAAGGAAGATAGGGATTTGATTTACAGAGCCAAAGAGAGCAATCAAAACTGGTAGAACAAGAAAACTGTAATATTGAGATGGGCTACACAATGAGAGTAGCTGCAGTTTGCATGTTAGTATAATTAGGGATAGAGAACAGGGAGAACAGGAGAGAAGTGGACTTTTGGGGAACACACAGTGAAGAGGGTAAGTGTTATTAATCATGGAAAGAGATGACCAAACCCTGAAAGCAAGAGAGCACAGGCATATTCATGAAGCAGGTTTGACAACAGATTTGTTTAATGGCTAACACAAGTGAAACATGTCACCATGGTAGCAGGCTCCACTAGTACAATTTAATTTGCTGCCTGGATACCTGTCAGCTCAGGCCCTGTGCAGTACTTGTCCTATGGATTCAGATCACAGGCCTTGGTGTTTTTCAAGGCCAGGCCCATTAGAGACATGCTGGAGGGATCCTGACTTAGCTTCCTAAGTGGGATCTCAGCAAGTTCCCCAACTTCCGTGTGCCCCAGTCCTGCAGGGTGAGTGAGGGCTGTGTACAATCACAATGACGTGTGTGGAGTGCTATGCACAGTGACTGGGGCTGTCCTAATGGGCAGGATGCACAGTCAACATCCTCATGCCACCACAGGCTGCAGAAAGTGACTCTCACCTGGAGAGAAGGAAGAGGAGGCTTCGTTGTTCCAGTACCACTGCCAGGAAAGGATGGGCTGCCTTTCACGTGTTTGGGGATTCCATTTCTGTTAACACAGCATCACCCCTTAAAATAACACCTCAACTCTTTGGCTGCCTCGTTTACTACCCACCAGCTCCCTCCCACTTACGCACATCCTTCCTGCCTGTTCTTTTCTCCCCACAATGGCTCCTTCATGATCTCTCCATTGTCTCTCATCTTGATTCATATTTCTACCCTAGATTCTGCACTCCACACTTGCACATCTTCACCTAGGTGTGTAAGATCAATCTTCAGTATAGCTTGTCCAAACTGGAGCATTGAATTGCATGCTTAAGAAACAGTGACTAGATGGGACTTGAATGTCCCAAAATCCAGAATCCTCTTCCTTCCCATCAGTGATCCAGCCCAGGGTGTTCCATAACAATAGCAATTGTTAGTACTTTGTCACTGTATAAATGAGTTTTAGATCTGTTCTGACTATTTTGACAGTCTTCAGATCCTTTAAGGGTAGAGACCATGTCCTGCTCATCTCTGATTCCCTCCAAGGACCCCCTACAATGCCTTGCACAGGGTGAGTGCCTCTTAACCACTGATCAAATTGAACTTTGCCAAGTGTTTCAACATTCACCAAATGTTCAAACTTTCATTCTGAGAAACCGCATCTGTAGTACAATGGGCCCAGTGTCCTTCTCCCTTGATGCCACCAAGGCCCCAAGGCTGACACTGAAGGCATGCCAACCCCTTTCCTGAGGCTCTCACTGCTCCTATGGTTTAGCACCATCATCATCCTCCCTCAATTCCAGAACCTCAGCAACTGAAAGAGACTGTAGTGGTTATATCCAGAACTGGGAATGAAGAGAACTGACAGCACAAAGAGGCCCTCACCACAAGCCATTCTAAGAATCCATTTTGTTCCAGTCTCTGCTCTGCCCTGGGAGGGGGCCTCCTACAAGTGATCCTCTCCTTCACGACAATACATGAGGGTCCCTCTCCTGTGCCATCTGGCACTCAGTAAGGCCCCACAGGGACTAAAACCATCTTGGATGGGTCAGGCCCTACTTGCTGGGACCCTTCTTTGATCCAATAAAGCTGTTCTGTGGATAGGGTATACCTCACCCAGGGGAGGGGTGAGACTGGCTCAGTTTCCCCTCCAAGCTGCAAATGCTCAGGCAGCCCCTGTAACAATGATCTGGTACCATTTTCTGACAGTAGGTCTTTCAGCATTTCTTCTCTTCTTCCCACTGGCAGATCATACACTTCATACTTCCAGGGGCATGCAGAGTCCTGTGCAGGTGCCCTGGAGGTTCCTTCTAGGTCACTTTCATCCTACTCAGGAGGGCACGTCCAGCTTGAGTGAACAGTGATTTTTTTTTTTTAATACCAGGTATTGAACCCAGGATCACTTTACCACTCAGCTACTTCCCCAGTCCTTTTTATTTTTTTATTTTGAGACAAGAACTCACTAAATAGTTTAGTCTGGTCTCAAACTTGCAATCCTACTGCCTCAGCCTTAGCCAGTCACTGGAATTATGATTATAAGTGTGAGCCATCATACCCAGCATAAGTGACATTGTTTTAGGGTCAATTGTGAGTGCTGTTTGATTAACACTAATATTTTAAAAGACAGTTGGCACCCATCCTTGCCATAGCTATCTAAACTGAGCAAAATGATTTGAGTCCTGAGTTGAGGTGGAACAAAGGAAAAAAATCACAGCCCATGGAGATATTAAGAAAATAGTTATTGATTATGGTATAGGGGCTATGTGATGGCCCAAAGGCAACAATTTGTGTTGGGAATTCTGCATTTAACTTTGCTTTTGCTGATATTTAAAGTGCAACTAAAATATAATTTCCTTTCCATTTCCTTAATAGATAATTATTATAAGTGTTCATTGCCCACTTTATGGATCATCTGGGGTTCTGTTTCCAACCAAACCATTTCCAAAATTATAATTCCAAAGTTATAAAATTGCCATGAAGAGGAAGGGAAGAATAGAAGTTCAGTATATTAGACAAAGGGGAATGAAAGGAATGGAGGGGGGATAAGAAAAGGAAAGCCAGTAGAATGAATATGACATAATTTTCCTATGTACATATATGAAAACACCCTAGTGAATCCCCACCGTCATGTACATCCACAAAAATGGGATCATAATTAGAATAAGATATAGTCCATGCTTGTATGATTATATCAAAATGGATTCTACTGCCATGTATAACTAAAAAAGAATGAATAAAATAAAATAAAAGTGCCCTGAATATTTTTTAAAGTAAGAGAGGTATAGATAAAATCTTAGAAATATGTTTGCACATTGAGATATCTCTTATTCTAATATTTGAAAAAGATAACTACCAAAGTCCTTGACAAACACAAGCAACCAGAAACAATACAATTTCTGTAAATCCATCTTGGTTTATCTAATAGTCTAAAGCACAACATCAACACCTTATGGCCCTGCAGATTTAAAACATAGGAATGTTAGAAACTGTGGACAGTATCCTCTTAAGATACAATTTTATTTAATAAATTTATCTTAGAAGTAAAGGGATTAGTAGAATAGCAATATATCTGCTAAATAGGTAAAGATGGACCAAAGATGGCAGAGAAACATGGCAGCAGAGCAAGTTTACGCGACTGAACAATTCACATCACTCTTTCTTCCATATATTTCTAGAATGATATATCACTGTATAGTTCTAGGAATTTTTTTGAGAGAGAATTTTAAATTTTTTAATGAACTTTATTTACTTATATGTGGTGCTGAGAATCAAACCCAGTGCTTTACACATGCTAGGCAAGTGCTCTACCACTGTACTATGACTCTAGGGCCTTAATAGAGGATTTTTAAAAACTCAATATATGTGGTAGTGATATTTGATGAAAGTATGGAATATTTTTTTGTGATAATGATAATTAGTCATATGCAATTTTACTCCTTTTTACATATAATATGTTGAATTTATTTTTCCTTCCAGGTCTAAGTGTTGCCTTAAAAGAATTTCTAACAATAATTCCAATTGCTATAGGCATTAGCAGAATTGAGTTTTTCCAACTAAAATTATTAAAATGCCAAATGAAGACTGAAATAATTCAAGAAGTTTTGCTTATTTAACATTCCTATGTCTAGTGGTTTGTGTATCAATGTGGTCTGTCTGGAAACTACATTTCTAAGACTCCTCTTCCTTATATGATACCAGGAGCTGGTCCAAAGAGAAACTGCACAGAATGCAGGGGTTGGAAGTGAAGCCACAGCTATTGCCCAAAGCAGGTGGTTGTATGCTGTAGTGATAGGCATGGCGGTGCCAGCTGGACTCTGATCCTTGATCTCCTCTGCTTCACATCTACCTTGTTCTCCCAACTGGTGGCCCCACTGAGCAACAGTGGCCCAACACTGTCACTTGTCTGTAGGCCCTCCAAGTCAGGAACAGCAGCTCCCTGTGGACCTCTCCATCAGCTTCCCTCACAGTCCACAGATGGAAATGCCTTTCCCAGCAAGTTCTGACTGGTCCGTTCACCCCCAGGTCCCTAAGAGGATGGAAAGTAACTTTTCTCTCTGCTTCTACACCTTCTTGTAGCCCATCCATTCCCAGATGTTTCCATGCTTGCTAAAGCTCTAATTCCCAACAAGATCCTTAATTCCCATAACACTCAAGGTGACTCTGCTTCCATAGCACAAGTCTGACTGTGCTCTATGTCAATATTCCAAAAACTATGCCGCAGCCGTGGTTCTTACAACATAAGCAGTGATTGTTTAAAAAATGAAATCAATAAAGATAACTTATGAAATATATATTTTTTCTTGTTCTCATATTTTGGGTTTTTTATTTGTTTTTATTAGTTATACATGACAGTAGAATATATTTTGACATATTGTATATTTATGGAGTGTAACTTCTCATTCTTCTAGTTGTACATGATGTAGAATTACATTGGTCATATAATCATATATGCACATAGGAAAGTATGTCCAGTTCATTCTACTATCTTTCCTATTCCCATTCTCCCTCCCGAAATCGATATTATTTTAAAAATAAATATAAATGAAAACCTCTTCTAAACCTTTTTGACTTTTGAATACTGAATGGTCACATTTTTTCCCCTTGAGAATTTTCAGGAGACATGCTTTTGTTTCTATATAATCCAGTGTGTAATCCAGATGTAAAGATATTGATAATTTCAGAATGTTTTTCTTTACTAATATTTATTTAGCTTTTGTTTTGGGTTTTTGTTTGTTTGTTTGTTTTGTTTTGTTTTGTTTGCTATTTCTGCTGGAATCATTTACCAGCATAATTCTTTCCCATATATTGAAGCAATTATTTATTTATTTGTTTGTTTATTTATTTATTTATTTAGGTACTGGAGATTGAACCAAGAGGCATTTAACTAACCACTGAGCCACATCTCCAGTCCTTTTTATTTTTTATTTTGAGAAAAGATCTCGCTAAATTACTGAGGATTGCCTTGAACTTGCAATCCTCCTGTCTCAGCCTCCCAAGTTGCTGGGATTGCAGGCATAGGCCACCGTGCCCAGCTTAATAATTTCTTTCCCACAGTTCCTGCCTCAGTATTTCAGGAATCTCTGTGGTGGAGCAGAATCTCTCATGTAGTATCCGGCTGTGTCTGGATTATGGATGTGCTGTCCATGGTGACTCTGAGACTCAAGACATGTTTCCTGAATCCAAAGTGTAAACACCTGAGACCTGGATGCAATCTCCTTTCTCCAGCATACTTCCCTGTGTCTCTCTACCCACAAACCCTGTCATATATAAAACTGTGCTGCAGACTCAAAAATTGGCTACTCTTTCATCCTTGACTCGTCCAATGTCCGAATAATCTCTGACCACGAACCAGGAGACCTGCACTTGACCTCTTAGTCAGCAGTTCAACCTCAGCCAGGTCTCATAACTAGTCTGAATCCTAATTTCGTTGGTATGTTGACAGATGTTTAAAAACTAGCTCTCAGAGGGTGCTGATTTGTAGTGTTTGCCAATTCCTATGGTGCAAATATTCCCACCGTGGCCAATTTCAAATTGCCAAGATGAAGTTCCTTAAAGGGCATGAAGCTAAAAGAAAGATGGGCTCCTGGCTCCCTGAGCATGTCCTGGTGACTCCAGCACAACACCTTTCTTCCTCATTGAAATGCAAATAATAACTAGCATATATTTTGTTCACAGACTGTTGTTTCTTACTTAACTTGATCAATCATTCTTTTAACCAATCACTGAGACTCTAACTAGTTTGAAGGTGCTATGCTAGGTGCTGAAGATGAAAGAGTAGTCAGAGGTTTTGTGGCACAAATAAAATAAGACACATTAACAAAATAAAATCCTCTTTAATCTTTAAAATACATTAGAAATGTTATAAGATTGAGTGTAGAAAGGACTTCAAGTACCCTGTTCAAAAAGAATGTATGTAGGAATAACTATTCATCCTTATGTAGAATAGCATGATATTGAAGAACATATGGAGAAACTTACTTGAATCACACCCACTTCCAAAAAGCATATCAGATACCTTATCATGTAAAAATGAGAATACATGTTAAGACTAAGTCAAATGACCCCAAACATTGAACTGAGATACAAAAGAAGGGAGGAAAATACATAGGGCATCTGAGCAACTGAGCAGAACTCTCCTCCCAGGAGCTAGGGAAGCATTCATATTCATCAGAGCTTTTATTAATGCATTAAAATAGCATTATTAAATGCTATTATTAAAATAGCATTAGTTTCAGCATGATCATTGTATGGGTCTACCATGCTCATGTTGTTGCCATTTGCAGATTTGGGAATTTATTATGAAATTTGAGAACACCAAATCAGAAGGAAAATGTAAAACTAAGAGTGTGTTTCCCTAAGTCTGAGCCCTGAGGACCTTATTCTACATTTAATGAACGGGTTCCTGGACACTTATCTGCCCTGCTTGCTGTGGCACAATCAATAGCCTGTACTTTCCCTGGGCCTCCTGGGATGAGGTCACCCTGTTCCCTGGATGATGAACTTCTCTTCAGTGGGCTCCCCTGTTCCCCATGCTCCTCATCCAAACCCTGCTTCAGCAGCCTGGTTCCCTCACGTGGCATGGACTCCAGTGCCTGTGGTGTCTCTTTCCTGGAAGCCTCTCCCAACTTCCTGGCCAAGCCCAGCACCTCTCACATGAAGCAGTCAGATTTCACCTTCTCCAAGACCTCTGCAGCCCACCTCCCTTCCCCTTCTCCCTGGGATCCCTATCCCTATTTACCACCCCCAGTTACACAGTAACTGTTTATTAGTTAATCAAGTTTGTAAATGAATAGAAAGCCTCGTGACCTTTGCTTCATTTCTTGGGAGAAATGAGAAGCAAGAGTCACTAGACCAAATATTACCTAACACATTTCAATAGAAATGATAATATATTTTAAAAATGATCTATGATAGCCAGGAAGGGTTGTCAAAATTATTTAATCCAGTCTATTGAAGAAACTGAGCCCCTGAGAATCAAAATGCTTTATTCTGTATGTTTGAAGAAGGAATAGAATTGGAAGCCCAGTTTCCTGAATCCCAGTTTGTTGTTGTTGTTGTTGTTTGTTTGTTTGTTTGTTTTTGAGGGTTTTTTTTGGTACTGAGGTTGAACTCAAGGCTTTGCACACAAGCAATTTACCACTGAGTTACACCCCCAGATCTTTTTATTTTATTTTAAGGCAGGGTCTTGCTAAATTACCAAGGCTATCCTCAAATTTGTGATCCTACTGCCTCAGCCTCCCCAGTTGCAGGAATTACAGGTAAGTGCCACTGCACCTGGTTGAAACCCAGCATTCTTGTAAGATCATGTTGACTTCACTTTGTGTTTTATTTAATAACCTGCAAATAGGACTTTAGATATTCACCAAAATACAGGCTCAAAACATCCTAGTGGGAAAAAGAGCATTAAAGTTGATGAGAGTTAAGAGATCTCAACTTCCATTCTAGTTTTCCAAAGCCCAGAATTTAGCAAATCATTTCATGGCTCTAAGCCTCTGTGGTTTTTTTATCTATAAAAGGAGGTAATGAACCAAATGGCCTGTAAGGCTATACAGTATCTGTTCTACCCATTTATGACCATGTCATCCCCACCAAATAACTTAGAAGCAGGTGGTACAGCATACCCCTCCTACCTCTGATCTCTCCTCCCACTTCCCCCTTTAGTCTGAGCTACAATTCCATTCCTCTTCCCCTCACTTACTTTTTTCCAAACTCTGTTCAAGCTTAATTCACCAAATATTGCCAGTGTCTTCCCCCTACCCCTGGCTAAGTTAGATATCACTCCAGTGTATGAAAAAATATTGTGTAAGTACTACTATCTTATCACTCTGCATTAAAATAATTTTCATAAATAGAATGCAAAATCACAAAAGACTAGGATTACAAACAGTTTATTTTCTATCCTCAGTACCAATTATTATGCATGGGCTTATTGCAGAAAGACAATAAACATTCAGTGAATTGATTTAATATTAATTCTAGGTTGGGAAATAAATCAAAGCTGTGGTATTGATTTTGGCTGAATCTGTTAAAGATGTAACATTTGGAAGAGGATGATTGGAACTGAATTTTCAAGGGTGGGTAGAATTGGAGAGATGTGAAAGACAGTGATATCATACTGACCTTACTCAGGGATCAGAAAATTTTTCTGTAAAGGACTAGATCATAAATACATTCTTTGTGTGTGTGTGTGTGTGTGTGTGTGTGTGTCCAGCAATTAAACTCAGTGCACTTAACTACTAAGCCACATCCTCAGCCCTTTTTTTAATCTAGAGACAGGGTCTCACTGAGTTGCTCAATACCTTATCAAGTTGCTGAGGCTGGCTCTGAACTGGCAATCCTCCTGCCTCAGCCTCCCAAGCTGCTGGGATTGCAGGTGTGCGCCACCTTGCCAGACACGGCTCATAAATACTTCAGGCTTATGGATCACATGGTCTCATCACAATTACTCAACTGTGACCTGATAGCACAAAATCAGTCATAGACAACAGGGAAACAGTGTCCATGGCTGTTCCCATAAAACTTTGTTTATGATCACTGAAATTTAAATTTCATTTACTTTTCATGTGTCACAAAATAGTATTCATCTTGTGAATTTTTCAACCACTTAAAATGCAAATACCATTTTCAGCTGTGGACCATACAAAACCAGCATTTGATCTGAAAGTTATATTTGTTGAGACATGATGTGAAAAAACAGAAAGAAAGAGGGAGTGATGTGGGGTCCTGCAAAGGGCAGAAAAAATGCTTGGAAAAAGAAAAAGGAAAAGGAAGAAATCAAATGACACTAGAGAGATAAATAATGAGAAATGGGACTATATAAGATTCTATAGGGGGGCTGGGGACGTGGCTCAAGCGGTAGCACGCTCGCCTGGCATGCCTGCGGCCCAGGTTCGATCCTCAGCACCACATACAAACAAAGATGTTGTGTCCACCGAAAATTAAAAAATAAATATTTAAAAAATTCTCTCTCTCTCTCTCTCTCTCTCTCTCTCTCTCTCACTAAAAAAAAAAAAAAAGTAGATTCTATAAGCTTTTTTTTTTTTCTTGAGAACTTGGCTTTAGCAAAATAGTGAATCATTAAAAAGTTTTGGGTTTGAACAGAGAAATGCCCTGATTTGATTTAAAGTCTGTAGAGGATCATAAAATCCAAGTTTAACCTGGTTTTGTAATAGGAAGTAGTTAAACTTGAATGGATGAATTTATGAGTGAAAAACCTAAGGGAGATTCTCTTCTGATGCAAAAATCAATTTTCCCCCCATTATGTGTGCTCAATTGATTCATGGTTTGGCTAAATCATAGGGTGGGGATCTGGGGGTGGGGGACTCGGTAAGGAGGTGGCACTTTCAGAGACTGTCCTTATAGCTCTCAACCAGAATGAATTTAATTCCCTCCACATGTGGAAAGACTTTTCTCTATTGAATTCAATGCATAACAGGAAGGCATTTGGATCCCATTTAATCCTGACTGATCAGGAACTGGCTGCAAAGTCTGAATACTCATGCTGAACAAACTAATTTTCTTTTCTGGAACCAGTTTGTGTAAATTCAGCAATGGAAGTTCTTTTTTATCACAAACTCTATAGAGGCAAAGCACTAAGGTTTATATTTCTGTGTTAGTCTCCACTTCCCTTAGCAGAATGTTGGTGCAGAGATAAGGCCTGAATAAATAACCTCAGTGACTCAGTGCAATTGCCTTGTGCACCCTGCATCAAAGCATGGCTGTCAGGAGTCAGTGAGGCTTACATCTGGGTGAGGAACCTGGCAGATGCTGATTCAGTGGCCCTCCTGCTGCTGTGTTACTTGGAAGCCAGATCACCAGATTGGAAGGAAGGAGGCCTTGGCCTCTGGCTATTGTGATCACTGGCTACCACAGCTCTGGCTCTTTGTTTCTGGATCAGGCTGTGTGTTAAGTCAGTTATCTAGATGTTATCTGCCTCTTTGCTCAAGAAGTGTAGAACTCTATCACATTAGTCCTCACTGCCAGGAATGAAAAGTTGAGCACCTCCAAAGAGGTCTCTTTCTAGTGTCACTAGATTTACTCTCCCAGGCTGATCCTTCATTTGAGCCTGGTAGTCACATTTGAAATACGTAGAGAATGTCCAGGCAACAAAATGAAGGCACTTTTTCATCAAAACAGAAGTGACACTTTAGAGTCTCCCTGTGCAGATAAATAAATGAAGTTCACAGAACAGCCCCTGGCTTAGGGTCAATTTTCTCTCATACTGTTCCTTTCTCCAAGATAAGAAACGCCTCAGGTTCAGACCTTCAGACAGGGAAATGGAAAACCTCTGTGTGCTAGAGAGGGTCCTTGGAAAACCGTGCATAATTCTTGACCTTTATTTTCTGGAAGGAAAAGAAAAATCCGAATGGAACCCAACTTCCTCATTTTAAACCTGTGTGAGAAGAGCTGACACTGAACTGGGGGACCTGCTGTGGTCCCATTCCGCCATCTAGCGAACATGAAGAGAAATGCCGACTTTAGAGCAAAATTGGCAATCATGTCATAATTTTTTTTTTCAAAATCCGTCATTTACCAAATATGTGTTTTCTGATTCGGATAATTGAAATCCTATGTTATGTTCGCTCATGAAGGTATTTAACTTGTGAACTTAAATAACAATCAGAGATTCTTTAAAGATTAATAAAGTTTATTGAAGAAAAGCAGACCTATTCCAAGGGAAACTATGGGTGTATTCAAGGAGATTGAGGCAAGAGGAAGGTTTTGTTTTTGTTTTTGTTTTTTTTAGTTTTTTTTAAGGAGTATTACATAGATGTTTTGAAACAATAATACTTGGCTACAAGGATCAATGAAATGGTAGTGTTAGCCCAAGGTAAATAGAGTTTCTGGGCAGGCATTCTTGCACAAGTATTTTCTGTGTAAGGTTGTGGTGGCCTTTGTGTGAGGTCTGGGTTCTGGCAAAGTCTTTTTTGAATAATAGTTCTTACAGATGTATGAGACCCCTCCTTTATAACTTCCTGGCATGGTGAGTATTCTTATTGTTAGGGTTTGACAAAAATGACTCCATTTTTATTCTGAAAATTTTCACATATTTAATTATTTAAACAAAAATGACTGGTAGGTTTTAAATGCTGAGCCCCCCAAATGATTTCCTAAATTATTTTCTGTGTTTGCCTCTGAGGGGGAAAGCAGGGCTTCCCATCACTCACATGGATTTTCCCTACCTTTCCCATTCCTCTTATCCTTCTGTCCCAACATAATGTATTTATTCTGGTGCATGGACTGGGGGGTGGCTCAGAGGCCAGGGTTATATCCTCCCAGTATGCTGGGGCTTTGGCTGGAACCAGAGTCTTTCTGTTCATTTTCCAAGAATGCGGCTATCACTTGTAACCAAAGGAAATGCTTGGTGTGGGCTTGTGTCCTCTGCTTGGTTTTGTGTGTGGTTTTCCTCTCCTTTTATTATTCAACCTGTTCACAAACATAATCTGCTTCCTCCTCAAAGTTTTTTTTTAAGAGAGAGAGAGAGAATTTTAATATTTATTTTTAGTTTTCGGCGGACACAACATCTTTGTTTGTATGTGGTGCTGAGGATTGAACCCAGGCTGCATGCATGCCAGGCAAGCACACATCCCCAGCCCCATCCCCACATCCACATCCCCAGCCCCACTCCCCGAAGTTTTTATGAAAGTTTTCTTTTTGTTTGGGATGATGCAAACAATGGTAGCCAAATCCCCTCCAAGCTGTCACAGGGCACCTGAGATATCCAGAGTTGTTTTGAGACCCACCAGTTACAATCATTGTGATTACTATTAACAATAAACATAGCATGTGCTATTTTTGAGTTCACATCAATTCAAATGAATTGTACATTAGATACATTTTTTGCTGTTCCTCACACTACCCTACAAAATAGGCAGTATTATCCCCATCTTAGAAATAAGGAAACATGGACTGGGATTGTGGCTCAGTGGTAGAGTGCTTGCCTAGCACGTGTGAGGCCCTGAGTTCGATCCTCAGCACCACATAAAGATAAATAAATAAAGATATTGTGTCTCTCTACAACTAAAAAAAAAAGAAAGAAAAGAAATAAATAAAAGTGTATAGAGTGGCAAAGGAGCATCCCCCAAATCACAGCTTGTGAGTGGCAAAGACAGAAACACACTCAGGTCTGGCTGGCACCAAAGTCCTTTATTCCACCAGTGAGCAGTGGGCAGTGGGCCTCTCCTCTGTTCACCCACACACATGCTCATGACTGGCCAGACTCTGAGTCTGAGATTCTGTGTTGTCTCTGTGCCAGCTCTTTAGAATCGAAGACTTAATATCAAAAACTCAGGTCTGCAGAGCCCATGGCCATGAACCAGAAATGAATTAAATGTGCAGGTGATTTAAACTAGAGCAAAAGGCAGCCCTGGGAGCTGGGACTGGAAGGGTCAGAGTAAGGAAGGAACATAGTCTAGGGGCCAGGACCCACAGCCCCTGACCCCACTTTGTGCACTGAGAAGTCCCCACAGGTCAATTACCATAGCTGGCTGGATGCATGTGAGCTGAACCTTCCTCCCCATAAACCAGGCTTTGCCCCCAGGATCTTCTCCAAGGTTTGCAGATTCTAAAAATTCCAGGTTTCTTCCAGGAGCCACCAGGATAGAGAGTGAATAGGGCATTGTCTCTGCTGCCCAGAGCCCAGGGCCATAGGAGAAGACACCCAGAGCAGCTGCAGTTTGGGACTCGCCCTGGAAGGACTCTGGTGACCCCTCACACATGCCCACAGAGCTTCACCTGCTTTGCCTCTAGAGTAGAGCAGAACACATGGGGATGGGGTGGGAAGGACAGATGAAGTCATCACACTAAGGGTAAATATCATCCAGGAAGCTGTTGGTTTAATTTCATAAATGTACTTATAAGTATACACTGTGTTAGGGTGTAAATTTTTGCATCTCCCTCTAAGGAGAAGGAAAATCCAGTTCTACAAAAGCTGAGGTTCCTGTGGGTGCCTCAGTTGTCCCCATCCTCACCTGAGGCACTAGGAGCTGAGGGAACCCATGCCTCCATTACTATCCAACGTGGGTCTTCTTCTTTCTCTCCCCTGTCACAGGCAGTACTGACATTGGGAGGTGGGATCTGGGTCTTGATGGAGCTCAGAGGATCCTTCCTTTCTCCAGGCTCAGGCAAACCCTGGAGTGGGGCAGGGTGGCCTAGATGACCCCTTACATGGTTCAGTCAAGTGTCTGAGAGCCTCTCTGTGTCCTGACCTGCAGCCCCACCCCTCCCTCTTCCCTGCAGGGCCCAGCAGGAGAGTGGGACAGCAGCCCCAGCTCCAGGTGATCACCTCATCTCAAGGTGCCCACTGCCTGCAGGCCTCTCAGTTCCCATCCTGCCCACCTGGGCTGTGGGGGTTCCAGGCTGAGCCAGGCCTCAGAGCCAGGCCAGGATCACTACCAAAGCCTCCCAGCAGGGAGCTCTGTGGTCCCTGACAGCCCCTGCATTGTCTGGGACATTGAGGCCATTGAACCCTAGAGGCTCAGCCCCTCTGGTTCCCGCAGGGGGTGATGGAGGACACAGCTCCCTCCATCCCTCCAAGCCTCCCTTGCAGACCTCTCAGGAAGACAGTCATTTTCCTGTTCGCACTATTTGCTGCTGGAGTAAGGGACCACTGGACTGGACGACACCCCAGAAGAGGAGTCTCATGGGGTTTCCTGCAGAGTCTTATCTGGAGAATGAAGGTAGGGCACATCCCTGAGCCAGGTCCCAGCTGCCAACTACCCCTCACCCCGTATATGTGTATGTATTTGTTATCCACATCTATAACTATAGTAAGTTCATTAAGAAAAATAATTAGTTTCAGTAATAAATTCCCTGAACCTTAGTAGCTTAAAACAGTAAATGCTTATTATCACAGTTTCTCTTACAACTCGATCATAGGAAAACAAAATAGCCCAATTTAAAAAGAGACGAAGGATTTAAACAGACATTTCTTCAAAGATATTTGAATGGCCTATAAGCAAAAAGATACTCATTATTGATAATTAGGGAAATACACATTTAAAAGAGTAGTATGAGGAGATACAACTTCAGACTCACTGGAATGGCTATAATAGAAAAGACAGACAACAGCATGTGCTAACAGGAAGACAGAGAAATTGGAATGCTACACTTTGCTGGAGGGAATACAAAATGGTTCTGCTACTTTGAAAAATAGTTTGGCTGTTTCTTGGAATGTCAAGCAAGGAGTTACACTTTGGCCCAGCAATTTTATTCCCAGGTATATATCTAAGAGAAATGAAAAATATGTCTACACAAAAATTTGTATTTAAATATCTATAGTGGCCTTATTCATAATAGCCCAAAAGTGAAAGTAACCAAAATTTTTATCAATGGATAAATGTGGTATACCCACATGATGGAATACTGTTCAGTCACCAAAAAAAATACAGCATTCAAGAAATATTGTATTGTATAGCATTCAACTACATGAAATATGTTTTATATTATATTGTATGTATTATTGTGTTATATGTATTATATATTATATGTACATACACATTTTGTATCATTCAACTATATTAAAAGTTAAGAATAGGCAAACCTGTACAGACAGTACAGAAGTGGTTGCCTAGGGGTCAGGATGGAAATGTATGATTTCAAACAGGTATCAGTTGTCTTTGCAAATGATGGAAATGTTCTAAAATTAGAACATTAGTGATGTATGTACAGCTCTGTACATACACTGAAAACCATTGGATCATTAACTTAAATTGGATGAATTTTATGGAAGGTAAATAATATTTCAATGAGGGCTGTTTTCTTTTTTAATATTTACTTTTTAGGTGTAGTTGGACACAATACCTTTATTTAACTTATTTATTTTTATGTGGTGCCTCACATGTAGTAGGTAAGTGCTCCACTGCTGAGCCACAACTCAGCCCTGTTTTCTTTTTTTTAAAGAAAAGGAGTTAGTGTGTTGATACACACAATAATGATAAATCTCAAAATAATTGCTGAGTGAAAGAAGCTAGAGGAGGAGAAAGGCATATATTTATGATTCCATTTATACTATAAAATGCAAACTGATCTATACTGACAAAAAGCAGATCCCTGGCTGCCAGTATACAGGGGTGGAGGAGGGGATGAGTGAGCAGGAGGGGTTGTAAAGAGGCAGGAGGAAACTTTTGGACTGGACCGTTTCATTACCGTGTTTGTGATACTGGTTTCATATATATGAGGACATGTACTTTAAGTGCAGTTTATTGTATGTCAATTATACTTCCATAAAGACTTTCTAAGAAATTATTTAATGGTAATAATGCTCTGATTTGGCATTGAAACCAAGTTATATGCAGAAAAGCATAGAAATAGAGCAATGGACATATTTTTTTATTAGTGAAACCCATATTTACTAGAGAGGAAAGGACCACAGTCGAATATTTTCTTGCAAAGCAATAATATTTGTGGGATACAAAGCAAATGAAGCTATATTGTTATATTAGCTTTGTTACTGAGAATGTGTGTTAAAGTATTTTTGCCTTAGCTATAAATATTAGAATACAATATTATGCCAAGCAATGCAAGTGAAGGGCAGGGAAAATGGCCAAAGCCCTGATGATAGAGGATAAGACATTTAAGGCCATGAGAAGCTGGTGAGAAAAACTGCATTGTGTAATTCTACCATTAAAGCATTATATCATTTTTCTTAGAATCTTTATTCTAAAATATTATTCTTTATTATTATTATTAAATCTTTATTCTAAAATCTTTATTCTTACAATTGATGGGGACTTCTTCAGTGATCCCAAGATAGAGAAGGCCACAGGCACTCTAAGAGCACACTCTCAGAGAGGTGGCCTAAGAGAGCAGAGCTCTAGGGCTAGCAGGAATTTCTTTCTTTTTAAGAAAATACAACAACCCTGGCTGGTCCTTGGCTCTGCTCTTTAATAGGAGCAGAACGAAGGAGCTTGTGAACATCTTTTGCCCCCTGGTGGAAACCTTTAGAAGTGCAGTCTTACCTCCTGCATGAAAATCTGTTAGAGCTGGAAATATACCCACTTAAAGTCATTTTCAGTCCTTTGTGTTTTTTTGACATGGATCCCTGGCTTTGCATTGAGCACACAGTGAGTTAGTAACAAGAATTTCTAGATATTTTTCAGGGTCACATTTAAATTGTGACATGCATGATCTAAAATCTTCAAATCGTAGAACCCTGAAGTTAAATGAGACCCATGACGTCACTACATTCAGTATATCCTCTGCCCTGCAAGCAGCAATTGGCAGAAGAAGATCCCCAGCTTCAGAAAATCACATTCTTGACTTAGGGGAGTTATTCAACCTCTCTGAGCCTCAACCGTGAAACATCAATTCACTTCACAGAGTTTGTGCAAGGATCAAACAAGATAGTATATGTCAGAGTCTGCACACTCAAATACTTTGAGCCAAGCAGTGGAGACTGCACTCCAGACAGCACAAGCCCTTATCTAAAAAGAGCATTCCATATTCTTTCTGAGCAGTTTGGTTGCAAATTCTTAAAAATATTGCATAACCCAGAAATTATATCTATGTTGTCATTGTTCAACCTCCAAAGGGTGGAAAGTCTCAACAGGTGATCAATAATGGGGATAATTAACGGGGCAGCAGGTCCTCAGGACCAGTCCTCCCAACCTCAACTATTTCTGACAGGCATTGATGCCGCAATATTCTTCAGTGTTCCCTATGTGCTGCAGGGAACAAAGACTAGCAAGAAAATAGTCCCCAGCCTTGCGGGCTCTTAGTCAAGTGAGGAAAATTACAACAGCTAATGTTATGGAACATTTACAAAGTCAGGCAATGAGCTAAACGTTTCATGTGAGTGATTTCATCTAATCCTCATCCAGACCCTGTGAGATGTTGTCTATTATTACCCTACTTTTGCAAAGAGGCCATCTGAATTGGAGGTTGAGTGACAAACCCTTTATCACCCTTACATTTCCAGCCTTGGTTCCACTGGGGATGACAACCTACCTCCCAGGAAGACATATTCTCTAAAATCACCTAGAATAAACATTTTTAGCACTACATTTCTACTCTGTATCTGAATTGTCACACATTTTATATACATTTTTATAACAATCTGTTGGTTTGCACTTAGCCACTCTGGTGTTTTATTACACTGTTTTATTACAGTATCTGTGGGGAATAGACCAAACTCCCTGTAGACACCAAAATCCAAGGATGCTCTCAAGTTCCTTATGCAAAGTGACATAGTATTTGCACAAAACCTTTGTACATCTTCTCATAGACTTTAAATCATCTCTAGATTTCTTATCATGCTTAACAACGTGAATGCTATTTAAATAGTTTTTATACTGCATTGTTCCAGGAATAATGATAAGGAAAAAGTCTGTACATGTTCAATACAGGCACAATTTTTTCAAATATTTTCAACAGGTGGTTGATTGAATCCATGGATGTAGAGCTGTGCACAGAGAGGGCCAACTGCAGTTTGATTTTTAATGTGCTGAATCTCAGCCTACACCAATGAGCTGTTTTTAAAAATCAGATAGGCTTCTTAATCTCACCAACTTTAAAAGTTTTGGCTTTTATTCCCTTTTATCCCTCCCAGTGGGTATTGTCCCCACCACCAGGATGAAGAGGCAATGAACAAGAGGGCCCATGTGATCCGAGTGCTGCTACTTCCATTTACACAAGGAATGAGCAGCAGGTCTTAGTGATCTGAGAGGCTTCTCCCCAACTCCACCGGTTGGCTAGTCAGCTTGGACAGCCATCCTTGCCCACCATGACAATAGTACTCAGGATAGGATCCAAAAAATGAAGGATTTGGAGAAAGAGCTCAAAGTTTGTTAGGTTACAAACACTTTGGGGTTCAAGGTGGCAATTCCTTCCAATTAACTACCTCCTATGAATGTAGCTGACTTGAATTTGAAAGCCATATGTATGGGTGTGCAACATTTGTGAATCTTTAGCCTTTCTGAAACTGCCTTGTTTGCTATCATCTTATGCAGTTATACTCAGCATGCTTACAGTCACTTTTGAGACTCCCAGTCATAGGTTTGAATTCACTTCATTCACACAGGCCTTCTTACTGGTCCTTAAACACATTGAGTCTCTTGCCCCAGAGTTTTTGCTATGGTTGTTCCTGCTACCTGGTGCTGAGAGCCACGGCCGAGTCTGTATGGCCTCTGGCATTTTGCCAACAGTATTGATTGACAGGCGAGGCATTACTATCCGCCTCTGCCGCAACTTTTGAGTTCTCTATTTTGGAGTTCTCGTGGGGATTTCCGGGGATTCCCCGAGAGTTCCCATTGGTTGGGGAAGTGCAGGAGGAGGGATTTCCGGGAGAGATATTTCCGGCTGGGGGTTCCTAAACAAGCCTCGTGGTGTTCGGGAGGATTCCCCGGGAGCTGTGTGAAGTGTTTTCCTGCAGTTTAAAAATAAAGTTTGTTCCTGCTTCAGTGGCTCGTGATTTGTGCCCAGCCAGACTGCGGCATTTGGCGGCCCGTACGGGGAACGTCTGAAGCTTCGGGGTAAGTGAAATTGCTTGCCCCTAAGGGAAGGCGAGAGAATGGGTGACCATTTTAAAAAACAATGTGTTCTTGTTTTGATTTGTTTTGTGTTTGTTTCAAGCTGCCTATCCCTAGAATTTTCTCAAGCAGATTGGGAAAAATGGTTGGCTCAAGGTTTGAAGTTGTTCGCCCCTGAGGAAGAGATAGAAATAGACCACAAATGCACATGTCAAGAAAATAGGAAAACTGATACAACGATTTTTTGTTCCGTTTTTGTTTCATTCTGTTTCGGTTTTGTTTTGTGTTACTTATTGGGTGCGTTATCTTATAACAGATTAGAAATTAGTAAAAAACAAACTGAAAGAGTGTTAAGTAAATTTGTTAGAGGGTTCAGCCATGGAGAAAGACATTTTTAGATCAAGCAAAAGAGAAGGTCTCTCAAGCTAGTCAGACAGAGGAAGAAAATTTAAAGGAAGAAAGCTTAGAGGAGAAA
>NW_025999969.1:103414-170283 GCF_001458135.2 Marmota marmota marmota
TTGGGGGCCAACAGAGGTGAGGCAAAAAACCTCACCCCCCCACTGGTGCAAAGGCCTATCCACAAGTATGGCTGTATGCTGGACCCGTAGTCAGTGACGGGTATGATCCAATTGCAGTGGTACCAACCTAAGACAGGAGGCTGACGCCTAGAGGTCAGTTCATCCGATGATGGGTAAGGACCATATGTTGAATTGGACTGCCTAACAGGCACGGTCCCTAAGCCACATTGCTTGTTGTTTAATTAAACAAAAAGGGGGAGATGCTGAGAGCCACGGCCGAGTCTGTATGGCCCCTGGCATTTTGCCAACAGTATTGATTGACAGGCGAGGCATTACTATCCGCCTCTGCCGCAACTTTTGAGTTCTCGCACTATTTTGGAGTTCTCGTGGGGATTTCTGGGGATTCCCCGAGAGTTCCCATTGGTTGGGGAAGTGCAGGAGGAGGGATTTCCGGGAGAGATATTTCCGGCTGGGGGTTCCTAAACAAGCCTCGTGGCGTTCGGGAGGATTCCCCGGGAGCTGTGTGAAGTGTTTTCCTGCAGTTTAAAAATAAAGTTTGTTCCTGCTTCAGTGGCTCGTGATTTGTGCCCAGCCAGACTGCGGCAACCTGGATCAAGCTTCCCCCAGGTACCTTGGGCCTCACACTTTCTCTTCTTGCGAGTTTCTATTTAAGGGTCTCCATACCAGACAAGGTACTTATAGTAGCCTGCATAACCTTGCCCAGCCTGACTTGTCTTCCAGAACTTATCACTACTTGGTATCATATTATGTTTTGGTTTGGTTATTGCTCTTGCCACTAGAATGTCAGCTCATGAAAGCAAGATGTGATGTTTACAGATGGAGCCCTAGTGCCTAAAAATCATGCCTGGCACATAGTAGGAGCTCAGAAAATATCTGAAAGAAGTAATCTCACCCGATTACTTCTTTCACAAACGTCTACAAAGGACTTAGAACAAAATCAAATGTATTGCTTTTTTAAAAATGTTTTTTGGTAGTTGTAGATGAATAGCATGCTTTATTTTATTTTGCTTATTTTTATGAGGTGCTGAGGATCAAACCCAGTGCCTCACACATCCTAGGAAAGCACTCTACCACTGAGCCACAGCCACAGCCCCTAATGTACTGCTTTTTCTCCAGGCTTCTACAGTGACCTTTTCTGGGAATGCTACATTCTACCAGGATGCACTTTGACAATTAAAAATCTTAGCATTTCTGGGGCTGGGGTTATAGATCAGTTGGTAGAGTGCTTGCCTTACATGTGTAAGGCCCTGGGTTCGATCCCCAGCATCAAAAAAAAAAAAAATCTTAGCATTTCTGCTTAGATGAGTTTTGTCACTGGCCTAATCTCTTTGACTAGTTCTGGTTCAGTCTTGTGTTTCTGGGAAATTACTCAATAGATGCTCCTATTACTACATCTTTATTATGAAAGAATGAATTTCATCCGCAAAAATCCTGTCTATCTAGGGTCAGACTCAAAAGATTCCTTTGTGCAGTCAGATTTGCCCCTCAGATTTCTAGGTGGTGTTGAGTTATATGTGAAA
Organism: Marmota marmota marmota; assembly: GCF_001458135.2. NCBI lineage: Eukaryota > Metazoa > Chordata > Mammalia > Rodentia > Sciuridae > Marmota > Marmota marmota. The sequence goes on from NW_025999969.1 coordinate 104,956, forward strand.
CCAAAGGTTGGCTCCTCTCCCCTACCTGCTGCCTGCCCTTTCCCTAGTCAGTGCCCTTCTTGTCTTTCAGATGCGGTTTGTGATTTGTGACCCATTGGCCAGTGATGAAGTTAATTTGCTGAACTGTGAACAGCACTTCATGAAAAACTAAAATAAGACATACTGAAAGATGTATTTTATTGACACATGATTTTAAAAGTTTAAAAGCATTGCTTGTGGCCTATATAGGTTCAAAGAAGTTTCCATACTATTTTTCTCTTTGGTTGTTTTCTGAAGGTTCTAGAAGGAGTGGTTTGGCACTCCTGGCCTCACAGTGGGCCCAAGTTGTGTTGCAGAAATTGGTCAATTCTTTTTCCAAAATACTGCCAACATCGGTGCAAGTGGTCAACACATCATTTTCTTGAACTCTTATCTGCTTCATAAAGCAAATAAGCCTGGACCTTGAAGCTTCCTGCCCCTGCTTCCCATTCAAACCCTGCCCTAGGAAACTCCCATGTCAGCATGGCTTCCAGTATTCCCAGGCTACAACCCTGGGATGAACCCCCCACACCCTTTTGAAGTACTACCTGAAAAAGTTCAAAATTGTCGAAATAATTTACAGTTTGTTGTAGCTAACAACTGACCTCAGACATCTGAGCAGGCAAGAAGAAAAGGAAAATCTCAGATGAAAAAAAAAAAAAACAGAAGTGAAAAACAGTGAATGGTAAACAGGCAGATCAATGCTAAGGCCAGGATGCACTAGACCTTGACAGGTCCCTAGACCAGGGATCTTGAACTATGACAGTGTACACAAACACAAAATGAGGCATGGGCCCACAGGAACAGGGAGAGGACTGAGCATCCAATTATCCCTGAGATCTCATAGGAAAATTGGCTGAGCATAAAGTTAATAAATTGGCTGAGCATAAAGTTAAGGTCAAAATCCCATTTTGACTCATAGCCAGTACACTGTCCATTGGATTTCTAGCCCAGAATCAACTCCAGAACAACTCTCCCCATGAGATGAATCTGTGCTTCCCAAGGTTTTCCACCAAGACCTCCTAAAGCAGAAGAATAAGAAACCAAGAGGGAATGGTCCAAAGCTATTCGTGGAACACCAAATTTATTTGGAGCCTCAAATTTCCTTTTCAGTTGTGTAGGACTTTTGCATTATAATCCAAAACAAACCAAAATGATTTCAAGTTCTTCAGTGGGTGAGAACTACAGCCCTCCATCTCATATACTGATGCGAAAAGAGTGGGGTTGGTGGGGCCTCAGAGATGACATGGAAGACACTGGTAGAGGGCTTAGAAGTCAGATCTGGAATCAAAACCTTAAAGAGGGCATCCTGTAAGAGGGGGTGAGGCCAGGCAGGATGAAAGTCGCATAAATTGCAAATGAGTTGGGAAAGCTTGTTCAGAGAGGCAATGTGGATTTAGGGAGGGAAAAACTGTACTGTTAACCATTCTACAAAGCAAACCTGGTGAATGTTGTCTTCTGCATTAATCTAAACTCTCTTGATCTACTGAAACATTTTAAATTCCCACCAACTACATTTAATTTGATTTTGAAAAATAGTATTTATTCATATCAACCAAAAGAAGTAAAAAAAATCATTGATTATATACAACACATTCTTATCCATTCCATACACATTTTATTGAATAAATTAAAACTTCTTTAACCTATAAACAACATCCTTGCTTTGATCACTTAAAAAATTACAATCTCATGAAACCAAAAATGCTTAAATGGTTTGGTTCACTATTTATGCCTATAAATATAAAAATCTGACCTGTCATGACTGGCTTTGCAGTACCTATATTTGAGACATATGGGAATTTACATGGAAGTTGACTCTTTGAATCATGAGATCTAACACTTAGAAGAAAAAATGACTTTGCAACCCCAAATTAGGACTTCATACAAAAAAAAAATCCATTGATGTCTACTCACTTTAAAAATTATGGAGTACTTTTGTTTTTCAAAATCAAATAGGACAAGTAAAGAATGAACACTACTACCTCAACTTTTATAAATAGCAAAGCTATGCTTTCACAGCTATAAAAGAATGTTGAGAATGATAATTGTTATTTCCCTGAGAGCATGGTTACTTTGAGTTCAAGGACATCGAGTTTGTACATGTGTGTGTTTCCTGAAACCACTGAGACCAGAATGGCTGAAAGCAAAGAAGAAGACATTTATCTGTCAGTGTTTTGGTGAGCTTAACTCCCTGCCTGTCAGACCAGCTTTGACCAGCCTTAACCTCTTCTACAGATTCTACTCCATCAAAGGCTCTGGGTCTTGTTATCTCCATTAGGATGCAAGACCCAACCAGGCAGCTCACAGGCCCCACAGCAAATTGCCCCAACTGTTGGCCCTGCTCTAACTTGTGCCTCAGTTCTAGGAAGTAGGTTCCCTCTTTGTTTCCTTGTGTGCAAGTCCCCTGCTCCTTTATTCTTTCTTGCCCTTCTTGGGACTGGAGTCATGCTTACAAACTCCTGGGCCGCAATATCATTTTCTAGACCCTCATCTTCAAAACCTGACCTCCTCCTCCTCTACCATGTCTATCCATGCAGAGGCCCTGCCTCAACATGCCAACTGTGGCAGAACCTCCTTCTATCCCCCCTCTGAGTCCTGTGGTTGTTTCTGGGTTAGCCTCAGCTTGCTCTCCCCATACTGGTGGTACATAACCATTAACTTGGTGCAAACTTGGGATTTTGTTTTATTAACTTGGAATGGAAAGTAGATTTTAAGAGCTTCTAGTGCCTAGAAGCTTAAACTCTGATGACTATACTTGCAAAGTTTCCCCAAAATGACTTGAACTTTTTTTCCTTTCCTAAAAGCTACAGGCTGGCAGCTTCAAATGCAGAACCCTAGATTATTTTTTTGGAGGGGGGGTTTCCAAGGATTGAACTCAGGGGCACTCAGCCACTGAGCCAAATCCACAGTCCTATTTTGTATTTTATTTAGAGACAGGGTCTCACTGAGTTGCTTAGCACCTTGCTTTTGCTGAGGCTGGCTTTGAACTCTCAATCCTTCGGCCTCAGCCTCCCGAACTGCTGGGATAACAGGCATGCACCACTCTAGATCTTCTTAATAGGTAAATCTGTCCCCTGACCCACATTATTATTAAGAACTCCTGGATCTTGAATACCTGTAACTTTACCACAATTCACATGTTTATTGGTGTTACAAAAATCATAGAGACTCCTCCCCTTGTGTGAACTTAGACATTATGAATTACCCCTGAAAGTTCAGAACTGCATTTAGAATCAGGTTTATAACTTAGAGATCCTATGTCCTCACTTTCCCAGCACAATCTTAACCCCCCCCCCCCCACACACACACACCTCTAAAGAACTGTAAGTTTGCTGATTGCTTCTATCAAAGGACAGTCCCCATTGGATCCCTGGCAAGGAACATTCTCTTTCTGAGAGTTATGTGCCAGTGATGTTGTCATTGGATTTCCTCTTTGGAATCTCTTCCCTGAAATAGCCTTTGGACTAAGACTGATTTTTCCTGTAGGTCACAAATGGCTCAGACAGTGATCTGCAAGAGACAAACATGTAAGAAATCACCACTAGTTGACCTAAGTGCACAGCTCTCAGAAGAGACCCCCTTGACAGGCAATCAAGTCTTGGACTCAGCCCCATAAGTATGCATCTCATTTTTGGCTAACTTGAAGACAAGAAAAATTAGAATATTGATTGGTGGCCCACTTACCCGTTTATTGAGGTCTCTAGGGTAGAGATTTGATTTCCAAGATTGACAAACATGCAATGAACTAGATAACATTGCTGAACTAGATTAAATTGTTGCAGTTGAGAGCTTTGTGAAGGTCATTAGAGCTTGTGGTGCATGACAGTGTGTTCTCAATATCCATAAGTATGTGTGCATTGACCCGTCTTAATTTTCTTCTCAGGGGATAGATCACCTGACCCTAAGGCAGAGCATTTTACACACCAACATGTATTTATATTTATCTTCAACAAGCTAGGCATAAATAGAGATATAATTTTCCAAGTTTTAAATATACGTTTACAACATTAAGTTCTTCTGACCATAACTTTTTTTTTCCTTTTGTGGAACTGGGGATTGAATCCAGGGGTACTCTACCACTGAGTACATCCCTACCCTTTTAATTTTATTTTGAAACAGGGGCTCACTAAGTTGCCTAGGCTGACCTGGAAGTTGCGATCCTCCTGCCTCAGCCGCCCAAGTCCCTGGGATTACAGGCTTAGACCACCACACTTGACTTGACCTTAACTTTTTTTCTGTAAATTAAGTTCACTATCAACTCTAATACCTCTGACTTCCCAAACCACTGAGAAGTACAAGCACAATATGCCCCTTCTGACATGAACTAAAACTCTATAAAGAGAACTGAAATCATACAATGAAAATAAAGTACCTGGGGTAATGCAGTTGCTATGTTTTTAACTACAGCGTATGAAACAGGATCTCTTAACCTGTTTCTCTATCTTGGGGATTAGAATGAATTTCCAGTGAGCTCATTTGAAAGTTCTTTTCTTAGAGTGAAGGGCAGACTCTGTTCTTAGAATCAAAATTGAGCCAAGCTTATTCAAAACTCAAGAAGATAGGCTTTAAAAGATCCTGAAAACTTCAGGTGAGTGGGTCCAGATCACAGTCTTAAAGTAGAAAGTACACTGTCAAGAAGAATCTGACATTCCTGCAGTGGCCAGCAGTGTTGAGATGTTTACATATTTAAAAAACAATAGTTTGAGTCTCTGGAAACCTCTTTTCTACATTACAGTACAACTGTTGGACATTAAGAGTCCAGGCACCAGACTGTGGTGAAGGTAATTCCATCTGGCAATGTCAGTTCAAGTCCAAAATGGGCCATCCAGTGACCATAAAAAAGAAAAGCTTTGATGCCAGGAGAACAGAACACAAAACTTTTTATCTCTTTCAATACAAACTGGTCTTCGCAGAACTGCCTCCCCTGTCAAGTGGGACAGCCTATGAGACACTCTTGACAAAAGCCCCCAAAGTCTCCAACACTAAGGATTTCATAAGATTTAAATACAGGAGTGAAAAGAAAAAAAAAGAAAAAGAAAAAGAAACACCTTTATTTCCCTGCCTTGCTGAGTCAATCTTCTAACAGACTGGCCAGAACAAGACCTGAGTCAGGTTTGGGTTTTGATTTTCCTCCTCTCAGTTAGGCACATGGTGGGGAGGACATTGGCTTTGAACTGGAAAGACTTGGGTTTATACTCCTGGCATAGCTACTTGCTAAATGAGTACCCGGGGGCAAGCCACTTGACCTTTCTGAAACTCAGTTTCTTCTCAGACTAGAGTGACAATATCCCAGCAGGCGGTCATTCCCATGGTTAAATGAGTTAATATAGAAAAAGACCTGGCATAGGGTAGAAGTGTCGCAAATGTTAAATATTACTCTTCTTCCATCCTTCCTCCTGAGGTAGGTCATGCAAACATTCCTGGCCATTTTCAAGTGTTCCAAAGTTGTGACTTGCTAGGTGCCCCAGAGCAAGCCGGGTGCGCTCCCGATGCATGGCCTTAAACACAAGCGGAGCCTGCCGGAGGACACGGATGAAGAGCGCAAGGTAGAACTTAAGTGCTCCCGGTGGCGCCCTCCAGGGTCCCTTGTCAGTCACACAGACACAGCTCCGGGCACGATCCTCCGGATGTGGGTGTAGGACTTCCTGATGGTGACGCTGCCGTGGTGCGACACCCCCCGGGGCAGGACGCACTCTTCCGTCAGTTTCTGAGCCTCGGGGTCCCAGCACAGTACAGTGGCGATGACCTCGTTCTTCTCGTCCCGCCCGCCGGTGATGTAGAGCCGGTTGTTGCAGGGCGCGATGCCGCAGCTGGCCCGCTCGTGGCTGAGCTGCGTCACCAGGCACCAGCTGTCCTCCAGAGGGCTGTAGGCGTACAGTGCTCTCATGGCCCCTCCTGGAGAGGAAGAACACACAGGGGAAGCATCCTACCATTTTTCTGGGTTTCTATCCCGTTAGCCACTAAAATTCTACTTCCGGTTAGGGCAGGACTCCCATCTTGCCAAGAGAAACAGTGGATTGATGGCCCTTTCCCAGAAAGCCAGGATGCATCCTAGGAGCAGCAAGTTGCCACCGAGATGACTCACAATGTCCTTCCAATTCTGCAGTCATGGTTCTAAAGAACAACTGGCTTAACGTAGCTACCAAAATGTACCTTAAGACTGCTCCTGGGAAGAAACATGGTGCCTTTGGAAGACGTGGTCCATAATCCCAGCTCTGCACTTTTTATTCTGTTACCATGGGCACCAAGACCATGGTGGTTCTAAGATGCACATAAAGCATCCGGTAGAGCACTGGTTGATAGAAATCATCCATCCCTGGCAGTAGCCGGGTTGGCATCTCTTCAGAGACTCAGCATGATCTGAGACACAAGCCCAAGGTAACCATCTTGAGATTAGACTTTTGGAACAGTCAGGAAACTAACCATGAACACAGGAGAAATCTAAAGCAAGGGAGAAAAGTGTTTTCCCCTTAATCTGTTCCAATGTTTTGCCCCCAAATGCCTTCTCTGATTAGCTCTCATTCACTGAAGTTATTTATTTCCTGGCATCTTGGCATCTCCTTCATCAGTAGTTCTCTACCCTGGCTGCTCATTAAAATCACCCGGAGATTAAAAAAAAAAAAAAAAGTTGTACTGTTCCCCAGCAACCTCCTTCCCTCCTGAATTCTGATTTCATTGGTCTGGGGTAAGAACCAGTTATCCATAGTTTTTTCAAAAGCTCCCTGGTTATTCTAACTGGGAGCCACCATCCTTAACAAATACATGCCAACTGTGGTCTGGCTGGCTAGACTTTTCTCTCAACTAAATGTAACTTTTCAGAGCCCCTAAAAAGCAGCGAGAGAGAAATTTCCATGAACACAAACTAGGAAGTAATAATAGCTGCCACTGGTTGAGCACTTATTATACCATGCACATTTCAACTTCTATACATTCCTAATGTTTGCAAAACAACTTTCCTCCTGCAATGACTTCAGGCCTCTTCCTCTGGGCCACAGTGTCCATCTGTTTTGTTACCCCTAAACAGTTTTTATTCTGCCTTTAGGACTGTAAAGGAAAATCCACCAAGACCTGAACCAACCCCAACTTTTCTTCCTTTTCAGCTCCACCCACTTCATCCAGGAATTCTCAAGAGAATTATATCTGATCTCTGGCATAGCTGCATGAAGGGGGACCTCAGATAAATAAAAAGCTGTCACTCACTCACCAACAACATAGATGCGGTCCCGGAAACTCACTGCATTGATGCATTTAGCCTCCACAGGCATGGCTGCCTTTAAAGTCCATTTATTGGTGGAAGGGTCATAACACTGAGTTTTGTCTGTGGCCAGTTTTCCATTAGGCCCTCCCCCAATCACATAGAGCTTCTTCTTGTGGCTGGTGGCGGCGAAGGAACTGACATGGACAAGGAGGGGTGCAGCCTGCAGAGGCATGGGGCACAAGAAAAAGGTGTCAGCTATGCTGCCTAAATTGCTGGAAGAACTCACAGGACATATGCCGTGGGATGCAAACCTGGGCATCCTTCTCCTGAACTGACAAGGCCTGTGGGTTTGACTCTCCTTAAGATGTGGAGAGAATCAAAGCATGCATTTCCCAGCCTCCATACAGGCAGGCTAGGGCAAGCTGTGTGTTGGGATGTTCCCACCTGTTTTCCCGAGTCTAGTTCTCAAGGAAGGAGAGGGTACAGGCAGAAATTAGTGTTATATAGATGAAGTCAGCCAATGTTGGAGGAAAATTATTTTTCAAACATATATATTCATTTACATGTTCATTCAGAAAATATCTGAGTACCTACTATGTGACAGCATTGATTGTCTTTAGTGTTTATATCCAGGAAGAAAAGCTAGTATATGCGTTTAACCAGCCATTTGGGGGCACATTGTAACTTTGGGGATTAAGACAGACTTGTACTTCTACCTTGTAAATCCCAGGATACTAAAAAGAATTTCAAGAGCCTATTACCTATTTGCATAACCCCTTTGAGTCATGGAGTAACTTTATGATGGGACTTGATGATTGGGGAACATGTTGGGCACACCCCCAGAGATGTTAAGGGCTCCCTATATAGCACTTTTCAGGTTGACAGGCCTTTTTTGGATGTTGTGGTGATCTGGGGACCTTTGCTTGTACCTACAGTGACTGTGTTTTATACTTCCCAAAGCTGGAATATGCTCTGATGAGAAGAAAGAAAATTTGAACTTGAGAATAACGTGGAACTACAGGAGGCGAAGTCACTTTACTTTTCCTGGGTATGACATACACCTGAGGTCACATTGAGAGTCTTACATGTGGGCATGTAAATGGTTCATCATTAATGGGGAAATAAATAAGGGCTGACTTCTAAACATGACCAAATGACTCTGGGTTCACAAACAGTGCAGTGTGCGGATGCCCGCATGCCTGGTGTGGAGATGAATCTCATGGAATGCATCTGAGGGGACAAGACTCTGGGCCAGACATGTGACCATGGGATCTACCATCTCAGGGCAGGGTAAGCCTCCCCTCCACAGCCTCCACATAGAGGGCTCTGGCTGCCCAGAGAAAGCCTCCCCACCTGGGAGGACATTATTGCTTTGCCTTGATCAGCAATGCTGAAGCCCTGACTCCTAGGGAAAGGAATGTTCAGAGCCACCAAAAATGTTCTCCATAGGAGCAAGGCAATCAAAATGCTGGCCACCGTCATAGGCATGTGCCTTTTTTTTTTTTTTTTAGCTCTGAAGTAATAATACAGATAGAGTTAGTCATAGAAATAATCTCCCATACCTCCGACCAGCAGTTGTGGAAGGGGTCGTAGGTCTCCACATTGTTGATCCTCTGTAAGCCATCAAAACCTCCAATGACATAGACCTTGCCACCCAACACCACCATTTTATGCCTCCAGCGGCCGATGTTTAAATATTCAATCTGAATCCACTTGTTGATTGAAGAATTGTATTTCCAAACATCATGCTGTGTTTCTTTGCCACCTATAAGAAGTAACAAAATATTTAAGAAACCACCAGATGAGTCAGAAATGCAGCTTCTCCCATCATTTCTTAGAACTCCTAAAGCACTAAATCCTCATGCCAGCCTCACTCCAAGGGGAGACAAGAGAAATCCTGAAGGTGAATATGGTCTATGGCAAGACTTGGGGGAGACAAAGCAAATACAGGGATCTGGGGGTGGGGTGGGTGGACCAGGAGGGGAGCCATGGCCTCATGGTGTGCAGTGCCACATCAGTGTCACTGGAGTTCAACCTGGGTGAGTGGGGAGGCAGAGGGAGCCTGGACTCTGTGTTTTTGCCCACAAGGAGCAGGGAGTGAGACCGGGCAGAGATGGCAGGACCTTGACCACCTGGTAAATTAGAAGGCAGCTTAAGTTCTAAGTTTAAACAAAAGAGCAAAGACACAAATTTGGAAAAATCAGCAAGAAATCTTACAAAATTCTCTTGGTTCATAGCTCTGATCTAGTAAATATACAAGTGGGACTTGCCCTTTTCTAAAATTAATTTTTGTTATAAAGTAAGAGGTTCTCACAATAGTTCCTTTGAGAGTGAATCGGTCAATATTGAAGACAACTCTCTTGATAAACAGAAAATACATAATTCATCAGTTAGTGAGAGAGACCAAGACAAAGGAGGGCTGCCTTTTGGGGTGACTTTAATAAAGCATTTAAACACCTTTATGTTTCCATTTCCCCACCAGCATGCAGCACCACCAACTGCTTGAAGCAAAAGACTATATTTATCAGACTTATGAATGTGCACTAGTGGGGCAAAGAAAAATATCACTGACAATGTTCTGGGTCACAGGTTTAAGTGTTTCTCTAGGGTGGAACCCTAAAGTGGGATTTCTAGGTCAGAGGCATGAGCACACGCCAAGCATCTTTGGGAAGCTATGCTGGTTGACCTTTCCTCATGTCCCACCCTCAGCTGGCAGGGGAGAGTCCCCCTGCTCCTCTCTCTGCTATCCCACTTTGGTTTTCCCTGACTCTAAGGGAGGCTGAGCTTCCTTTTCTCTGAATTTCTTATTCATTATACTCTGACCATTTTTCCTTTGGCTCATACACCTTTTAGAAGTCTCTATTCAAAACAGTATGATATTGATCCCATTTAGGTAATGTCAAAGATTATAAAGTAAGTATAAACTTTCAGAGAATATACGCAATCTTTATTTAAAATAGGAAAAAAGCTCTATGATTTTATTTCTGGATTTTAAAGAAAATCTGACTAACTGGAAAGCATAGTGTATGCGTGGGTGTGAAGACATGTTATTGCAGGGATACCAACCCTCCCTCAGGGGATCTGCATACTCAGTGCCTGAAGGACTTTTTAAAGGGAACTCTACAGGATAATTTTAAATTTCACTGAGAAAAGAAAATTTAGGATGATTTTTTTTTTTTTTGGTATTTTTGTTTGTTTTTCAGGGCTCTTATGTGCTCTACTGCTGAGCTGCACACTCATTCCAAATGCACAGTCACTCTGATTGGCTCCCTGAAGGCCAATTTAAAGTATACTTTTCCAAAAACTGTTGTTGTTGTTGTTGTTGTTTTTCTGGTGCTGGGGAGGAAAGCCAGGGCCTTCTTGCACATGCTAGGCAAGTGCTCCATCACTGGAAAAACTTCTAAGAAATATTTGAAAAAAAAAAAGAATGAAGTAGGCTTTCCTCGGCAAATATTAAAATATGCTTAAAAGCTATTAAAATAAAAACACTACAGTATGAGCACAAAAGTAGACAAACTGATTAATTAATAACAAGGATACAAACAGGACTAAAATATATAGAATTATTTAATAAATGTTATTAGAACAATTTCTATTCATTTGGAGAAAAATTAAGTTAGATACCGATTTCACATTACATTTAAAATAAAAGTCAAATGTAACTGCTGTAAAAGTAATTGGGGAATATATAAGAAACCATCTTAATAATCTTGGGGAGGGGGGAAGATTTCTTTCTTTTTTTTTTTCTTTTTTTTTTTTTGGTATTGGAAATTGAACCCAGGGAAACTTAACCACTGAGCCACATCCCCAGCACTGTTTTATATTTTATTTAGAGACAGGATCTTGCTGAGTTGCTTAGGATTTGGCTAAGTTGCTGAAGCTGGCCTCAAACTCACAATCCTCCTGTCTTAGCTTCCCAAACCGCTGGGATTATAGGCATGCACCACCGTCCTGGCAGACAGGGAGAAGATTTCTAAGCATGACATGAAACTCGGAATTATATAGGACAGAAAATGACTATATAAATATAAATCAAAGTTAAAAAGACAACCATTATCTGTTTGCAACACAAAAGGCAAAGGATACATAATAAGACCTCCCAAATATTAGTAAGAAAAAGACAACAATCAATAGAACAGCCCAAGAGTATAAACAGATAATTTTTTATAATAAACGCAATTAGCTAATAACTATGTAAAAATATGTCCAACCTCACCAATGCTCCAAAAGTATAAATTTAAACATTTAGTCTATTAAAAATGTAAATGATTGATAATAAAAATTGTTAGCAAGGATGTTGAAAATGGGCACTGTCATCCAACACTGATTGAACAACAAATTGATACAAACTTTCTGGAGGACAATTAGCAATATATACCAAATTTCTCTATTCACAGACCTTCTGACTGCTTCCAGGAACTTTCCAAAGAGGAGCACAAGTATATAAAGTTTAAGTGTTTAAGAATGCCTACTGGAGTGGGGTTTTTTCCCCCCAAGGAGATTTTAAAAAAGAAAGTTGTAAAAAATGATGTTTTTTTTTTCATTCAATAGACAGCTGGCAAAAAGAAGAGCAGTGGTGTCAGGTCTGGTAGCACACTCCTGTAATCCCAGCAACTTAGGAGGCTGAAGCAGGAGGATCACAAGGTAGAGGCCAGTCTCAGCTACTTAGTGAGATGCTATCTCTAAATAAAAAATAAAAAGGCCTGGGGATGTAGTTGAGAGGTAAAGCATCCCTGGGTTCAATCCCCACTACCAAAGAAGGGAAAAGCACTGGTGAAAATGATAGGTCTCATGGAGCTCTCACCATGTAGCTGACATGTAGTATGTCACTTAACATACATACATCCATTGTGCCAACATGTAACGATACCCAGGTATACTGCTAATGGAAGTACACGTTTCTGTTGATTTAACTGTGTAGACAAGCATGCTTGCATGTATTGCTGGTATCATTTTAAAATGAACAATAAATTCAAGAGGAAAAGGACAGTGGTAGAATAACGTGCTGTATAAATGGCAAAGATGGATTATGACCACCAACCCTGTTCCCCACTCCCTCCCCCCACACAAGGCTAAACGACATTTCCCAGGACACCTGTATGCTGGGAGAGAAGGGCACACAGCTAGTCTTTGCCAATGGAATGTGAGCAGAATCGAGGTGCTCTTTCCAGGCCGAGAGGCTTTTATGAGGACATATGCCTTCTCAACCCACTGGGTTTCTCTGTCTTCCCTAAATGAAGGCCACATGTGGGAAATGGAAGCATCACAAGATGGAAGAAGGCTGGGTCCCTGAGTGCCTGAGTGGAAGCAGATGGACCCCTCCCCTCACTCCCACATTCTATCATCTTAATTCACTGAGATTTAGGATTGCTATATCACTAATACTACTTACCCCCAAAACAATATCACTATTTTTGTAAAAATATAGAATTATAATGGCACAGAGAAACTACCTATTTTCTATTCTTTGTATTGTTTGAATTTTCTATAACAATTACAAATATTTCTACAATATAAAATAAAACTAGAACCTAATAGATGGTATGAATATTTACAAAGAAGAGCAGACTTGCCCTTCACTTTGAAGGAAACCAGCTTGGGAAGCTGCTCTTCCCAAACAAGTTCATTTGCAGAAAAGCCTCCAAGGGTGGGAAGGGATGCTCAACTCTTCCCTAGGGTCCCAAGAAGGGTTGAGTTTTTTGATGTGAGGATGAGAGCCTGGGACTCAGGCTCAGCACCTGGGTTGGGATCCTGCCTGACACCTACCAGGGTGTGACCCTAGTTATATTCTAGAACCTCTCTGAGCCTCAGTTTTATCCTATCTACCTTACAGAATCAATGTGAGAGCAAATGATTAAATGTTATTAAAGTAGATTCATCTACTATGCAATAAAAAATGTTGAGACTATGTCATTCAATAAACATTGATTGAAGGTTTACTCTGAAGTCAGGCATAATGCTAGTGGCTGGGGACACAGTGTTGACTTGCATGGCAACTTCAGGTCTAATTGAAGTCAGCCATAAAGTAATTGTGAATAATTGACAATTTAGCAAGAAAAATGTATGCTTTTCATATTACTTCAAAGTCTCTCAAAATATGACCTAATAAACTTAGGAGGGGGTCAGGTTTGGGAGAAGAGCAGAGGTTTTCATTCCTTACTATATTCCCACACCTGGTTCAGAGTCCTATGCTAGCTTGTAGCAGACCCTGAATAAACCCTGGTATCATTTCTTCCTTTTCCCAGAAGGACTTGACCTCTCTGCCTGCTCCCCTAGATCCCAGTACAATGCTGCTCACGTTTTAGAGTGTATTAGTTAATAATGCACTCTCCAGGTAAGACTACCTGAGCTCCTGGTTCCATGACCTGACCCAGTCAGAGTTACATCATTGCCAACTCACAGTCATTCTCATAGGATGGTTCCCTGGCTCTCACTTGGGAAAATGTGGCATGCTATTGCGGAGTATGGGCTTGCTTTGGCTCCACATGGCTCCTGCTTACCTGAGATGTAGACCTCATTTTTTAATGTCACGCATGCAAACTCCACCCACTTCTTATTCTCAATCTCCAGCTCATGCTCAGTCAATGGGAGCTTGGCCACCTCCAGGCGACTGCGCCTCAGGGGATCCAGGCAGGTTACCTCTGCCACAAACCGTTCGTCCTTTGTACAGCCACCAATGATCATGAACACCTCAGATTGGAATTCGTGCATCCTGGGCTTGGTGCGCTCCGAAATGATCTGAAAATCAATGGGGGACATATAGGCAGGATAACATGATGAAGCACAGCTCAGGCTGTGAAGCCATATGGAGCAGGTCCCAATTCCAAAATCTGTATGTATGACCATGTGACTTCACCTCAGTGTGCCTCTGTGTCATCTATACAATGGAAATTTTAGTGTTAACTACCTTATGGGTTTGTTGTGAGAATTAAGTAGCTTGATATATAGTGTGCTTAATCTTGAGCCTGGTGTGTAATGTGTACTCAATAAATGTTACCTATTGGGTTTTCTTTTATTTTGTTTTAAGAAGACAGGGTCTATTTGCCATCAAATGTACTTACTGCCCTCTCCCATGCTTCCTACCTGGTCTGAAGCCTTAAATTCTTGAATTTCATTTTGGGCTATTTCCCAGTTCCCCTGATTTCAATTTCTTAATATCTCAGATTTTGCTCTCCACCAACCTCCTTTTGGAAGGAAAGTCCTTTACAGTGACATATAGAGCAGAAACTTAGGAGGAAAAAGAAGCAGAGCCAGAGAGGCTGGGGAACTGGTCCTTACACAAGTTTATGACCCTTCAGAGACTTGAATAAGGAACTCCACACTACAGGTATTTGAATCCAGTTGTAAAACCAGGGGTTTGGAAGTCAAGTACACTGGGCTTCCATCACCTGTGGCCATGTGACTTTGGAGAAGTGATATAGTCTCTGAAAAATGCTTGTTACTGGTTCTGTGACTTTAGGTCATTGTGGACACTCTTGATGTCATGAGGTAGAGTGGGGCACCTGGCACATACACAACCCTCATCAGATTGTCCTGTCGGTGGGAGCAGTAGCAGATGTCAATGGATATCACTAGGAAAGGAAGAGCTGCCTCTTCCTGGTTGCATCCAATCCTTGGTGCTCAGTGGGGAGGTTCCTTGGGCGTACGGATGAGAGTCAGAGAGGTAGTGCCCCCTTGTCCACCGCCAAAGCAGCCACTGTTTCCTACAAAGTTAGGCTGATCTAACAGTTATAGAACTTTGATTTTGCTCACTGGTGTTGACAAATTGGTTACATTACCAAAGACTGAGTCCTTACAGGGTGAATTCAATGACCACAGTACACCCAATCTTGACTTTTCCATGAGTCTTTATTTCCTTGTTTTTCTGTGCCAAAGAATCAGCTCCAGTAAATTCTTGAGACTGGACCATGGCCATAGAGTTTGCAGCAGGACAAACCCTAAGCAATGGGCTGAGCCTGAGGGCATCAACAGTAGAAAGTAGGAAGGTCAGGAGGGATGCTCCAAGGAACTTGGAGTCAGTTAGTTGAAGACACCAAAGCAGCAGGACAGGATCTAAGCAATGAGTTGACACCAAAGACAAACTTTGACATTTTGCAACTTTCCTTCCAGCTACCAACCCTAGTTCCTGTCCCTAAATTTCCCCTACCTACGTCTGAGACACAACATCCAGCACCAATCTGGTCCTCTTTCAGAGGAGATTTAGGTGTGGTTGGGTTTTGTGTAAAGGACAGCATCATCCTTCAGAACTGGTTCCTCTGTGACTCTTATTTCAATTCTGACAACCAGGCCTCAGCCTTCTCTTGGAAGCTTCCTGTCTTATGCACCAACAACCTTCTGGGCAGTGGAGGCTGATGGGGACCTGGACTGGCAATGGCCTTACTTCCTGGCTCCCAGGGCTGACAGGGTATTCTTTGCTCCTGAATGTCAAGTATCGGTGTAAACTAAAATTGTGGGTTTCAACACCAACAACTGGAGCTTATGGGTTTCTATACGCATAGGGTGAATGAGTGAATGGGGGGATGGATGGATGGATGGGTGGGCAAATTAGGTAACCCAGCCCCTTACATGGATTATTTTTTCCATTCTAAATTATTGTGGTAACCATCCTCCACAATGGCCACAGTGATTCCTGCTTTCCAGTAATCACACCTTATGTAGTTCTCGTCACACTGTTCCAGAATTGATCTCTATGATGAATAGTAGAGCAGCAATGATGGTCCATCAGGCTTCAAGGGGCATGACAGCTTCCATTTTGGTTGCTCTCTCATTCTCAGAGGGAAGTCAGCTGACATGGAGATTCCCACATGGCAAGAAACCAAGGCCTCCAGCCAACAGCCAGTAAAAAAACTGATGCCCACCAACAACTCTGTGAGTTAGCTTAAAGTGTGTTCTACAACTCCACTTGAACTTTGAAACTACTGTAGCCCCAGCAACCTGACTACATCCTGGTAAGGGATCTTGCATCAGAAATACCCAGCCTAACGCCACCCAGGACTTGAGAATGTTTGCTGTTTGAATTTTTTTTTTTTTACAGTGCTGGGGGTTGAATACAGAACCTTGCACATACTAGGCAAGTGTTCTACAAGTGGGCTCCACCAGCTGTCTGTTTTGTTTTAAACAGTTGAGTTTTGGGGTAGTTTGTTTTTCAATGATTGATAACTAATACAATTAACTAATACAATCATCTTGGTGATGTGATTGGTTGGATATGGAGAATTGCCTTGTAACTAAGCTTGTAACTTAATAGTGCTGAGTGCTGGCACTATCATCAAATTGCAAATTTGGTAAAATATTAAACCCCAAGGCTTGAAAGATGTCAATTTGAAGTCAGAGATATGAAAGTTTGTTGTAGATTTACATAAATATTTTCCAATGAATTGCACTCAACGATCAGGTCTAACCAGTTTAACTTCAGATTGTTAAAAACAGAACAGATAGGGCTAGGGATATGGCTCAGTGGTAGAGTACTTGCCTGGGTTCAATCGTCAGTACTACAAACAAACAAACAAACCAAAATGAACAGTTGTACCTGACTAACTGCTCATTGTTGACAGAGTTATACTTGAGGACAAATAGAAATGACCATATTGGTCAACAAAGCTGTCCTTAAGAGTGAGCCTCTGCCTGCATCTTCCCATATCATACTTGTCAGAAAAACCTTTATAATAGACCAACTTAGTCCCTGGAAACTTAGAAAGCAATTAAATGAAGAGGCAACTTTTTTCTGTCCTAAAAAAACAAACAAAAAAACAAAAAAACTCTTCCAATGAAGGTTCCAGCTACTACTTTTAAACAAAATGTAGATCAACATTTGCTTTTAAGATTCTAAAATTTCTATCATTACCACCAGCCTACAAGATGGAGAAGATTCTAGGGAAGAAGAGATGAAGGTTGGAAATGAAGGTTAAGAGGAGGAGTGTATTCACAAGTGTAACCTCCAAACTCACTCTACTGCCATCAGGAATAAACCCAAGATCATTCAAGCAGTGCGTAGATTACAGTTCAAGAGACCAACTGGCAATGAGACCCAATTTGGAGATCTGTGATTGATTCAGTTGTCCAGAATATAAAATGGAAATGAGAAAGTGCCTTGTTCAGGATTTGAAGAAATAAGGCAGCAAAAGACTGAGACCAGTGAAACAAGAGATTTGAGTTCCAGAGAAGAAAATGCTTGATTGTGGGAGACAGAGCAACCATAAAGGAATTGAGTGAGAATAACACCAGCTTCCATTTGTGGGACACTTATCAGACACTAGACACTGTACTAAGCACTGTACTACACACATTTCATTTATTATTTTATTCAATTTTTAAAACAGTTCTGTCTCTTGTTAGATATTACTATCCTTGTGTTACAGATTAGGACTGAGCCTTAGAGTAGCAAAGTAGTTTGCCTGAAATTACACTGTCAATAAATTGTACAGTTAATATTAAAACCCATATCTGCTCACCACCCCACCCCACCCTCTGGACCTTGAAAACACAAAAGACAGTGAAGATGTGTAATTGTAATAATTTTTGCAGAAAACAGGATAGAGACTTTCTATATGAGAGGAAAACCTTTATTGCCTATATCTTAAGGTCTTAGAAAATAGCAGGTAGAAGCAAAAGTAACTAGCATGTTCAAGTATAGAATATTGGAAGTATAGTTAGCCAAGACTCTGTACTTTAAATTGACCTAAGAGAAACCTTTCTGCAGTTGTATGATACCCAGTGTGAATTATCTGCCAAGTTCCCACATATCCACCATGGGAAAGGACCTATGTGGGTGGTGATCTGGTCTTCTCCCATAGTCTAATTGTCCCAATGTCTCTGTCAGACCAAAAGGTTAGTGAGGCAGAGACTGTCTCATTAGCCAAATAAACCTCTTTAATTTTTAAATTATCAGCCTCCAGTTATTTTTTATAACAACACAAAATAGACTAAGACATAAGTTGATGTTCAGGATTTATCTGTGAAAAATGAAAGCACAACATTTTAAAATATATGGTTTGAGTAAAAGTAATTCTTATGGGGAAATTTTCAGCATTGATGCTAATATTAAGGGAAAAAAAACTCAAGACCAGTGTTCTCAGCTCCTACCTTAATAAACTAGTAGAAGAGTAAATTAAATCCACAATAAGCAGAAGAAAGAAAATAATCAAGATCATAGTAGAAATATATAAATTTTAAAAAATAGGAAAACAATAGTGAAAATAAAACCAAAAGTTAGCTATTTGAGAAAATCAATAAAATTGATAAACCTCTAACCAAACTGTTCAGGAGAACAAAAAAACAAACAAAAAATAGGATACGAAGTTCCAATATCTGGAATGAGAGATTGGATATCCCAACAGATCCTATAAATAATAACAGGGTGATAAGAGAATACTATGAATAATTGTATTCTAAAAAACTCAGCAACTTACGTGAAGTGAAACAATTCTTTGAAAGACAAACTACCAAAGCTCATTCTAAAAGAAATGGATAACCTGAATAGAACTGTATCTATGAAAATTATGCTATTTGTAATTTTAAAAATCTCAGAAAGAAAATTTCAGGTTCTGGTAAATTCTACCAAATATTTAAGGAAACATTTCCAGAATGAATGAATAAAAAGTGGATCTAAGAATGACAGAGAGCTAGAAAAAGACAAACGGTGGGGTGGGGGGAAGAGCCAGAGGAGCCTCAGACAAATGATTGCTGAGCTACCTTTGGTTAAGGTTTTTCCCAATGGCCTAACAAAGAAGGCTTGGTGGCTAATCTCAGAACTCTTGTATAGTGACACATGTATATGGGTCTGCATGTGTACAAATCATTAGCAAGATGTCCCTATAGCATTACTTCCTGCCAGTTTTGTTCTTCTGTAATACACTTGCTCTCACATTTATAAAGTTTTGAATAAAAAAAAAAATTCTTCAGAAATTGTTAAGGAGACCCAGGTAGATCCAGATGCTCTGTGTATTCACCATCCTGGTATTTGTCTAAGCACTCAGTAAACATTGACCACTAACTCACTATGCACCAGAGACTTGCTTCTAAGATCTGGAGATGAAAAGTCCAGTAAGTTACATTTCCTACTATAACAAGCTCTCTACCTAAAGGAATTTACAGATTCTGAACTCAAGGTTTACCACGTGACAGCTAGTGCTATAATTAAGGAAGTCACCAAAGGCTATAAGAACACACATAGGTCTCTGAAGAACATGCTTGAACTGAGTTTTGAGGTGGGAGTGGAAGTTAACTAGAGGAAGAAAAAGAAAAAGGCATTCGGATATCACCTGCCTTGGCCTGGAGACTGGACTACACTTCCACTTTGGAGAACAACAAGCAACACATCAGGACTAGAGCAGAACAGAGAGGTGGGAGATGATGCCAGGAAGCCAGGCTGGACGGGGGTTAGGCAGGAAGTGTGGTTTTTCACCCCAGAAATGACAGGGATCCAGTGAAGAAGGTAAGCCAATGAGCAAGAGGCTCACACTTGAGTTTTAGATAATCCTACTGGTGGAAATGAATCAGTGTGAGACCACAGTGAGAGCAAGAAGGTGAGTTCTGAGGAACTTTCAAGAAATTTGAGAAGGAAAGGATGAAAGTCTGAACCAAGATAATGTAACATAAGAATCCATCCAAGAGATATAAGGTTTCACCAGAGTGGACAAATTAGGAAAGTGGCATGCCTCTGGACAGGGCACGGTCCTTTCTGTGTGCATTGCCCCTCACCAACCTCCTGCTCTCACACAATTGAGAAGAGCAAGAATGAATCAGGTGTGGTGCTGGGTGGTTTCCTCTGTCACCCAATCCTATCAGTAACTGTCTGAAAATGTAGTACATCCCCATTTTACAGATCAGGCATTCAGGGCTTCTGGAACTTCTTGACTCAAACTTTGAACAGTATAGCATCTTCTAATTAATCTGGTTAAACATAGCATCTTTCATCTCTAACTCACCTCATTGCCAGAAAGGTGGTACATCCTGGCTTCCTGGAGCAGTGGGAAGACCTCTGGGCACTGTCTGATGAGAGGATCTGCTTCGACCGTCTCCACAAAGTACCACGGGTCCAGAAGTGGCAAGCGCACGTTCTCGAGAACACAGGGGAGCAAGCAGAGTCGCTCTGACTGTTTGTGGCGGACCCAGCTCATCACAGTCTCAAACACCTGAGCTTCCTCAGTCACATAAAGGTCGTCACTCTTCAAGATGTGGTACAGAGTGTCCACGGGAAGTTCAAGGAACTCCTCGGAGTTCAGAATCTGCACAAAGTTTTGAATGATGTAATTCTGAACTTGCTTCTTTAGACTGTCCAAAGAGTGTGTGTCTGCCAACCTCAGGATTCCAACACAGTTTTCTGGGTTCAAGGCTTCTGTGAGGAAGCTGGCGCAGGCATCCACCATCCGCAGGAACTAATGGAATAGAAGGGAGCGAATCAGGCCAGAAAGTGGACTGCCACAAGGATGTTTATCAGTGAGCTGTGTAGAGTAGCAAAAGCAGAAACAACCAAAACGTCCAACAACAGCCTAGATAAATTAATGATACATTGCTCTAGTCAACAACTCCATAATCATTTAAAAAAACACACATTATCATAGGATAATAAATGATGTGGAAGATATTTATAGTGTATTGAGGTTTTTTTTAAATCTATCATTGAATCTAATTGAGCCTAGATTTATTTATTTGTTTGTTTGTTTGTTTGTTTGTTTATTTATTTATTTTTGCAGTGCTGGGGATCAAACCCAGGACATCACCCATGCAAGGCAAATACTCTACTACTGAGCTACATCCCTAGCCCAAGTCTCTAGGTTTAATAAACCATTTACTGGAAATACAGTGGAAAGAGGAACATGCTAAGTGACACCATAAAAACACAATCAGCAAAATCCAGACTGTGGGAAATTCCCCAGGACAACTGATTCCGTTTCCTCAACAAAAATATTTACAAGAGCAAAAGGAGAAGGAGAGGGCAAACCTAAAGATAAAGAGATTTAAGAGACGTATCAACCTACTGCAAACTAAGTCTCCTGCAAAATTAAATCTCTGATTTAAATAAAGAATAAAAACTGTTGGAGAAATGTTGATAATGACTAATATTTGGTGATATGAAGAAATTATTAATTTTAGTATTATTGATTTTGGTACTATGAGTATTTTAAGAAAAAAATACTTATCTTTTAAATCCTTATTTTCTAAGATTATATGCTGAAATTGTTGCAGATGAGAAAAGCATTTCACCAAATAATATGCTCATTTACAAGTCTATTTTTATAGAGAAAAATATATATGATGTAATCACTGAATAAAATACACTAAAGACTAACAGTGTTATTTCCCTGTGCATCAATATAGGTATCTTAGGACAGATTATACTGCAGTAGCAAACAACCTTCACACCTCAGGGGCTCACAAGAGAAACGATTATCTCTCACTGTTACTGTGTGTCCTTCACAGGGCTCTTTATTCCAGGACCCAGATGAAGGAAAAGCTCATAACTGAAATATGCTGGTCTCATGACAGAAGGGGAAGAAAGATGGCAGAACCACACAAGAGCTCTTAGAGCTTCAGTGGTGGCTCTGTGCTATTTGCATTCACACTTAACTAGCCACAGTAAGTCATACAGCAAAATTCACCACCAAAGGAACAATAGTCCTCCCACATAAACAGGTCCCACAGAGATGGATAAGGTATTCAGTAAGAACTGTAATCCAAGGAACCACACTCTCTAATTAGACTATGAGAATTTTTTTCCTATCTTTATTTGTATTATATATATATATATATATATATATATATATATATATATATATATATCCTCTAAAGTGAATTAGTATCACTTCAATAGTTAAAAATTAATTGGTAGAATTATTGATTGGCTTCCATATCCCAGTTTAACTTATCATCATCCTCATGAGAATCTTAGTCTTTTGTGTTCGGACAGCACTTTACAGATTTTGAAGCAGTGTCATATCCATTATATTATTTAATGCCCATTTTACAGATGAGTTGTCTCAGATGCATCATCAGTCCATTCTTATTTGTTGTTCTATGGAGCTTAGCTTTTATCAAGTGCAGTCTCCTATCTTCCCTCTTTGTCCACTGGGCCCCTTAAAGGGTCGAGTTCACAGTGTGCTTGGGCAGGTCTATTAATGGAAGGAGAGGAAAGTGAAAGGCTGAGAGGAAGGGCATGGTGGAGAAGGCAGGTTCTGGTGAGAGGATGGATGGGACAGATCTGGCCAGGCAGGGGTGAAGTGTGCAGAGGAGTGATCTGGTGATAGGATATGGGGTGGAAGGGACATAGGACTGTGGAATCTGAGGGAAAGGGTAGGTACAGGAGTGGTCTTAGAGTGGACTGAGTTGACTCAGGTTCAGAGCATCCTGGAGACATGCATCCCTGACTTTCTGAATTGATCTCAACTGCAAAATATAATATTTCCATATCAGACCACATCTTCCCACTGTCCATTTAGAAAATATTTCCCTGGGATTCAAAGTAAAGTTGGAGAAAGCACAACTTCTGCCTCAGTCCTCTTGTCTGTGGCTCCAACAGCTCTGCTCCTCGCTTGAGCAACTGTGTCAACGGTTGAGACCCAGAAGTCTAACACCTGTTCAGCTGTTTGCAAATTTTCAATTCAAAGAACAAAAATACACAACCAAGACCAAGTATCACCGAGCCCTCAGAACTTGCCACTAGAGTCCTATCTGGCCCTGCCCATGAAGACATCTGAGAGCTAAAAGGAAACTCTCTTAAACCGCGGCCTCCAGCGAAGACACCGTATCCACCATGCTAGCTTCACATGAGAGGAAGACGATATGAAGTTAAACAGATATTTCTAGAAATTTAGACTCTCCATAGGGTGCCATTTAAGGCCTGGTAGCATTGGTTGTCTCTAGGAAAGGAACCTAATGGCTGGGTTCAGGGTCAAAGGGAGAATTACTTTTCATTGCTTACCCTTTTGTAGCCTCTCTCATTGTGTATAGGAATTACCTTTTTAAAATAGACAAAGTTTCTCAGGAGCAAAGACCATAACAGGAAATACACAAAATGCTAATAATGATTGTAGATAAAATGTTTTGTTTGACTTTTTAATATTTTGCTGTATAGACAATGTTTTCCATACCAAACAAGACCATTTTAAAATCAAGGAAAACTTACAAAAATATTTTCTTATGGTTTTAAAGTACACAATGAGAAAAAAATCAACTTAAATGTAAAAAAACAAAACAAAGACACCTACTATATGCCAAACTCTTTATACTAAGAGTTATTTAATCATCACAATAACATGATGAAATAGATATTTGGGATCATTCCTTGTTTACAGATGAAGCTAATAAGAAATAGAGCCAGGGCTGGGGTTGTAGCTCAGTGGTAGAGTGCTCACCTAGCATGCATGAGGCACTGGGTTCGATCCTCAGCATCCACATTTAAAAAATAATAATAAAGATATTGTGTCCATCTAAAACTAAAAAATAAGTACTTTAAAAAAAAGAAATAGAGTAAAAGAATGAACTAATCTCATCTAATTCCAAAACTGTGTGTTTTTGCATTATTTCAAGGTGCTTCAGGTCAAATAACATGTGGAAGATGGGGTGGGGGGCGGGGGGGACAGGGACTGGCAGATCATTTGTACACTTCACCACAGAGCTCAATCTAATCTGCCCCGACACAGGAAGGATGGACCAACAAGATGCCAATTTCCATCCCTGTGTGACACCCGTTGATAAACGAAAAAGGAAACAGAGACAAAATCAAATCAAGTACTAAAGCCCATGTTTGTTAGAAACATTGATCCAAGCTTGTCTCTTTCCACTCTGAAACTGTTAATTCAGCCATTAATCTACCTGTTCATAAACCAATATATATTGAGTATCCATTAAGTTGGACATTCTTGACTCATGCTAGATACAGATGGTTCCTGGGACATGAGAGCTGATAGACCAGAGGAACAGAAGACACTAATCAATTAATCACACAAAGAATGTACAATTACAACTGTGACCAGTGCTATGTACCCAAGTCCAGTGAGTCCACTGTCTGAAACCAAAAATAGTCCTCCTCCAACCCCTCAAAGCCGTCCACAAGCTGGCTCTTGACATCACCATGACCCTCCCTCACAGTGCTGCAGCCACAGCTAGACCCATTGCCTCACCTCCAGACATTCCCTGAGAATCCCTGTTGTGCCTTCTGGTGCTCACGCCATCTGCTTGGCCCGCACAATCCTGCTTTTCCAAGACTCTGTTAAAATCCCACATTCCTCAAGAGCCTGACTTTTAAGGAATGACTCAGAATAGCTCACCTGATTTTTCAACACAGGTTTCTTTTAAGTTTACCCAAGAAGGAGGAAGAGGTGATGATACCTGATGACATTACCATGCTGAGGATCGAAGACCTCCATAGGGATGTTTTCTTCACTCACAGGTATTAAAGCAGAGACCAATGGTTTGGCTTCAGACAGTCTGTGAACCCCTACAAGTGTACACAAACCCTTGTTTGTGCATGTAGCATTTTTCTGAGAACTGAGTTTTCAGAGGACATTGAGTTACTCCCTGGTATCCATCCACCTGAGGACAGAGCCAACAAATGAGGGAGAGCCACATCGAGAGAAATGGAGCCCTGTCTGGTCAGGCTAGGCTTGGAACCTTCCCCAACTCTGAACATTTTAAATTCTGGGTCAAAATTGTGTAAAAAGAAAGGAGGGGGCTGGGGATGTGGCTCAAGTGGTAGCACACTGGCCTGGCATGCGCAGGGCGCTGGGTTCGATCCTCAGCACCACATAAAAATAAAATAAAGATGTTGTGTCCATCGAAAACTAAAAAATAAATATTAAAAAAAAGAAAGGAGGGAAATGGAAAATCAGGGGATGGAAAAGAAGTAGACAAATTCTACCTCTCTATGGAGTTTTTTTTTTTTCTCCCTCTTTTATAGCTTCCAATTCCCCAACACAAAGTGAATTTTTCTCTCCTCTCTGCTCCACTGGGTTATGCCTGCCCCTTCTGTGGAGCACCTGTGTTCTGCCTTGCACTCTGGCCAGTTGAGACTAGCATCTCAAAGGTGGGTTCTAGGTCATATTTGTGTTTTTATTTCCAGCAGCAACAAAAGAAGAGAAAGGGGGGAAGGAGAGATAGAAGGAACCATTTCTCAGACACCTAGCATGTACTAAGATCTATGCTAAGCACTTTTCTATCTGTTATTTCATTCAACAAGTAAACAAAGAGGATATTAGTATTACCATTTGTATAGAAGAAAGAGTCAAGAATTCAGAGTTAAGAATGTTGCCCGAGGGCTGAAGTTTTGGCTCATTGGTAGAGCGCTTGCATGTGAGGCACTGGATTCAATCCTTAGCATCACATTAAAAAATTAAATAAACAAAATAGAGGTATTGTGTCCATCCACAAATATATATATATATATATATATATATATATATATACACACATATATATCATAGATATAGATATAGATATAGATATAGATATAGATAGAGAATGTTGCCTGAAGTCATTCAACTAGTGGCAGCAAAATGATCCTCACAATCTCTGCTTACAGGCTTAGGAGAGCACTTCTGAGGCCCTGTGTTCAGTCCCCAGAACTACGTATAAGTGTTCACACGCAGGCACATGCACACACATGCACACACACCCATGCACACACATACACCATTTCTTCTTGCTAACTCTCCTCACTCAACATTACTCTGACAGTGTAACGTGCACTGTCAAGCTAACAAAATGCCAGAAGAATATCAAACAGCTTTATGAGCACAGGGTGGGCAGGGGGCTCCAAGTTATCTATGTCTCCCCAAAATATGTGTTAACAACACTTTTGAGTGTCAGCATCCCGTGATCCTGACCAAAAACTAGAAATTGGTTGATGTGATGTACAGGGCAATCATGAGAACAAGAATTTATTTTTTAATACTTTTTTTTTTGCTTTGCCACAAGATTTTGCAAGACCTTAGGGTAAATGTTCTTTCTCAGAGTATACCCATGACACATGAACTTGTTAGAGCTGAGATGACAGACAATGGCAACAAACTGCCAACTTCCTGTTTGGGGAGACATGTGAACAAAAGACTGCATACAGCCAGCACCTGACTCTCTTTCAGAGAGACCAAAAATATGATCAAAGAAACCACTTGAGACATGACTGCAGTTCCCATGAGAAATATCTGTCCCAAAGAGGCAGATATATTTGTATTTCCAGCAGCAACTAGCAAAAGGTCTGACAAAAGATATATTTGTATTTCGTCTTTTGAAAAACATCTTGCTATTCAGATTATATGTCCACCTTTAATTGGATTACATTTTAAAGTTTTTTGAGTTCCTTTTATATTCTGGATATTCATCCTCTGTTAGATAAGTAATTTGCAAATATTTTCCCCCATCTATAGGTTGTCCCTTCACTCTATTGATTGTTTCCTGTGATATGCAGAAGCTTCTGAGTTTGATAAAACCCCATCTAGCTAATTTTACTCTTCCTCAAAAAAATAAAAATAGATCCAGCCATCCCACTTCTTTTTATATATCAAAAGGAAATGAAATTAGTTTACCAAAGAGATACCTGCATGCCCATGTTCATTGAGGCACTATTCACAATAGCTAAAATGGAATCAGCCTAGATGCCCATTTACAGGTGAATGGATAAAGAAAATGTGGTATAAATACACAATGGAGTACTATTCAGTCTTAAATAAGAATGAAATTCCATCGTTTTCAGCAAGATAAATAGAACTTACGCAGAAAGATAAATATTTTGTATTTTCATATGTGGAAACTTTGAAAAATCAACCTGGGATTACTAGATTGAGAAGAGGTAAGGAAAGGGTGAAAAAAAATTGGATTTAATCAGTGCATGCTGGATGCCTATATGAAAATATCACACTAAATTCCATTAATATATATAGTTTACACATGTTAATAAAAAATTTAAAAAGAGGATGCACCCTAATGTTTCTCATCTCCAACCTCCTCTTCCCTTCCCCTTTACATTCTCCAAAACCTTGAGACCTTAGAGACTTCTCCCACGTGATCCTTCATCTCTCGTGAGGTGCCTACAAATCTGCTCCACAGTAACTGAAGTATTATTTTAGTCCAAATCAGCATTCCATCAACCCTAATGACTAAGTGGCCTTGGAGTTACTGCCCCCAGTCCCTTAGGATGCTCTCATCCCCCTCCTTTCAGTTCTTGCTTTAGTCTTATTTGAGAGGTCTGCTTGTTCCTGGAAGCCATAAGGAGAGGGCAGGAAAGAAAGGAGGTAAGACCTGCAAAAGATCCAATCACTAAGGTGGGACAAGTACAGAGAGACGCTGCCTGGAATACTTTCCCCTCAACCCTGCCACCACTTGTTGAACTCTTACCCAGTCTGTGAGGTCCAGTTCAATGTTCCTCCTTCCTGTCTGGAATGTGCTTGGATCAGCCACTGGGTGGGAGCACTTTGGGAATCTTTGTTTAGAGGCTTTGGGGGTAGGGGTTAGAAGCCTATTATGGAGTCAGAAGTTCTAGATTTAAACTCCAGATCATAGCTTCACCACTTGATGAACTGAACTGTCTCTGAGCCACAGTTTCCTCATCTGAAAAGTGTTAAGACTTTATCCAGATGACAGTAAAGAAATAGTTGAGCCAGGAGCAGTGACGCACACATGAAATCCCAGCAGCTAGGAGGCTAAAACAAGAGGATCACAAATTCAAAGCCAGCTTCAGTCACAGTGAGACACTAAGCAATTTAGTGAGACCTTGTCTGTAAATAAAATACAGAATAGGGCTGGGGATATGATATATGAGTTCAATCCCTGGTACCAAAAAAGAAAAAAGAAATAGTTGAGCTGATTTTCTTACCTAGGGTGATCAGCTACTCCAGTGTTAAGTGGATATAATCTAATCTGTGGGTCCCCCGTCAATGACAACAGAAATCTATTTGCACATTACCTACTTTTTACTATGTGTGTGGCGCTTAGTAGATACTTTAAATTGAAGCAATTTATTGGTATTAGCATGTGGAATTCTTCCTCCTCTACTCAGCCATGACATTTCTAAGAGCCAGGCCAAGTAATATTCATTGAGTTCTTAAGTAATTTATGAGGAAGTCCTACTACTCTGTAGTAATAAACAAGAATGACACATTCACACATTCATTCACACATTCACTCATCCAACCAATATTTATAGAGTGTCTACTATGTTCCATGGATTAGAAAGTCAGGAGCCAACCTAGGCAATTGGTTCGGCCACTGGCCACAAGACTGTCTTCCACATAGGTCTCACGAGCATTCATTTGTCACACACAGAAGAACTAACTAGAAAATAAGCAACGTTGGAATCTTCACCAAAGTCTCCTCAAATGGTCACCATGAAAAGAAGTCATGTCGCTGCTCTTAGGGTACCATGGAGGTATCATGTGACTCTTCCCAGGCCAGGCAAGATGACCAGCATCCCCCTTTCTTTTCTCACAGAGAACCACCTGTGTTGATTTTTGTTTTTTGTTTTTCTTATTCTAAGCTGCTGCTTCTAACCAACTGCTCTGTATTTTAAAAATCTTTCTCTTCCAAGATTAAATACAGGATATGCCACCCTGACCTTACATCTTCTTACTGCCTTGTAGATAAGCTCCCAAGCCCTAATTTTTTTTTCATGAGTTTTTATTTAAAAAAATGAAAAAGTTAAAGTAAATGAGTAAAAACAAAAGTAATGAGCATGGTGAGGTTCTCCAAGATTGAGAAATCTTGCCAACTTTATACAGTCGTTGTCCGGTGTCTATAGCTTCTTACTGGCTGCTTACCTAGAACTCAGAGCCTGGAGGTCCAGTTAAGGCACCCTGCTGGGTGATATTCATCTCAAAGACATCATCTCACAGAAAAGGTCCCCTGGCATTTCCTTTTAGATGTCTCTCTTACCTTTATCTCTCCAAAAAGTACTCAGAGAAGAGCTGTTTCTCCTATAACCAACCAATAAATTTTGGTCAGCTTGCTTCAAAAGTCCTGTAGTGGGTAGATCAGTCAGTACTTGTACACAGTTCCTGACAGGAACTGTCCCATGTCAAGCCATACCCGATTGGTTTGAGCCACCAGTCTGCACACTAGCCAGCAGCTAATGAAGTTGCTCTTCCCAAACAGCGAGTGTTAACTGACTTGGTCAACGATTTGGCCCTTTCTGGACTGGAAAATTCTGGGAAAACACAATTGATGGGTAACAGAAAGAGACTAAGAGAAGACCTAAAGGGACAGGCAGAAAACAAACTGAGTCACCTCTGTGGTGTGAAGAAACCTTTACTATCAGGTGGGGTGGGGGACATGTGAGAACCTCACAGCCATTGATTTCAGTTCAACGAAGGAGGTGCCGGCTTCTGTGGGTGTTCAAGAATGACCATAAATATCAACTCCAGCACACTTTTCTTTACCTATGACTGAGTTAATTGAAATAAAGCATCTGTTCACTTCATACCATGTGGACATGATAAAAAAATAAATAAACTTAAACATGGTACTTTATAATCCTAATTTGGGGTGGGGAGGATAACAACAAAAAGATTTAGGGATGTTGTCAGGAATGGTGGTGCAGACCTGTAATCTCAGTATCTCAGGAGGCTGAGGCAGGAGAATTGCAAGTTTGAGGTCAGTCTTGGCAACTTTATAAGGCTAGGGATGTGACTCAGTGGTTAAGCATCCCTGGGTTCAATCTTCAGTACCAAAAAAAGGAAAAAAACTTAGGGATTCTTAGGGAAATGTTCTTATAGCTCAGTGTCAGCCAGTTTATCCGAGGCACAAACTATGCAAAGTAAAGTAAAAATTAACACACAAATTATGGGAAGAGACTTTTCTTCAGCATCTATTATATGTCCGGTACTTTGCATACATCATCTCATTGGATCCATTGGAAGGAGAGCTAATTTTACAAACAACTTAATTTTTACATCTTAATTTTACAAACAAGAAAGCTAAGGCTCAGAAAAGTAACTTGTCCACAAGCACACAGCAAACAAATGGCTGGCTTGGGGTTTAAACCCAAATCTGCTTGACTCTGAACCCATGGTTTTTCCCCTCTACCCTCTCTGCCTCATTTGAGACCATTATGGAGAACAGGTCCCATCTCAGGAGACTTTAATGATATTATGTGGCTATTGAAAACACAATGCTCTACACACACCGACCTGTAACAATCTCCAAAATATGTTATAAAACAAAGTAGGATGTGAAATAGAGTATATCAACATCTGTGTCTGTAAAATGAGAGCAATGAATGGGACTGATATATGTGTATATCGTCTTGTATGCACATAGAACAGAAAGAACAGCAAGACCTCACTAAGAGTGACAATGGCGAACCCTCACTGCCTTCCCTTCAGCCTTCCTGAAATTGGAACATGGGCATGTTTTACCCATTCCAAAGAATAATTCTTTTAAAACTATGAAGTGATTTCAGTGACCTATTAATTTTTATCCTTCACACATGAAAGGAGTCCCAGTTTGTTTTTTCAAGTTTGACTTTCTTTTTTATTTTTTGTGACCAGTTTTTCATATCTGAGACTTCGTAGCAAGTAGTCCAGAGAAATCAGTAGGTTAAATGGAGACCCAGAAGTCCACAGAGTGTTTCTCTAGTTTTCTTAAAATAGCCTCAGGGAGAAACTTACTTTTTTTTTCTTAGAAAGAGATTTGGAAAAATTTTAAGGTTAGATTACCAGAGTAGAGGAATCAACAATGAACAGAGCTTGTCCTGTCTCTATCCTATCTTCCTTCTCCCACTTCTCTTGTTAAAACCAACCTCTCTATTGAGGCTCATCACCTGGAGAAGATGGGGAAAGAGGAAGAGGAGGAAGCAAAGGAGGAGGTGGAGAAGGGAATTGGAGAAGAAGATATTTGATGCCAAAATAATTCCAGATATATAAATATTTAAATATCAAAGCTGTAAATACAAAAGATTAAATGAAGTTATAAGTGAATAAGCATAAGAATGAGCAATGGAAGGCCCTTCTAAATAAGCCCTTCTAAAAATGTATACCAAAAGCAAAAAAATCAAGGAAATGACGAATAGATCTGACTAAATACTTTTGTACGTGGAATAAAACTGTAATTAAAATGACCAGTGGCAAATATTTTCAAAAGACATTATAAAAGATCACAGTCTTTAATATCGTAAGAGTTTTTATCTCTTGAAAAATCACCCAAAACTGAAAGGAGAACAAAAAAACAGAAACATAAAACACCATCCTCAATGAAACCAGGCGGCATCAGTAACCCCAAACCACAGAAAACAAGAGACTGGCAAGTGACTCTGCTGAGAGGGAAGGTCAGGCCTAAAGGGGAACAAGCTTGCCCCTCTGAACCCAAAAGAGCAGGACTATTGAGGTCTTATGGAAGAAGGAAGGCCAGGGTAGGCGCCACTGACAGTAGGGGGACAGATGAATAAGTTCCTGTGCCTCCTTTCACCCCCTAACTCCATATGGTCTAATAATTCCTATCCCACTCCCACTAGAAAAGATTTAATTTCTGGAGAAGTCATGCCCAAAGAAGCTCTAGATTCAGGGACACCAGAACCTGAAGAAGACACACACAGGCATCATATTGAAAATATAGGGGTTAAGTGAAGATTTGCACACAACACACACACACACACACACACACAAACTAATACATGTAGTTGGCTTATAACCCTGGAGCAGGAGAAAAGAGCCTTGTCTGGAGAAACTGAGCAATCCTAAGAAAAGCCCAGTAGGTTCTAACATTTGGGAACCCCCTATAAAAAGAAAACTGGCAGGCTAGCTGAGAGCACTGGAAAAACTCTCCTGTCCACTGGCTTTCCACCCTGGCCTATGTACACTGAGCTTCAAACTAGCATATTAAGGCCTCTATCCAAAATATGACTAGATTACCAAGAATCAAATCATCAGAGGGTATTTGAAGAAACCCTCTGTGGTAGGTGGAATGTTGGGCCCCCAAAAGTTATGTTCATGCCATAATCCCCAGAACCTATAAATACTACCTTGTGTGGCAAAGGAGTGAATATTACTTATATGCCACACGACATGATTAAGGCAAGGATCTTGAGAGGAGGTGTTTCTCCTCAGCATGGTACCTAAATGTACTCAGATGTACCTTTATAAAACACAGACACCTCCAGGGGACCTGTGGACAAAGAAGAGGCAATGTGGCCACAACGGCAGAGATTAGCTGTGGTCACGATAGAAGAAATGCCAGAACCCACCAGACACTGGAAGGGGCAAAGAAAGATTCATCCCTAGAGCTTCCAGAGGGAATACATCCCTGCGGACACCTTGATGTGGAACTTCTGGCCTCCAAAACTCCAAGAGGATACATTTCTGTTGTCCTAAGCCACCTTTGCCTCCAGGTCAAACCCCCCTCTCCTTTCTCTCACAAAGATACCAGCTATTATAGTCTTATCTCAAGATATTTAATTACATCTCCAAAGACCCTCTTTTCAAATAAGGTCACATTCACAGGTTCTAAGGATTAGGACTCAGACATATCTTTCTAGGGAACATAACCCAATTCACTACAGAACTATTTATATGAATTACTTTGAAAATCCATAATTATTCCTTCAGTTTTTCATATCTATTTCCAAATGACTTCCAGAAAAATTTCTACACACTTCCACCAGCAATGAATGAAAGTGTCTATTTTCTCTGGGTCTTGCAAATGCTAAAAAGTATGCTGTATATACATATTGTATATGTTTCTGATAAGTCTCAACATCCAGGCAATGAGATAGTCTCTGCCTGAATCCACTAGACTCAATTTCAATGGTATGACCTTCGACTCAGGGATGGGACCCCTGATATAATTGTGGATGCAACTGACATCATCTATGGGTCTAATTATTTTATGAAGTTAAATATAATTATTGTAACCACATTGAAGCCAACATAATTGGATGGGAAGAAATACATGTTATATTAAAATTAAACTTAATTCTGAGGGTTTTCAATGATACCCCATATTTTTCAGTCTTGTTCTTTCAGTCACTACACAGTGTAATCACAACAGGCCCTGTTTCCCCCAGAACTTAGACATCACTGCCTGAGAAATTGCATGGTATTGTAGCAAGCACGTGGACCCTGGAATCAGAAAACCCAGAGTTCAAATCACAGCCGTGTCAATCATTCTCTGAATGGCCTTATTTTCCCTGCTCATGAATGGGGAAATAATCACCTCTCCAGGTTGTACTGAGAGTCATAGGTTATGCATATGAAGCACTGGTTGCAGGTCTGGCTCCAGTTAGACTGTTGCAAGACGTGTCATTGTGCCTGCAGTCAAGAACCATGTCTACGTTCTAGGCACCCAGATCCCCTGACTTCATCTCATGAAGGAGTCAATGTCCCATCTCACCACCTCTCATAAATTTTCTAAATGAACATCTTCTGACTTTCAAGTAAGCACAGGCCCAGCTAAGTGTGTGTGTGGTGGGGTGAGATACAGGCCTGGGAGCCAGTCCAGGTAGGTCTCTGGGGACTGCTGCTTTCACCTGCCTGAGAGAAGAGCACCAAGCCCCTTTGTTCACACACCTGGAAGAGGTTGGCAGCTTCCAGGACCCGTTGGACATTCTGCTTGGTGATGAGCGCCTTGCTGGTGTATGTGTAGTCCAGGAGCGTGTGCATGGTCTCGGCGTCCACCCCTTTAATGATGATCCTCTTCTCATACTTTTCCTTTAAGTCATTGCAGAACATGGCCCTGGAAGAAAGATGAGTGAATATGAATCCTACTAGGACCCTTGATTCCAGACCTAAAGAGATCCCTTTTTAGACTTGTCTGTCCTCCTAGAACACTGGGGGTCCCCAAGATCAGAACCTGGCTATGGCTGTTTTTCCAGCACCCACCACACATCAGACATTTAGTCAGCGCTTCCTGAAATGAAATGTCCTGCTCTGCCAAGGCTAACTGTGGTCCCCAAGACCAGTTCCAGATCTATTTTATGGACTCCAAATGCTGGGGATCCTTCTTGGGAAATTTCAAAGCCTCATCTGTTCTTTCCTTCTCATTGCCCAGTACCAAACAGGGGATTTTTTGATGTTTATTTTATTTTTTTAGTACTGGGGATTGAACCCAGGGGCACTCTACCACTGAGCTATAAACCCAGCCCTTTATATTTTTTGTTTTAAAATAGGCTCAGGCTGGCCTCAAATTTGTGATCCTCCTGCCTCAGTCTCCTGAGTAGCTAACTCAGTTCTCATACAAGCTCTCCTGTGGCCTGAACTTAGCCTCACCATTCAGAACCCAGCTTCCCTCCAACAGTGCAAATGGCTCTTGCAGCTGCCCCTCAGCCCAGAGGTTGAACACTTGTCCATGGATTCCCAGGACCAGAACTCCTCAAGGTCATTACTCTGCCTCATTTTTTGGCTCTGATCCTCCCTAGGAATGAACTTTGCCTCTATCTTGAAAGTAGGGGAACAGGATTGAAAGAATGTTGATTTTAGCATCAGATGAATGAGGGTTTGAACATCAGCCCTACCAATTCAAAAATGGGACGTGTTTTTCATTTCCATGAGCTCCAGCTTTCTCATCTGTAATGGGGCTTTAAGAGCTATTTTTAAAGTTTGTTAAGGATTAACTCATTAACTAATAGATAAGAAGAAACACAGGCTTTTTTTTTTTTTTTCACCCAATACCGGGCTCATATGTGAATTGATCCTGCTCTTTAGGTTTTTTTGAGCTGCTAGTCCTCAGGGAATGTATGAGCAATTTTGTTTATTTTTAAAATGCATTTAAATCTTACTAGGCTTCTGAAAAGATTTCTGAAGTTCTGTAACCAAATTCTGTTTAAAGGTGCCAAAAATATGGCAAGATTACGTAAATTTAAAATAGGAGGGAAAACAATAGAAAACCATGAATGGGAACATGAAACTAATCTGTGACTGAGGTCAAAATGCCCACCAACGTGGCTGCAGCACCATCATCACAGGTGATTCAGCCTACACATAAGAAATGCAATTCGGTTATATGCACAATTTCATAATCCTTGTGATAGATATTTTTAAACAAATCCAAATGCTTAGAAGAATTATGATTGTTAGCATTACATACTAGATGGAATTTCTCTTGGGGATGAATAACAGCCTCACAACATTCTTACCCCATGAGTCTGATCCTTAATAGCTGTAGCTGAGACAATTCCTTCAGCCCATTCCTACAAAAACCTGTTCACTCTTTGTGGCCCTTCCAGTAGGTGTGAGACCTCAGAAATTCGACAAGCTAAGACAGCACAGCTTATGAAAACCACTCCTTGGAGGCGCTGGAATTCAATTTCTTTCCATTCAACATGCATTTACAGAACACTCACTCTATGTAGGATACTGGGATAGGAATGAGACGAGTTTAAATATTAAGCAGTACTCTGAAGTGAATTGTAACCCCCACTCACTGTTCATATGTTGAAACTCTAACCTCCAATGTGACTATATTTGGAGATAGGTCTTTAGGAGGTAATTAAGATTAAAAGAGGTCAAAAGATTGAGGTCCTTATCTGATAGTATTATTAACCTTACAAGAAGAAGAAAAAGAGCAGAATCCACAGCCCCCCTCTCTTTCTCCCTCCCCACCATGTGAAGACACAGCAAGAAATTGACCAGCTGCAAGCCAAGAAGAGAGCCCCCACCAGAACCCAACCACGCTGGCACCCTGATCTCACTTCCAGCCTCCAGAACTGTGAGAAAGGACATTTCTGTGGGTTAATCCACCCTTTCTATGGTCTTTTGTTATAGCAACCCAAGGTAAGATGGATTTGGTTGCTAAGAAATGGGGCGTTCCTATGACAAATAATTAAAAATATGAAAGCTGGTTTGGGACTGGGTAATGGGTGGAAGCTGGAGGGGTTTTGAGGTGAATGCTATAAAAAGCCTAGATTGCCTTGAACAGAATGTCCATAGAAATATAGGCATTAAAGGTCTTTCTGGTGAGATCTCACATGGAAATTGAGAATATGTTATTGTACATTGGAAGAAAGGTGTTGCTCTCATAAAGTGGCCAAAAAAAAAAAAAAAAACTCAACACTACAGTGTTCTAGTATTTTGTCAAAGGTAGAACTCTTATGTGATTAAATAGATATTTAGCTGAGGCAATTTCTGAGCAGGGTTGAGGAACAGCTTTCCTTCCTACTGCTTAGTAAAACGAAAAGGGAGAGTAATTAATTGGAGATGGATTTTTAAGCAAAAAAGGAACAGAAATTAAAGACTAGGGAAATTCTCAGCATACCAACATTATAAAACATGAGAAAGCATGCTCTGAAGGGAGCACCAAGGACTATTATTTGATAAAATGACCTGGGGTGATAAAATACTTGTGGGATTACATGAAACATTGCCAGTTTTAACTGAAGGGATGGAGGCTGGGCAAATGAGGAAAAGCTATTGAACTTGGACTTGATGGTGGGGGACAAGATGATTCAGGTACTCAACTGCCAACATGCACTATTCCTCAAGAGGAAAAAACAATCACTGGAGGGTGATTTAGAGATAGAGCATCAGGGCCACCTGGTTCAATAGGTGGGACAGCCTCTGTCAAAGCTTTGAGGACAGGACTCCCACTTACAGGCATGGGAGTGATACTGCCACCTCCTTGGATCTGGAGGGCACAGCATCAAACCAAAGAGGATTATTCTCAATCCTTAAAATGAAATGTGATTTACCTTTCTAGGTTTGGCCTTTCCTTGGGAACTGCCACCTCTTCCATCTTTCCTATTTCTCCCCTTTGGAATGAGAATATCTATCCTGTCCCACTGCTGTATTTTGGTTTTACAGGTTTACAACTGGAAAGAAATTTTGTCTTAAGATGAGTTGTTCTTCAAATCTCACCCATATCGGAGTTAGATGATATTTACATGAGACTTTGAAGTTGACAATGAAATAAACTAAGAGTTGGGGAGCTGTTGGGATGTCATCAATGTATTTTGCATATAAGAAGGGCATGACTTTAAAGGACCAAATGTGGAACGCCATAGACTGAACTATGTTCCTCCCAAAAGTCACATGTTTAAATCCTAAAAACTCCCAATGTCACTGCATTTGGAGACAGGGATTTAGGAGGTAATTAGATTAAACAAAGTCATAAAAATGATATCCAAATCAGACAGGATTGGTGTCCTTATAAGAAGAGAAAAAGATCTCCCCCCCCCCATTCACTTACATACTAAGGAAAGACCATGAAGACACAGGGAGAGGGAGGCCATTTACAAGCCAGGAAGAGAGCCCTCACAAAACCCCAACTAGCAACTTGATCCCAGATTTCCAGACTCCAGAAGTGTAAGAAAAAAAAATTTCTACTGTTTAAGCCACCGAGTATATGATATTTTGTTATAACAGCTCAGGTTGACTAATACTGACAGTCTCTATTAACCCCAAACCCTAATAGTTCACAATTTAGCAGGGATATATAGGCACAAACAAAAGGCCATAAAAGACTATAATGTGCTGTGGAAGCCAGGAGTGGCTGCTCATGGAGAAGGAAAATTTTGATATGTGAAGGTTATGGATAGAATTTGCAGGTAAAAAAAACACTATGAGTAGAAGGGACATAAAGAAGAAGGGCAGATAAAAGAACCAGCAAATACAGATGATTTCTAACTTATAATGGTTTGACAGGATTTTTCAACTTTACAGTGGTGCAAAAGGCATAAACATTGGGCAAAAACCATTCTTCAAATTTAGATTTTGATCTTCTCCCCAGCTAGTGATATACAACACAATACTCTCTGAAAATGCTGGGCATTGGCAGCGAGCCACAGCTCCCAGTCACCCATGTAAGCACAATGGTAAAGGGTCATTATAAGCGTCTACATGTGATTCAGCTGGGGTCCACAGATTGAAAGGAGGTAGTAAGAGGAGTCTGGGAAGGTAAACCTGGGTCCTGATTGTGAAAGGTCCTGGAGGCAGGCCAGGGCACTAGGTTTTTATTCAGTGGACAATGGGGAGCCGTTGAATGTCCATAAACAGCAACAGAACTCAGAGAGAACATTTTTGACAGGTATATTCTCACCATAGTTTGCTGGTGATGGATGCCCCTGGAGTCAAGAATTAACTGCATCCAAACAGAGTTGCAAGGCTTGTGACAATGCCAGGGACATTTCCCAGAAAATGTATTAACCGAGGCAGTAGGCTGCTGGGGAACTTCTCTAGCTAGTTTTCAATGAACTCTATAAGTCTCAGATACCTGAACAACAGGTACAAATGAATATTGCCTGGAGAATAATTATCTCCCAGTCAAATCACTGAAATAGGAAGGTCCCAGAGTGGAGCCCTGGTATTAAAAAATAGGGGTCCCCAAACTGGGACATCCATTTAGACACAGAGGGGATTATATCCTTATGTCCTGCTCCCCATTCCTTTCCCACACCTCCTATTTATCACGACTGGAAATAAATTGTCTTAAAATGAATTGTAATCACTCATCTGTTTCCCTTCCCCTTTACCTAATATGTAAGACAAAGGTAGATTGTGGCTTCCCAGGATCAAACATCCAAAAGTCCAAACACACACACACACACACACGAGGGTGGAGGGATCATTTGACTTGCTGACTTCTCAAAGCTTTTGTTTTAGCCAGTGAGATCTTGCCCTCTGGTGTCCCTCTGTCCTCCTTTCTCTGTCCTTGTTGCTTTAACCAATGATGACCCTCCCACCCCTCCTTCCTCCTCCTTCTTCTGTCTTCCCCCAACTGGCGTCTTTCTTCTCACAAGACTAAGACAGCATGAAAGGAAGAGCAAATGTGAATTCCAGGGCTACCAAGTTAATAAATTCCAGCCTGGGACCAAAGAAGCAATGATGTCACTTGGGCAGGTGACCGATTTACAAGCCACTTTCTTCAGTCATAAATCTTCTTGGTCAGCAGCAGGGCGCTGTCTGCAGAACCACAATCATGTGCCTTTAAGAGTGATGTCATGCAGGTCTCGCCTTGTTGCCTCCTGATTTCATTTAAAAAATCCTGCTGGTCAACCATACAATGTCTTCTCAGCTAATGCCTCTCGCTTGGAGGAACTGGACAAGCTCAGGCTGTAAGCCTCCCTTTGTTGGAGTTTCTAGGGCAGTGCTGCTAAGTAGGTCTGTAATGACATATGTAATTTGACATGTCCCAGTCATCACACTTTTTAAAAATTAAAAAGAGATGAAGACCCATTTTAATAACCTATTTTGCTTAATCCAGTGTAGACCTGATATTACCATTTTGACATGAAAGGAATATTTTCAAATTACCAATAAGATAATTTATATTATTTTGCCACACTAAGTCTGCAAAAATCCAACATGTATATTTTAGACTTAAAATCATCTTTGTTGAGACTGGCCACAGTTCAAATGCTTGACAGTCACAAGTGGTAGTGGTGCCATATTAGGCAGCACAGTTCTACAGCATCAATCCTGCACAGAGTCAGGGTCACCCAGATCTGCAATTATCCCTCGATCATCCACATGAACATCCTATGTTCAAATACATGGAAAATAGGCCATTTAGTGGGCATGATCATGAGGTTGGATGAAGTTTCACATAACGGATGCAACACCTCTGGAAACCCACCAGCATCAAATTTAGAAATGCTATTTCACTTCAAATGTGATTTTAAGATTAGTGAAAGGTGAATTTTTTTAAAACCATATGCAGGTGCTCTTCAACATTCAATGGGTTCATGTGTCTCTAAACCCATAGTAAATTGAAAATATCATAGAATAAAAATGCATGTAATGAAGCCACTCAATGGTGGCAAATGCCTGTAATTCTAGGGGCTTGGGAGGCAGAGGCAGGAGGATCCCAAGTTCAAAACCAGCTTCAGCAACCTATCGAGTCCCCTAAGCAACTTAGCAAGACCCTGTCTCAAAATAAAATATAAAAAGGGCTGGGGATGTGGCCCAGAGTTAAACACCCCCGGGTTCAATTCCTGGTACAATCCCCACAAAAAATGCATTTTACACACCTAACCTACTGAACATCATAGTGTAGTAACACGGTGTGCTATTGAGCCTCTGTGGTTTAGTGTTGTGATCAAATGACTTACTGGGAGCTGTGTGGCTCAGAGCCACTGCCCAGCACCACAGCAGAATATGAGACAGCACATGGTGAACAGGGGAAAAGAATAAAACTCAAATGTCGAAGTACAATTTCTCCTGAGTGCACATCACTTTCATACCATCAAAAAATCAAATTGAATTATTGTTAAGTCGGGGACAATTTGTGATCTTCAACATTCAGAAGAAAACTAAGAAACCCTAATGGAGAGATGTTCTAACATTAATGAAGTATGTGTGGAAATGGTCTCCTGTGACACCTGACACACAGGAGGACTCTTAAATAAATAATATGTATTTCAATGTGATATTTTATTGGTCTCTCTGGGGTCACTTGGACTGTTATTTGGGCTGTCACTGCTAGATTCCCCATCCAAATTCTTTCTTGGATTCACAATCACTGGATAACATCCTGCCCCGGCTCAGCCCATACCAACTAGTACCTGGATTCTCCAGGAGAAGATCCTCCTATGCTAGGGATGTGTTAAGGGAGGAAGCCAAGTAAGACCAAAGTCATGCAGAAAATCACTTCAACCTGACCCTGCAAGGATCTGGAGACATGCTTCAGAGTGGTCCCAAAAGAGGCAAAGGCAATAGGCTATGACAGTGGGTACTGCTGATAGCCCTCAGTTAAGGCCAACCCAGGAGTAGGAAAATGCTCAGCACTTGTGGCTTTCTTTCTATGTGTGAATTGGATGTGCACAAGCAAAGGAGTTTTGGGGAGTCTAAGGGCAAGCAAGGAAGAAGAGTTGCTGGCTAGCTGCTGGAAGGCAGAGAAGGGCTGCAGTCCAGAGTAGGCTCCATGCTCAACACTCAGCACTCACTGCGGGACTCAGTGCAAGTGAAGAAACATCAGTTTGCTCCTCTGTTCAATGATACAACAGTCACTGCCTCCGTGAATTGTTTGGAAGAATAAGCAAGGTAATGTGCATCAAGTGGTTAGCACAATACCTGGTACCTGGTAAGCACTCAATCAAGGAAGGCCTTTCAGACCAGATCATAGACCTCAGCAGGCTGTTGGGAGATACCCAGAGGTATCTGGGAGGACCGTGCATCACTTCAGCTTGTGACCCTTGACCTGGCAGCATTTGGCCTGATGTGTTTGGATGACTGGTGTGACTGATGTCAGAGTTGCTATATTTCTGTCCACCATCCAGAGCCAGGGAAACACCAACACACAGGTTGCTCTACAGACATTAATTCAGTAACTGTGCCTGGGAGAAAGGAGGGAAGTATTCTAAAAACAGTGTCCTTCTCTCACATTTGATTCCCAAATCCCAGCATTTCACTGCTCTTTTCCAAGATGTTTTTGCTTATTTTTCTGCCACTTAAATAGACTGTCCTGGGCCATGGCCACCATACTGAATATGAATAAAGTGAAATTGGGGAGAAATCTATTTCTCAAAAATTAAATTTCTAGGCCTCCCGCTGCTCCCGCTGGGAGATCCAGGAAAACTGTGGTCAAAGTTTGGTCCTCACAGGTGATCAGCAATGGAACGGTGAACAGAACCTAGCATTTGGACTTGGTCCATAACTCAAC
Organism: Marmota marmota marmota; assembly: GCF_001458135.2. Taxonomy (NCBI): domain Eukaryota; kingdom Metazoa; phylum Chordata; class Mammalia; order Rodentia; family Sciuridae; genus Marmota; species Marmota marmota. Next base: position 146,684 of record NW_025999969.1, read on the forward strand.
AGTGCAAGAAAATCAGCAAGAGTTCAAGGCCAAATTTTGTATAGGTGGGGTGGAGGATGTCAGCTCAGCATCAGCCCTAAGTGTACCAGCCCACATTTTGTTCTCTGATCACACAGCTGGATTAATTGGTAACAATTTAACTCATAGCATACATTTAAGATATTGTATAATAAAAACTATTTCCAAAGATGCTGACCAATTCTCATAAGTTTCTTGTAAAACAGAGGTAGCTATTAGGATCCTCATTTTACAGCATAAACGGTCTCATAACAGTGAGCCAGACGCCTAGTGCAGTGAATCAGTGCTGACCCCAAAAAGCCTTAGCCAGCGAGCCCATCTCCCACATCAGCCATGAGAACATCCGCAGCCTGAAGGTATTCTGGGGTGAAGTCAAGCTCTGCCTGGGCCCCGCACCCTTCTAATCTCTACTGGGCCTACTCCTCACTTCATATCTCTGCCCCAATGTCACCTCCTCAGAGGCTCTCCCTGATGCTGTCCCCAAACCAAAATAGTCATTCCCTAACACCTTCACTTCCTTCACTTCCTGTATTTTTCTTCATAACCCTGATATCACCTACTTGTTAATTGGTTTAACAATTGTCCCCTGACTAGAATGTGAACTGATTGAGGGTTTGAGTTCTGCCATATTTGCTACTGTATCCCCAAGACTAGACCAGCGCTCCCACCCAGTAGGGAGTTGGTCTCCAGAAAAAATGAGGGAATAAGCAAATGAAGGAATGAGTCAACTTGTCCTTCCTAGTTCCTTTGCTTTTGTTTTTGACAGGAATCTGCCACTCCAAGAATGGTTAAGCACCCTGTAGAGGTCATGGATGGGGAGTCCTGCCCCACGTGCTCTCCACCCCCATGATGATGAACACATCACAGCCCTAGATCCCAGAGCCTGAAATTTGAGGAGGACACACATGCACTCAAGCATTCTACTTATAACTTTGATGAGTTCTAGGGGCTCCTGTAATTCTTAAACTCAGCAGCTCAGAACATTTCACCCAGCTCGACTATTTATAGCTCACTCACTCCCCAACCCACCATAGCTCTGAACTCCAAACACCAATCTAAGCCCTATAAACCCCATCATCTCCACTATCTTATACTGGCTTCCTCCCTGCCTGCCTCTACTCTATTCTATCTCCAACCCCATCACTATTCCCATTTATACCAAGAACTGACTCCTCTCCTTCACTGAGATAGATCTTCTGTGTTGGACTGGCTTTAACATTAGTTACAAAGTAAGTGAAGTTCTACTCAAGAATACAAGTGTCCAATGTGTATGCAATCAGTTAAAATAATGTTTCAAACTAGTCATCCTGTGCTGCACAATGACCACTATTGTTAAAAAGGGATTATTGGATATAAAACCAATGCAGCCAATCATAGGGGTTTCCACTGCAAACAAAGCAGGGAGTCAGCAGATGCAAGTGTGACCTGGTATGGCATGACATCACTCTGTATGCTTCCCAGCAACTCTAAGCTCAAGGCACTGAAATCTTCCACCTGCTGTTTTCCACATAGTCCTAACCAAGGGAAGCAAATAAACATTCAGTTCAGCCCAATTTCTGACTTCAAGCTGTCCCTCAGTCCTATCATGCAGATCCCATCCCAACACTAGAGTCCTGCTTACATCCTCGGCTTCCAGATACAGCAGCCTCAGGAGGTAGGTCACAAAGCATGTTCCCTGGCCCAGCTGCTTAGTACTTTGGGTACCCGTTAAGAACCCGGAATCCCAAACTCCATCTACCCCAGACCTACTGAATTAAAATCCTTGGCAGTAGGGTTAGGGAGATGTATCTTATTAGGCTTCTCTGGGCCCCACCTATAATTCCTTTGCAAGTAAAGCTGAAGAACCATTGCCCTAGAAAGAAGTCACCCCCACTCCTCTACACAGGCTCCCTTGGTTCACATCTGAGAAAGAGATTCAATAAAGATTAAAGTCAAGGAAAAAAATTGCTGCAGTGCTCGGGCAAACATGTCCCAGGAAAGTCCCCTCTTGCTGTAGAGTCTCCCTTTCACCTTCTGAGATCTAGCCTCCTAGAATCCTAGAATGAGAACGAATTAATCTCTTCTTCCTAACCTGCATAGCTCAGATGAAAGAAGGCCTCATCCTGGCCTCTTAGTCTTTCCCTAGTTTAGAGGCAAAGAAAAGGCACCACAGTTTATATTTGAGTAGTACAGTTCATTGGAGGCAGGAGTTCTGGAAGAGGGCTTGGCACCAAAGCTCTATTAATAATAATAGCATACAATTTTGTTCTTGTCTGCTGTGCACATGCAAACTGCATACAGCTGGAGTGATGCCTTCTGCTGAGGTGTGTATGTGGTTTGTCCCCCAGGGGTTCATGTATTGGAAGCTTGGTCCTCCTTGTGGTGGTATGTGGTGGTGAGAACTTTAGGAGATGGATCCTAGTGCAAAGTGATTAGGCTGATGTGGGTACTGCACTCAGAGGGAATTGAGGTGGTTCTCATGGGACACTGATGACTTCTCACAAGACAGTTATTGTAGGAGAGCAAAACTGGCCCCTCCCTAATGCTCTCTGGCTTCCTGTCTCACCATGTGTTCTCTCCCTCTAGCATGCACTCCCGCCATGATACACTGTTCCTGTGACACAGCCAAGGAGGCCCTCACCAAACCCAAGCCAGTGCTAGAACCCTACCCTTGAACTTCCAGAATGGTGAGCTTAATAGCTTCTTTTCTTTTTAAAGTATCCAGCCTCTGGATGTTTTGTTATAATAATGGAGAACTGACCACTACATCTTCAGAGAAGCATTTGAATATTCATGGCCATCTCTTTTTTCCAGTACAGATACAAGAATAACAATTCTCTACGTTTCTCTCTGGAGTTTGAAGTTAACTCTGAACCCCCAGCCACTGGCTGAGTCTTTGTACCAAGATGACAGATGAAACTGGAAACCCAGAGCTTCCCATCATGGACTCTAAGCATTACCAAACCTTAAAAGAATTGCTGTCTGCCATGCTCCTTGGCTAAGTTCACCACTCCTCAAGGACACCTGGACCTTTTGGAGATATCAGAACCTGGCCATATTACTATGGAACTAGAGTCCTTCAAGACCCACGGGACCACTGCTGATGTCTCAACATGCCATGTAACTCACTCCATTCAAATTTATAACAGAAAGAAGAGCTTGTTTTGTCCTGCACAACAAGGCTGGACAGAACATCAATCATAACAATGCTTGTGGCCAGGCTTCAGCAATGACTCAGTCTCAGAGATCGAATGGGCAATTCTTGTTTTGCCTGCCCAGCACCATTCCTATCCTTTTCAGTAGGAGTACCTGTATTTTCCATTGGGAGCTACCTCTCATCCTTTGTTAGCCTGGGATGTTTGGATGGGGCTGACCCTACCTCTTAGACCAGAAACGAACACATGTTATGTCCTCTATGCCACAGTGACTGGTTAGGGACAGACACATGACAAAGCTGATCTAAGCAAAGCCAATTCCAGAACTTTTCTGGAATTACTGAGGAACAGAAGCTCTCCTCCCATGAGATTGCTAAACTGGTAGAAATGAAAGTTCAAAGATACTTGCCTCCCTGTGTGAAGACCCTCCCTGGGAGAGGAAAGCAGTAATGAGAGAGAGAAAAAAAAATGCGACTGAGTCCTGATGAGATTAGTTTGAGGACAAGGATCAACTATACATAAAGCAATACTCCTGGATATCTTAAAATTACATGAACAAGCCAGGCATAGTGGCACATGCCTTTAATCCCAATGGCTCAGGAAGATGAAGCAGGAGGATTGTGAGTTCGAAGCCAGCCTCAGCAACTGGTGAGGCCCTAAGCAACTTAGCAAGACCCTGTCTCAAAATAAAAAATAAAAATGGCTGGGGATGTGACTCAGCGGTTGAGCACCCCTAGGTTCAATCCCTGGTACCAAAAAAAAAAAAAAAAAAAAATTACATGAACAAGAGTTGGATGTGTAGCTGGGTGATAGAGCACTTGTCCAGGATGCATGAGATCCTGGGTTTAATCTCTAGTTCCATGAAAAAACTAAAAGCATATGAACAAATTCCTTTTTTTCCTTTATGTTTGAACCAGTATTAACTGACTGACTGTCACTTGCAATGCAGAGTTCCAACTGATTCAACTGGACAAGAGAAATCCTGAACAGCAAAGGGCCCATGAAGATTATATTACAGGTGCCCAGAAAAAGTAAACCTTGAGTCCTGTCAACATTGTCATAAAGGTCCTTTACAATGTGGTCTGTGCACTTCCTTTCCCATCCTACAGTGCAGCTATACCCAGTGACTAGCAGTTTCCAATACGTTCACATCAGCACCCTGGGCTCCAGGCAGGCCTCTCTGATATACTTTGGTGGTCTGGTTTTAATATGTCTTCTCTATTAGACTAATAAGCATCTGAGGGAAAGGGATTAGATTTTATTTCTCTCTGAATTCAAATTACTGGCCCAGAGGAGACACTTCTAGTAGTTGTTGGGCAGATGGATGGATGGATGGATGGATGGATAGAAAGTAAGCCACACATACAATGTAGTCCCATACTTCAAGTAAGCCCCACAGATTTGCCTATTCGACCCCAAACTCCAAACCCACATTTCTCCTCTAACTGCTATGAGAATAAATAGCAATAAGTTCCTGGGAGACTTTGTCCAAGGCATGTGTCAAGGAAACATAATACCTAACAATTCTCTGAATTAGAATTCCATGTCCATTGCTGTTTATCCCAGGACCTAGAGATTTTTATATTACAGAACACAGTGGTTATTCTCTGCTTTAATTTGCTTTTGGTTTTGTACATCTCCCACATCTTTGCTGGTGATGAAAACCTGGCTTCCCCTAACCAAACACCACTTCCTTCACACTCCTCTTTTGTGAGCTTTGCTTAGATTCTCACTTCCCTATAGGGTCAGGAGCAAAGTCAGCATTTGTGCTTACTGTCCACTGTCACATCCTGACCAGGCTACTGTCCTGAAGGTTCCACATCACCTTCTTTTTCTGAACATTTTCCATCTCACCCTTCCCCCCAGGATGCCGGCTGGCTTCCCTTTGACCACTGTCACTGACCAGAATTCAAAGATTGGCCCTGTCTAGAGATATTTTGAACATTCCCTGGTTCCAACCACTTAGAAATTCACAAACCGACACTGGGTCCAGTCTTCACCCCAAGGTATTCAGATGTTGAGGCTCCCCTCATCAAAGCTATGCCTGTTGTGACAGGACAATGGTGGTCATATGTGTATTCCAGACTACTTTCTCCGACAGCTGTCACAGTGCAATCTGGATAGCCAGGCCTCCTCCTTAGCCTTTCGTGATACAGAAGCCAGAGGGAAAGGGGAGAAACGCAGGAGCTTCTGACAGGCAGCAGCTGTGAGGCCAGAGGTGGAGGAGGAGCCCCTGAAGGTTGTGCTAACCAGGGGTACCAGGACCCAGTCTCACTTAGTCCCTGCTACACTTTCCAAGTCTTGCATCCTAATGTGTACTGCAGAGAAAGGGGCTCCTATTTCTAACTGGTCCTCTGAGATAGAGGGCTATTGAAATTTTAAAGAAAAGCCTGTAATTCCAACTCCTAAGAGGCTGAGGCAAGGGGATTGCAAGTTCAAAGCTATTCTTGTCAGCTTAGTGAGACCCCGTCTCAAAATAAAAACCAAAAAGGACTAGGGTTGTAGTTCAGTGGCAGAGCACCCCTGCTATCAATTCCCAATACCAAAAACAAAAATTGAAAAAATTTTCAAAGGAAGATACCTTAAAACTAACACTGGTCTACTCCGGAGGTAAGGGAAAGAGATTTTAGTAATAACTGTAGTGTGAATCTCCTTCAAAGTGTTCAAAAATTGCAAGTTCAGAACTTGACTTACTTTTAAATTATTCATTATGTTTTGGGGCATTTCTCTAAAATGGGATGTGTGGGCACATGAAGGATTGCTAGGGTCACACTACCTCCTGTTTCTCTTCCCAATCTTGAAGCTCAGAGTCAACCCTCAAGGAAGTGTGACATCCGTTGTCTTCCAATCTTCCCACTCTCCATTCTTCCCCTTTCTCACTAGGCAGTGCAGCCTCTCCCTGGGGCCGTGGGAGGTCTGTCTGCCCTGCAGGCCCTCAGAGAGAACTCAGCATCTTAAGTCTGCCTCCCCAGGCCACCGCCTCTGCCTTCATTCTGACCCTTATCTCCTCTCACTGTAACTTCTTGAAACCACCTGAGGGTCTCCAAAGACTGATGGGACCTTGACCCTATAGGGAGATCTCAGATCATATTGTTTTTCTGTTTAACTTTTCCTCCATGGCTTCTCACTGCCTGTGACATGTGTTTCACCCCTCAGCTTCGCCCAACAAAACCTGTCATGACCTGACCTGCCCCTCTCCCTGACTACACATCTCCTTTACTGCACCTCTGCTCTTCTCCCTGTGGTTCCTGTGTTGGCCCTGCATGGTACCTCCTCCCCAGATGTATTTTCCTTCTCCCCTTCACTTGGCCCATTCTGGCCAATGCCTACTCATGCCTCAACTCTCATCTATTCTGGGAAGACTTTTATGACAGCTTTTTCTCTGGCTTGATATGCCCTCCTGTAGCTCCCATAGCCCTTTTGCAGGGCTCCATCGTGGTGCCTGTCACCCCATACTCTAAACATCGATTTACTCATCTCTCTCCCCTAACTAGGTTGTGTCTTCCAGGTTAGAAGGAACCATAACTCATTCACCTTTGCATACCTTATGCCAGGCCTAGAGTATGTAAGCACTTAGTAAATTTGGGTCCATTGGTTGACTATATGAATGGACAGATGAAATTTCCTTAAACCCACTCAACACTACAGTAACAAAAATTTAGTGTTTTGCATTCCCTCCTCTCCAGGTATTTGTACTCCAGGAGAGGTAATATGATCCAGGATTCTGCAACTGAAGGCTTGCCAATGAACAGTGGTAAGGTGAAGACATGTGGGAAGAAGGAGGACTTTCATAGAGCTTACTAAGAATTCTCTTCTCCATTTCTGGGTCCACCAGCAAATGAGACAGCCACCTCCCTCCAACCCAACCTGCTGTCCTGAGCCGTAAGGATGCTGTGAGACACCTGATACTTTCCTATCTCTTCCTAATCTCTACTCTCTTCTGTCCATTTGTGTGTGTGTTGTGTCTGCTAACCTCTCTTTCCAGGAATTATTCACTGGGCCTCTGCCCCTCCCACTATTTTCCTAATACCAAAATGTCTTGTTCTTCTGCCCTCTTTAAACCCAAGCTTATTCTACATGACATAGGGTCTTTTGAATTCAGTAAGCTCTTACTTGACCCCAGGACCTGAATCACTACATTCAAATCTGCTGGATGTTTTAAATCCTTGATGTATCTTGCTAGTTTTATTTTGATTGTGTTTTAAAGTCAGAGCAGTATCAACACTCCTGTAATTACTGTGACCTTCAAGCTTTCCACGAAATATACATGCAATGAAAGAACACATACCCTTACAGCTGGTGGGGGGCACACAGTTGCCTAAATGATCTTCTTTCATAGCAAGGAAGCATCTTTATATAGAGATGGACTTGCCAAAAAGAATTTAAGATGGCTTATCCTAAAGAAGGAGATGGGTTTTAAAATTCAAAGCAGTGCCAACCAAAATAAGAATTAAGTGATTAAAGAGGAAACTGTTATTAAAATTCAAGCTAAGGACAGCCAAAGCAAATACAGAAATATGGTAAGTTGGCTAGTGAAAGAAAAAAAAAACAGGATTTGATTCCTCTTTAGTGAACATTTGCTTCTCCTTTCATCCAGTGTCTTCCTTTTCTGGGAAATTCTCTTCTCCTCAACCAGTCCCACTCAAATTATGTTGTTCATGTGGGAGTTCTCACGTTTTTGCAGATGTCTCTGTCTCTTTTTCTGTCTGTCTTTCCTGATCTGATTCACTCTCTCTCTCCTTCTTCACACTCTCTCCCTGCCTCTCTCTTTTCTTTCTCCCTCTCTCCTCCCCTCCACCATACACAAACATCCCTCTTTGACCAATGGTGAACTCCTAAGCTGAGCTGATCATAGTGCCCCCTGATGGCAGCAATTGGTGGAAGAATGGGTAATTGAATGATACTGGACCAATCAGTTCTTTCCCAAGGACTCTTCAGACTCAAGATAAAGAAAGTCCTTCAATTTCCCTCTAGAACCAAAGCTGGGGGAAGTGAGTCTCAGATCTGCCAACAGGCAAGCTGCCAACCATGTGCCAGAACTTAAACTGAAAATTCCACATGAGACAAGTGAGAGGAGGAGAGAGAGCAATCTGATTGTGTTTGAGGACTTGGTTCCTCTTCTCCCTGGGCTCTGTTACATCCCAGCAATTCCTATGCTGTATGTTACCTCCTTGTCTAAGCTCATTTGAGTTGAGCTTCCATTCCTTGAAATGCTAACTAGTACGGAAACATTGAGCAACATGATTGATGGTAAGCTCCATGGCAGTTTTACCAAAAACACAACCATTGAGCATGTGGCCAGCCCTTCTCTTATGCCATTGGGTTTACCATATTAGCACTCAGTTCTATAAAAACATTTTAATGGAGGGACAGGTATCCATGGGCTTGATGCAGAGATGTGCTCATGACTTGATATGAATCATGGATGTATTTATCTGTTGTGATTTATTTGGGAGTTTACACACAAGATTATTCAAAATTGGAGAAGAATAGTTGTTCTGTTCCTGGTTGAAAGGAGTCCCACATGCTTAGACACCATGAGTGGAGGTGACAGAGAAACTAATTTAAAAATCAAAGGACCTGCCATAAGTAAAAATGAAATTATGTCATTTGCCGGAAAATTAATGAAACTAGAGACCATTATGTTACGCAAAATAAATCAAACTCAGAAGGTCAAGGAACATATTTTCTTTCATATGTGGAAGCTAGAGAGGAAAAGGGAAAAGAAAGGTAGGGGTAGATCTCATGAAAATCAAAGGGAGATCAATAGAGGAAAGGGACCATGAGTGGGAGATGGGGAGGAAGGACAGATGTGCCAGAGAGTGATACTGGATAAATTATATTGGTATAGTGTGTTCACGAACAAATATGTGATAACAAAGCCCATCATTATGTACAACTACAATGCACCAATTTTTAAAAAGTAGAAAAAAAATCAAAGGACCTGATTGCACTTCTGTTCTGAGAGCACAACTTCCCAGTGCTAAAAACAATTTTTTTAAAATTCCTACAAGAATCACCTACCCTATCGGCATAGCACATCTGTATCCAGATGATGATACGAGTAACCTGTTAAATCCTCAACGTTCGGAAACATTTTGGATTTTTTAAATGCTCTTTTCAATTTTTCCTGTGAAGGCAATACTTTATCATTCTTCCCTTTTCTAAAGCATGTGATAGCTTCCAAACTCTGTAAGGACTTCCTGCTCAGGCCTAGATGCTACTTCATCAGTAACTAAATCTGCAGGAGGAATAGCGAGGTTTTACTCACTTCTAACATTTACAGGGTGTCTGCTGAATGCCAGCCATTGCAGTAGTGCCAAGGACAATGAGACAAATAATGTAGTCACTGCCTCCACATAGGTCACATTTTTCAATCTATTTCTAGTCTACCCATGGCTGATGGCACCTTTGTGTCACATTCCCACAAGTGAACACAGGACTGCTCATGGTTTGGGGGAGAATAAGAGTGAAAGTGCTAATAATAACTGTCCACTTGCTTACTAGGATCTCAGAATCCATATCTCTAATGTGACAAGAGTCACAGAGTCCCCTAATGCCTGTATAGTTTTCATGGTACCTTAGTACCTATTCTGCATTCTATGCAAGCCTGGTCCATTTTAGGTACATATTATAGACACTTGTCAGTTTCCAGTTGTCCAACATCTGAAAGCCTCCCTAGGTGTAGTGAATTATCCCTCTGAATGAGATACAGTAACGGCAGAAGTCAGTTCCCACTCCAGTAGCTACAAAGGCCTGGTATTGTCTTTCTCAGTTCCTATTCCATCTAAGGCATTAACATGTAAAACTCAGCCCTGGTCAATCAGATAAATCAACTCCAGGCTCTGAACTGGGAGCTAGTGAGTCTAAGAAGCAGGGACAGAGGAGAGAGCCAGTTTTAGCAGAGGCAGCAGAAGCAGTAGCAACCTCCAGTTTTCAGAGAAAGCGATGCAGCATCAGCAGCGACTGCAGCTGTGCAGCTGTGGTCTCCAGGACAGCAGCAGCTGGGGAGTCCTCCCCACACAGTTCAGGGTGGCCTTGGGCTATGGTCCCGGCTGCTGCCTGACCTCCTTTGCACCTGTCTGTTTTTTCATTTTGGTTCTTCAGATTTGTTTGGGGATTGGGGGGGGATTTCCAAGTCCTACTATCATTTACATAAATTCCTCTCCTCAAATAAGCCAGAGTCGATTCCTGTTTACTGAAACTAAGAAATCTGACTTATTACTGTACATAAAATGTTTGCAGACAAATAAATTCACAAATAAATCCATTTTATTATTTGCATTTCATAGCAACTCACCAAGATAGGTAGACATAAACCACTAGCCTGACTGTATTGTAGGTACCATTGCTGAGCCCCAGACAGGCCAAGCAGTCCCTCCAAGATTTACACAGCCAGTAAATGGCAGCATCTGGACTCAACTTCCAGAGTACGAATTCTTTCACTAGACCAAGTAGTTTCTGGTGCTGGCCCAGTGATGGCCTATAGAATCTTGAGATCTTGTTCTTTCAGAGCGTGTGTTTACCTCACATACCCTGACCCACCCTCTTACTTCTTATTAAACCCTTTGCCCTAGATGGGTGTTCTCAGACATGCTGGGTCTTTGTTGCTTTGGGGTCTATTTGCTGAGACCTCAGACAAAAATTGGGATGAATGCTCTGACAGCATCCTGCCCATGCGTGTGTGTACCTGCACAGAGAGGTACTTTTTACATTTTCTCCTCATTTTCAGCTTATGCAGCCCACACTAGGTGCATGGGGGTTGGGGAGACTTAATGGTCTTACACTGGAAAACACCCTACTAGCCACATTTCTGTCCTCTGGGTTCAGATCTGTTTTCCCCATGGAAAAGTCATTCTTCCTATCCAAGTGAGTTCCACTGAAAGTGAAATGGAGACCATGCTATATACTTGTTATCTAACTGTTGAGATTGTAGTTATCTAACTGTTGAGATTGTTGTTGTGAGGGTTCAATGAAATCAAAGCAAAGCAAGGTGCCTGCCATGTAGTAAGTATTCAAAAAATGTCAGCCTTTCCATATTCTAAACTACAAAAAAATACTTAATACAAAGATTATCATGCCGCATCATTTATAAAAACAAAATTTTGGAAGCAACTTAAATGTCCACAGAGAGATAATGATCTCCATATTATGCATCTGGTAGCAAAATAAATAAATAAGTGATGATTACAAAACTATGGAATACCATAGGGAAAAAGATCGTAATGATGAGAGGGGGCAAAGCAAGATGCAAAACTGTATGAAAACTACATTTACAAATATGTAAAAACATGCATGTGAATAAAAGGTAGACAACACCACAATGAAACCTGTTAGCTTTATGAGGAAGTCCCATAATCCCTTACCCAAAAATCTTATAGTCACATGTGCTCTGGAATTCAGAATTCTTGTATTCAATATTATATAGCACCTCCAGCACAACTTAATTGAACGTGCTAGCATTACAGGAGAGAATATATCAACAGTTGCCATAAGTAGCCTTACCTCAGTTTAGGGCAGGTATCTCCATCAAATGACTACAGTTCAAGTCGGATTTGGTTGTCAAATAAATTATTAAAAAAAAAAAAAAACTTTTCATCTAGCAGCTCTTTGGAAATTTTGGAATTGCAGGAAAGTGATTATAAAGCTCCAATGCTTAAAATATTAACCACCTTATTGATTCTGGTCCACAATATTGGGAAATATTAAAAGTATAAAATACAGGACATGACACTGGTGATGTACCTACAATGACGGCCATAGTCCTCAACGCTTTCACCATTTGCCAGATTCTTAAATTCAGACTCAGCCTTGACTCATTCCTGTTTTCTTCACTTACTCTATCACCTAGATTTGCTGGCTCCTCTCTAGACACCTAACACCATTATGGAGAAAGAGTTAAAGATTACAACATGGAAACATAGCCTACAAGTAGCCTCTTGCCCCACTCTCTGCCTTCCAGTCACTGGTTAATAAGTAATAATGATAACAAATGCATGGACTATACCCACAATTCCCTTCTCATTCCTGACTTTATGCTTGATTGTTGTAGCTCGTGGGCTAAATCCCCTCAGGATAAGCTCAGGGAATGAGACCCAGAGACTGAGGTACACAGCAGGGGTCAGAATCCAGGCAAAGACTTCAGGCATCAGCAGCAACAAGAGAGTTTGCTGTGGATTCAGTCTCAGCCTGACAGCTTTTATACACCTATAGAAAGGGCCAGTCATCCTATGGGACTGAGGGAAGCCTTGTAACAGCTTCCTTATCACTATTACATCCCATTCTGACACTCACAGACCACTGTCACATAATATGCCATATTCTGTAATGATATGAGCCCCCCAAGTGGTGAGAAGCCCTGGTTTAGATAGAAACCCTTCACGAGGTAGGACTCAGAGCGCAGCACACACATCCCCTTCCAGTGACTGATTTGGGATCTGTCCAAAGGCATAACACAAATGGCAGCTTTATTGTGAACTTATAATAGATATTAGTAGTTTCATAAAATAAAGAATATATTAGAGATGTTAAATCTATACTTCCCCAAATTTTCTGCCATAAAAATATTTGGACATCTTGCCATTTGGCTGTTTGACATTTAAATGTATACAATAGGCTACTTTTTAAGATTTAATCTCTTTCACCCTTTTCTCGTCTCAACCAAACATTTTTCCCCCCAACTTCCTCATTCTTACAAAGACTTTTAAATAGACTTCCAAAAGGAAATACATTGTCTGAGTTACTAATGTACTCCCTATTTGGTTAACATGTTCCCACCCATTAGTCTCCTGGCATCACAAATAAATTCTTGAAATTGCTTCTCTATGTGTTTGTTTGGTTTAGGGACAGTTTGTGGCAGAAACAATGGGATACTTGGTAGCCAAAAAGGTTTTCTCCCTCATATAAAAAGTATCACAAAGCATTGGTTTCATTATCTCTTTAGCTAACAGAAATCTAACTAGACACAGAGTAATAAGAGCTATTGCCATATGCATCCTCTGCCTTTTGCTTAGTTCTTTAGGAGTAGCAGGTCTTTGCAAAAATCACCAATGATCACATGCAAGAGAGCAAGAAGAGCCAGGCATGGTGGCACACACCTGTATCCTAGCTATTCTGGAGCCTAAGGCAGGAGGATCTCGAACTTCAGGCCAGCCTGGACGACTTAGAAAGACCTTGTCTTAAGATTAAAAAAAAAAAAAGTTTTAAGGGTCATGGATAGAGCACTTGCCCTGGTTGATTCAATTCCCAGTACAATCGGGGTGGGGGGAGGGGGGACAAAGCAATACTCTGCCTTCCACTAGCTCATGACCTTGGGCAAGTTACTTAACCACTCAGGATCTCAGCTTCTGCTTCTGCAAAGTGGGGATGATAACAACACTTTGAAGTAAATATCTTAAAGATTAAACAAGATACTGTTATAAAGTACTTAGGTGCAATGCCTGATACCAAAGATAAAGCCCGGTGCAGCGGGGACAGAATGACAGCTAGTTTTATCAGTACCTCCTCTGAGAGTCACAGAAGACTAGACATAGAGCTGAGCCTGGAATGAATTCTACTTCTTGCCATCTCAGAATTCCTCCTGAGAACTGGGAAGGTAAAAAATTCAGAGAAGATCCATATGGAAGAAGCTGAAACCAAAGTGCCACTAAGACATCCTGAGCTGGTCCTCTCCAGAGAACCCCAGAAAGACTCTGGTACGCATGACCACCTTAGAAGACGAAGGTGGGATGCGAGGAGGGTCAGAATAGGACCAAACACAGGCACTAGTTGAGATTCTGTATAAAGAAGCAGTTTCATCTCGCTATGCTCAGATCACCATCCCCACCCCTCCTGTCAAAGGAACAATCACTTAAGGACTCACAAGGTTTGTTCTGGAGAAATTTAACCAACTCATGAACACCTGACACAACCTGTGTCCCCAAGCACAGAGGAGGGAGGGGAACCAGCAACAGGAGAATTAAATATACATCTAAAACCCAAAAAGTGATATACCCTGTCTTCTTCTTTTCCCAGAAAGCAAACAATGAATCTTATATCTTCCTAGGTAGGAATATGGAGATTTTTTCCTTAGAAAGATTGGTACAAAGAGCAAAAACCTTTAATACTAATATCTGGAAATTCCCAACAAAAAGTGTGCTCAATACCATGACTCCAGAGCAAAGCCTCACCACCCCCCATCCTAGCATCCATTAGCCTTTTAGTGCTTCACTCTTCACTTGTAAGTATGAATTGATATCTAAAGATCACTAGATATTTGAATATAGCCTTTGAAATAAAAGTTAGAGACTAAAAAGAAAAAATAGAAATGCAGAACCATCACAAGGAACAGAAGAAAAGTATTTTTTTAAAAAATATATATATATAAATCTCAAAGACATTAAGGAAAATACAATCCACATTAAAACAAGAACAGGATGTTGTCAAGAGCAACACTTCAGGGCTGGGGATGTGGCTCAAGTGGTAGCGCGCTCTCCTGGCATGCGTGGGGCCCAGGTTCGATCCTCAGCACCACATACAAACAAAGATGTTGTGTCCGCCAAGAACTAAAAAATAAATATTAAAATTCTCTCTCTCTCTCTCTCTCTCTCTCTCTCTCTCTCTCTCTCTCTCTCTTTAAAAAAAAGCAATACTTCATAAAATAAGAAAGGGCCCTTGGAAATTAAAACTGAGATCCTAGCAGGTGGGAAGACAAATTTGAGAAATATAACTGGAGAAAGTAAAATAAAAAGATAAGATGATGAAAAATAGAGGAAAAAAGAGAAGAAATCTAGAGGATTAGGAATCTATATCAACTGAACAGGTGATCCAAAACTAGAGAATAAAGAAAAAGTGGACAGATAATTACTATAAAAAACCCAAGAAAATTTCTTAGAACTAGATGATATAAGTCTTCAAGTTAAAAGGTGCCATTAAATGCATATCAAAGTGGTTGGAGGAAAATACCTGGAGAGAGAGAGAGACAAACACATAAACATAACCATGAAACAAGGAAGTACTGAGGATGGAAATGTATTCCATGTATGTATAATTATGTCAGGATGATATTATGTATAACTATAATAAAAACATTTTTAAGAGAAAATCCTATTTTCTAAATTTTTTAGAATTTTTTTAAAAATTGTTTTTTAAAAATCCTAAAAATTTCCTAGAGAGAAAAAAGGATCACAGACAAAGGATCAGAAATCAGAAGAGCATCAAACTTCTTCATAGCAATAAAGGAATCCAGAGACAATGTAGCAATACTTTCAAAATCTGGAAGGACAATTATTTTCAAGAATTCTCAGTGGTACATGTCTCTAATCCCAGTGCCTTGGGAGGCTAAGGCAGGAGGATCCAAGTTCAAGGCCAGCCTTAGCAATTTAGTCAGACCCATAGTGGCTTAGTAAGACTCTCAGCAACTTAGTGGGCCCTATCTCAATTAAAAAATAAACCGGACTGGAGATACAGCTCAGTGGTAAAGCTCCCCTGGGTTCAATCCCCAGCACCAAAAAAAAAAAAAAAATCTATATCTTAGTATATTAATTTCATATAGCTATTGTAACAAACTACTGAAAAACTGCAAGCATGGTGGCTTTTTTTTTCCCCCAAGTCCTGGGGATTGAACCCAGGGCCTCACGTATGCTAGGACCCTAGGTGAGTGCTCTACCACTGAGTTACATTCCCAGTCCCAATTCTGTTGCTTTTGAAAAAACAAAAATTATGGTTTTGCAATACAGCAATCAGAAATGCAAAATGGGTTTCACTGAGCCCAAACCCAGGAATCAGCAGAACCATGTTGCCTGTGGAGGCTAAAGGAGAGAATCTGCTTTCTTGCTCATTTCTTCTTCTAGAAATTATCAACATTCCTTGAGCCCTTCTTGCATCTTCAAAGCCAATCACTCCAACCTTTGCTTCCACTGCCATGGCTCCTCACTCCAACTCTGATCCTCCTGCCTCCCTCTAGTAAGGATTGGTGATTACATTGAGCCCAGCCAGACAATCAAGGATGATCTTCTCATCTCGAGATACTTAACTTAATCACATCTGCAAAGTGCCTTTTGCCGTTTAAAGTAGCATATTCACAGTTCCAGGATTAGACATAGATGTCTTTGGGGAACCATTATCAATCTCTGTATCGAGTGAATAGAGATATTTTCAACATACAAAGCCTGGAAAATTTACCTTCCATACACCCTTTCTTAGGAAGTTATTGGAGGATATGTTTCATCAGAGTAAGAAGGAGAGAAGAGAGGGGGATGAAGAGAGAGAGGCTCTATGTGACGAAGCAGAGAGTCAGAGAGAGTTTGGGGGATGGTGGGAAGCAGCTGGGCAATAGCTGGGCTGCAAGTCCAGAAAACATGTGCTGGATATGAGAACTTGGGGTGGGGTGGGGATGGAACTGGTAGGTTCTTAAAGAGCATGATGAGAAACTGTGAGAAAAAGACACTTCAAAAACTAAGCAAATGAAAATGAAAAAAAAAAACTAAGCAAATGGAAAAAGAAATGGATTTTTTTTTCTTTTTTGTGGTGCTGGGTATCAAATCCAGGGTCTTGCAAATGCTGGGCAAGTACCCTACCATTGAGCTGCATCCCTAGCCCAGGAGTGGACTAGTAACTTCAAACAAAACAAAAATGTTTACAAGGGGCTGGGGCTGGGGCTCAGAGGAAGAGCGCTTGCCCAGCATGCATGGGGCACTGGGTTGGATCCTCACCGGCACATGAAAATAAAATAAAGGTATTGTGTCCACCTACAACTAAAAAATAAATTTTAAAAAAAAAAACTTTACAAGGAAGGAAATATATTGTATTATTTGGCTCCACAGGAAATACTATATTCACGAACATGATCATGTAAACTCAACAGAGATTCAGCAAAAAGTTTACAATAACATTATGTTAAGAGACAACAGAGAAGACTGAGGTTGTGGCTCAGTGGTAGAGCACTTGCCTAGCACGTGTGAGGTACTAAGTTATTGAAAAAATAAACAAATAAAGTTTAAAAAAAGAGAGACATTGGGGAGTGTATGGTAAGGGAGTTAGGTATAAATGCTAAGTTCTTATCTGAAATAAACATATTATATCTAATATTGAGAAATCAAGAAATAGCATAAGTATATTTTTATAGAAATATAGAGATAAAATAGAAAAAAAGAAGTTGAAAATGGTGGCCTCTGGTGAGCAAAACTGAAGGATAGAGGGAGTGAGGAGGAATTTTTGTTTTTCATAATTCTATTTGACTTTTTGTTAACTATTTGCATGTCTTTGATAAAAAAATGAATTTTAATTTTTAAAAGTAAACATGATAATTTGAAAGACAATATAAAGAGACAGTTCACAAAAGAAGAACTTCAGATCACCCTGAAACACATGACCTTATTAAAATAAGAGATATGCAAAAATAAAACTAAATTGAGATATTCTTTTTCATCTATCAGCTGGCAAAAATTCAACGGTTTAACAGAAAGACAAATACCATGTGATCTCATTTAAATGTGGAACCTAAGACGATTGAACTAATAGAAGCAGAAAATAGAATGATGGGTGGCAGAGCTGGGGCTGAAGAACTTGGGATGATGATAACCAAAAGGTACAAAACCTCAGTTCAATGTTCTCATTGCAAAAGATGTTAAATGTTGAGGTGATGATGGGTTGATTGGCTTGATTTGGTCATTCCTCATTGTATTAAAAAACCATAGCATCTCTTATATCCTGTAAATATATTCAGCTCTAAGTTGTTGGTGTATAATACAAAAGCTCAATAGTTTGATACTACTCTATTTTGATAAAATCATGGAGAATATAAAGTGATTCAACCTGTCTCCGACAGAAGTTGACCAAATCTCTTACAACTGCAGATGCATTAACTTAGCAACCATTTTCCAGAAGTGCATCCCCAGATACACTTGCACGCATATGAAATGGCACATGCATAAGAGTATTCGTTACAACATTGTCCACAGCAGCAAGAGATTCCAAACCAAATATCTGTCGGTGCAGGACTGGTTAAGTAAACTATAGTCAGCCATTTAGAGCAAAGTGTTTATTTTCTCAATGAAATAAAGGGGGAAAAGCCTATATAATTTTACAGCCAGCTTCCAAACCCTCCCAAAGCCCAGAAGGCTGTGTGGGGAGCCTCTTTGGCCTTCTTAAGTCTGAATATAAGAAGATGATTTTCAGCTACAGATGATTTTCAAAACCTTAGAAACAGCAGGAGAGGCAGGGAGGCAGTGTCAGACTCAATCTCAGTCTTCGTTCCAAAGCCTAACTTGGCTACTTTCTTATTAAGCTCCTCCTCTGTAAGATGGGGATGAAATCCCTACCTTGCTGCATTGTTGTTCCCATTAAATGGGTTAGTGTATGTGACACTGGTGGCACAGGGCTGGCCCACACAAAAGGTTCAACAAAAAGAAGCCATTACTAATAGTAGTACTGAAAAAAGAATCCTGTCTCCATATCTGTTCATTACAGAAGAAAAGCCACATTGGAAATCCCTAGATACAGATCTAAAGTCACTGCTCTGAAGATTAGAAGGCATTTCCCCTCATGACCAGACAGTTTGGGAAAAAACTCTGCATACATGGAGAGACAAGTTCATCCCTGTGTGCCTCCAACTTCTCATTGCCACCACCTCCTCTGAGGGCTGGCAGAGACTTGCCCTAAGTGTCCTCGATCAACAGGGATGGAAGGATCTGAGCCCAGACACCTTCTGTTTAGCAGAATAAAACCCAAGGACTAGAAGAGAGCAGTGATGTGCCGAGGGCACACAGCCAGTGGTCCTGTCCCATAGGCTGAGCCATTAACAAAATTACTAACCAGGTATACATTTTATTTTAGCATTTTCCCAGTGACTCAAAACAGAAAGAATGACTCTAAAACAAGTACCCAGGGCATTGAGCAAAATTAGCTTTCATTCACCCCCAGAAGGTCTGTGATCAATTGTGAAAGCAAGTGATTGATACTATTGGATTATCTATGTCCACACATTTTTATGGCTATGACTGCACTCTACTTTCTAGGCTGTGAAAAGAAGCCCAAAACTTGCATTGCATTAAAAACCAGGACCTCTAGAATGTACAGATTCCCTGCTGCAATAATGACCAGATATAAAATGTTGGGTTTCTATTTCCTCATCTGTAAAAGGGGACATCAGTTATCTCTATCATACCACTACAAAAATAAAATCAGATAACTATATCTACCGGGTGTATAACAGGCACGAATTTCCACAAACTCAAGATTATCTCCTTACCTTATCAACATAGGGGAGCTACTCCATCCCACAATAACCAGCCAACCCTGCTCTTTGAATTCCAGAGAGACATTTTTTCCCCTAAGTACCTCAAAAAAATAAAAACATAAAATGCCTTCCAGGATACTTGATTTCCTCAGCCAGAACGGAGAGTTAAAAAGAATCTTGATAAGAAAAATGATAAAGGTATTTCTTTTTCACATTCCCAAAATACCTTCTGCATTCACACTGTCTTCATGGACTGGTTCCCTGCCTGAGTCCCTGTTCACGTGGACAATGCTGGATCCAGATGTGTTCACTGGGTTCTTGATTCTCCCACTTTCCTACTGCAGGGATTTGCTCATGGTAAACCCTCAAAAAGTAATTCTTAGTGGAACAAAGCAGAATGGGGTGAAGAATTTCAATGAAGATATATGAGAGTCCACCATATGCCAGGCACTCTGTCAGACCCTTTTCACCCTCGTGTTTAATTATTGCAAGAATCCTGAGAGGTAATCATCACTGTCCTCATCTGACAGGTAAAATTCAGAACATTAAGAGACTCCCCTCCGTCCAGTCTCAAGGTCAAAAGGAGACCAAATGGGATGGAACCCAGGTCTCCTGACGCCAGGTCCTCCCACTGTTGAGGCCACAGATCTGTTGGAACCAGAGCCTTTTGCATCTAAATTTCCCACCACCTCCCACACACACCCAAAGGCCCTTAACTCGATAACTTCAAAAGAGGGGCCACATCCTTTTCTCTATTTCTGTTGATGAATAAAGACATCATTATTTTTCCAACATGTTAGTCAGAACAAAGACAGGGTAAAAAATCCCCATGACTTAAGTCATATCCCATCCTCTGGAACAAGGACATACATATACACAGAAAGTTCACCGTTATTTATAAACATTGCTTTTAAATGATGCCAGTCTCTCTCAAAATGTGGCCTACATCCTAAAATCTAAAGTTCAATACCTCCCTTTCTTGTACTTTTACGTATACACACAAACCTCAATAGATGTATATAAACCATAAATGTGAAAGCAAACTAGCTAGCTTGGGCTTTCACATCAACACTGATTTTCTTTGCAACCTGCACCCAGATTGGCTCTGGTTCCAGGCGCGCTGACCTGAAGTAGTTGCTGGCCGCAGCAAGCACCACGCGGTGGCAGGAGAATTCCTGAATGTCCACACACAAGATGACATCTGTCAGAGCGTTTTCCACTCGGAGGGTCTCCAGGCCGCTCTGAAGAATTAAGGACAGTCCTGAGTCGTCAAATTTCACCTTCTCCCCATTTAAGATTTCTACCAATTCTCCACTTTTCTGGGAGGGCTCTTCTGTAGAGGGTGCCAGGGGCCCTTCCAAACTCTTCTCTACCACATCGCCCATGGTCCAGGATCCCCTTTGTCCCGCCATGGACATCCTGACTGAAGGAGCGCCCAAGTTTCAGGCAGGTCACATTGCAGAAGCTGAGCGGATTTCCTGTGCAGGGCCCTCCACTTATCACCAGCTGTCACACGCACATAACAGGAAGTCTCGCACTTTCTCATCCTGTTACTACAAACGCCAGCAACTCCCTATTCTTCTTCTTTCTGTGAATTATCACAGACTTAGAAATTACTTAGAGTGGGCATGTAGGAGGGAACTCTAGGGGAGAAGGGGTGGCTTCTCAGAGTCTCCCACTCTTCAGAAGTGGTTATTTTGGTTCATCTCCCACCTCACATCCGTGAGCAGGAAGCTCTGGTTATTTACATTTGTATTCCGTGTGCTTTGAGAAATCCCACCTATCTCTGTAACATTCCTGATGCTGCTGGCCCTACACATCTTGGGTCTTCACCTTCCTCCCTGCACAAGGAAAAACGTCATTAATGTCTCCCACCCAAAACACACGTCTATTGTTTTGAATATACTTCTATAGGAAGAAAAGAAATCATTTCCAGAAACTCCATCCCCAGGGTCTTCTCTTAGAAAACCAGTTAGGGTAGTTTGACACCTGATGACCCTAACAAGTCTTAAATTGGCCCCATCTCACAAAACAGCAATAGACCATGTCTCTAAAGGTCATAAAGTATGTTTGTTATCTCTGTAGGTCTCTATTACTTAGCAATAGCTATCATTTGAAATACCACTATATCCTAGGGAATTTATAGGACTAAGTGTATCTTAACCCATATAGTAATTCAGTGGGGCAGATATGAATTTCCTCTTTTTATAACTAAGGAAACTGAAGCTTAGATCAAATGAGTGTCAGGGTTCAAACACTCCTGTTTGGCTCCAATGCCTCTGTTTCCTACACCACCATTAGCTACCAGGGCTGAAATATCCTGTTGGCCCTGACTCCTCTGTCTCCCATAGATGGAACTTTAGGGCTTGCCATGGCTGCAACAGTCCACAGCACCTCAACAAAGTTCTACTCCTGCTTTCATCCACCCTCAGGCAGTTGGGAATATTGCCAGTCCTCCTGATGGATAAGAGTCCATCCCTTCCCACAGTCAGAGGTATTCAAAGTCCTCTCCAGGAGGTCCAGTTCTGCCTTGCTCTCTTTTATGGATCCCTGCTCCTAACATCAGGGTCTTGATATTCTTCCAAACTTTATTCTT
The DNA here is from genome assembly GCF_001458135.2 of Marmota marmota marmota. Classification (NCBI taxonomy): domain Eukaryota; kingdom Metazoa; phylum Chordata; class Mammalia; order Rodentia; family Sciuridae; genus Marmota; species Marmota marmota. Next base: position 168,648 of record NW_025999969.1, read on the forward strand.
TATCCTAAGTTCTCTCAATGAAGATGCTTTGGGCTTCAGTAACAAAATAGCCTATCAAAAGAGGTTTAAATACTAGGAATTTCATAGTAAAAGAAGGCAAAAGCAATGAGTCCCAAGTTTGATTCAGCATCTCAGCGCAAAAGGACACAGGATTTTTCCATCTTTCTACTTCCTTACTCTCATCCTATGAAGATGTCCCCTTAGTGTCACATAATAGTTTCCACAGTGCCAAACATCATGTCTTCACAAAATCCCAATCCAAAAATCAGGAGGAAAAATCAGGCAGGCCTTGTCTCCTCCATCTCTTTTTACCAAAGGAAAAGATTTCTTAAGATCCCCATCAGACTTCTGGACCACTTGGCCACTCCAAATCAATCTTAGGAAATACAGAAGGATTATGGCTATTGGGAGGGACTAGATATTATTCATCTCCTGGTACTAGACCACATTTTCCAAGATTGAGGAACAACCATCTGATAGCTGAACAAAATCAGATCCCAATAACACATAGAGGGGGAAGGAGCCACCCCCTGTGCCTCCACAGGGCACACACAACCCTCTCTTGTCCTCTGGGTCTTGACTAGGAGACTCGACTTCCACCTACCTGATTTTAATTCCATCCTCCAGGAGGGGTGAGGACAGCACACAACCCATCCCTCTCATGCCTTATCTCTTGGAACCTCTCAAATTATAAACAACATTGGCCACACTCAGCTCCACCCACCTCAAATAAAGAATAAACTCGATTCCTCATTCATGACAGAGCTGTTTACCAAATTCCCTTATTATTTTTTATGTTCCCTCCTCCAACATGAGCAGATTCTGTTTCCTTCCACTCCCCTTCCATTTTCCTCTAGGAAAGCACATACAGAGATATACTAAGGGCATGATTATATCTATGATCAGATCAATGGTAAAAAATAAATTAAAAATAAAACACAATCAGTTTGGCATCTATGTCAACGTGGATATACTCTGAGATTCAGCATGACCTGGTAAATGTTCTTCATGGGTACAAATTCTGTCCTGTGGAAATTTTACTTCCCTACAGGGCAACAAAACACACAAGCTATTGGCAAAATCTTTACTAGTGAGAAAATAATTGTATTTTGCTAGGCTAGTTGGCTCTATAATCTCACATAAAATAGGTTCTGTTCCCACAGAAGTGGGATGCTTCAAAGAAAAATCTTTATCCCAAAGCCATGATTGCATATTCTGACTCTAGTCAGTTGTCTCCTTTAACACAAATTATAGTGATAAAAGAAAGTTTTAAGTCAGGTACAGAGGAAGAGTCATTGTCTTCCCACATTAATTTATTGCTGCTAAGGCTATCATTCATGGACATTAACTATGTTCCAGGGACTATAATAAGCACTTTTTATGGTTTTGCTATGAGCCTTCCCCTGTGTTTCTGCAGGAATATTCAGAGGTAAAATGATTGAATTATGAGAGCTGTATCTTAATCAGTCCATCCTAGTTTGAATGGACTGAGTGATCACTGTTGGCAGATGGGGCATGGCTGGAGGAGGTGGGTCACTGGGAGAATGCCTTTGAAGACCCTGAGGATGGACTCTCTCTCTCTCTCTCTCTCTCTCTCTCTCTCTCTCTCTCTCTCTCTCTCTCTCCTGATCACCAT
>NW_025999969.1:170290-278094 GCF_001458135.2 Marmota marmota marmota
CTGAGGATGGACTCTCTCTCTCGCTCTCTCTCTCTCTCTCTCTCTCTCTCTCTCTCTCTCTTTCTCTCTCTCCTCCCCTCCTCCTGACCAACCCATGAGCTGAGCAGCTTCTTTCTTCCTCTGGGCCTTTATCCCATGATATTCTGCCTTACCTTGAGCCCCAGCAATGGAGTCAGCTGTCTATGAACTGAGACCCTGAAACCATGAGGCCCAAATAAACTTTTCTTCCTGAAATTTGTTCTTGTTCTTTGGTCACAGCACTGAAAAGTTAGCTAAAACACACTTTATGAACTTTAATGTACTCAATCTTCCCACTAAACCAGTGCAGTTCAGTACTCTATTCTCCATTTAAAAGTCATGAAAGTGAATAAGGTCACACAAAAGCACCCACCATGGTGCCATGCCGTATCCCCTCTGCCCATCCTGAAGGTCACCCCAAAAAATTCACCCCCACACACATACAAAGCATCACTCTGCCTCATCTACGAGTGCATGCCAGCTCACCAGAAATTCTTAGAGAGTTACAACTCCCAAGAATGACCTTCAACCAAGGGCCAGGATTGTGTAGACAGATACATTCCCTCCCTTGTCCCTTGGTGGTTCAATACTGAAGTATATTCTACACCATCTCTCAGAGTATCCCCAGAGCATTGAACTCTAATTGTCCATGGTGTAACTCACTCATCCTCTAAGAGTTTTCCTCTGTCTCATCTATCCCCACCTTGTCACCATGTTATGGTTTAGATATGAAGTGTCCCCCAAAAGTTCATGTGTGACACAATATCTAAGAGAGACTCTCATAACACCCTTTATCTGATGCCCTCTACCCGACCTGGAAATTGAGCCTGCCTATGTGTGTCAAAGTGATTTAGATTCACCAGACAAGTATAGGATATCATATTCTTACTTCCTCAAAGAACAAAGTTTTTGATATTCTGTGGTAGTTAGAAAACAGTTTTTTGAATGTCCTTATGTACTTCATAGTTGAAAGGGGTCATTTGGAGAAATCAATATTTACCTAATTATTATAGCACAAAGCCAAGTGATAACTTGTCTCCTCATTTGTGCGTCACCTGGCTGGTCATGCTAGGTAACCTCACCAGTTCCATGGCTTTAAATGCCACCTATATGTTTACTGTGCCCAAACTTGTTCCTTGACCTTGGCGGCTCCCTGAATTCCATACTTATATACCCAACTGCCTCCTTAACAGCTATACTTGAGGTGTAACAGTTGGGGATCCTCCAACTAAATATATCCCAAGCTAAAATCTTAAAGGAATACGCTAAATATATTACTTTACCAGGCTGACTTTGAACTGAAACACATGAAAAAGAAAATTGGAGTGGTTGACAAAGCTCAATTTCTTGACCTTAGTGGTGTTTACAAGCATGTGTGTGTTTTATGATAATCCACAAAGCTATTTATTTGTTTGGGCCATTTTCTACATCTATTTTATTTGACAATAAAAGGATAACAACAACAATAATAATAATAATAGTCAATATTTATTGAAAACCTACCAGATGCAAGTGCTTAACCAACCACTACCTATTTTTTATTTTTTTTATTTGTTCTTTTTTGATATACATGACAGTAAAGTGTATTTTGACATATTATAACTACATGGATTATAACTTCCCATTCTTGTCATTGTACACGATGCGGAATTTCACTGGTCATGTGTTCATATATGAACATAGGGAATTTATGTCTTTCCTATTCTCATCCCACCTCCCTTCCCTTCATTCCCCTTTGTCTAATCCAATGAACTTCTATTCTTTCACTCTCCACTCTCCCTTGCTGTAGGTTAGCATCCACATATCAGAGAGAACATTTGGCCTTTGTTTTTTGCAATTGGCTTATTTCACTTAGCAAATAGTCTCCAATTCCATCCATTTACCATTAAATGCCATAATTTCATTCTTCTTTATGGCTGAGTAATATTCCATTGCATATATGTACCACATTTTCTTTATCTATTCATCTGTTGAAGGGCACCTACCAACTACTACCTGTATGAATGATTGCAATAATACTTCAAAGTAGGTAGTGTTGTTCCTCAAATTAAAAATATAGAAACTGAGGCTTATAGAGGACTAATGGCTGTGAGGTCACACAGATCCCAGTGCATCTCTTCTCTCACTCAGTTCTTTGATCTTAGGAGACAGAGTTAAGATTTAACCCTACTTTCCAACCCAACAAATGATGTGGAACTGCCACTAAAATTCCATTAAAATAGAGACATACATAAGAACTCTTACAAGGAAGACCATCACCCCCAAGGTTGAATCCTTAGATTCAACAGAAAATGCAAAGGCCCAAGATCCAGGATAAGGAAAAAATTCCTCTTGACCACTAAAGACTGGCCTTCACTGGCAGGCAACTAGAAAACAGACACACTTTGTCTGACAACGATTTTCAAAAGGAATACACTGTTCATCTAGTATTGATATTTTGTGGTAGTGCTAAGAGAAGGAAGAAGGCTTACACCACTCCTAAGAATAAGCATGAGAGAAAGAAGGCTGAGCTCGCTGTGCTTCAGATGAATGTGCCCTGGAGTCTCATGGCAGCCACTTTAACGGACTTTTTATGGCAAGTGTTGTTTCAACAAACCAAAGACAAGTGATTGTATATGAGTTCATAAAAGACATGATCTAACATCAATGAAGATTCAAACCTCATTTGTTCACTCCAAAACCAGGGCATTCTTCTGCTATGATTTTGCAACTACATAGTTTATCTCTAAATATGCTCCATTTTTCTGCCTTGGACCTATGTTTATTCCTTTTGCTTAGAGTCTCAGTCTCCTTTACTGCCTGAAGAAATACTGTGAATTCAGATTGCAAAACAATGCATAGATTTAATAATATTCTTATAAAATTCAAACCAAAAAAAAACATGTATGTTCTAGATGAAGGCTGCCAAACCATAGCACCACTAACACTCAGGTCTGCATAATTCTGTGTTGTGGGTAGCCATCCTGTGTATTATAGAATGTTTAGCAGCAGCCCTGGCTGCTACTACCCACTGGATATGTCCTCTCTCAGTTGTGACAATCAAAAATGTCTCCTGTAATTGCCAAATGTCCCTTAAGTGACAATCCCGACCCCCCCCCCCAGTTGAGAACCTTGGTCCTAGATACATACTTATCAAAACTGTCAACGTTAGGGATGTAGCTTCATAGAAGAGCATGTAGATCTGTCAGAAGTTCCACAGATGCTTAATAAAAGGGAAAAGGAGGACTCCAGTATGAAATTTGAAAGACCAGCAAGTGGAAGAAACTAGAAGATGCCTCCAATGGACCAAATAAGAGCCCATAGGAAGGAGTTGTAGGCAAGTCACCTGCAGACCACATTTAAGAAAGATTCTTAAATCCTTAGAGCTTTCCTGGGCTAGCCTACAATTATCTCAAACAACGCATCACAAAACAATGCCAGAATAGCTGATGGTGCACATCTGTAATCCCAGCTACTTGGGAGGCTGAGTCAGGAGGATTGCAAGTTTGAAGTCAGCTTGGGCAACTTAGGGAGACCCTATCTCAAAATAGAATAAAGAGGGCCACAGCACTTACCTAGCATGTGATAGACCCTGGGTTCAATCCCTAATACTTAAAAAATAAAATAAAAAGTCAATTATTTACCCAATGGCTAATTAGTAGCTGAAATGAGACTGTAGCTCAAGACTTGCAGCTCCTAAATTGGTTTCTTATCCACCCTCTACTGAAGCACCATATTTGGGACTTGTGTGTATTTACTTTTCAGTGTAAGGTAACTGGAATATCCACCCAGGCCTCAAACAAGAGCAGTGTTACCTCCCAGTTTGTGGCCTCACTCTGGCTCCAATTACTACCTGAGGACCCAGAGGACAGAGAAGCTGCCCTTCTACCTCGGGCTAGGGCTCCCCTGTGCATCCTGAGCTCCCAGGGGAAGGGCCCCAGCCTCTCACATTCCCATCCTGCATCCTGGCCTGGCCTCTCCTTCCTGCCTCACTCAAGGCTGCCCAGTGCTCCTAGGCTCCTGTCTATCAATGCCCAGCCCTGGGCCCCTTAGGCCAACCCCTCCTGCCAACCACATCCCATCATAATAATAACAAAAGATAAATAGCTCCATAAATAATAGTGAACCCTTAGGGACTGCCTTAGTCAGAAACAGGAAGTTGGGAAGTTGCTTGAGGAAGAGCTGAAGGCTGAAGCCCAGAACCAAAATCTAAGGGCAAAACTGGATTCAGATGTTCCAGAACTTAATCCCAAGGGGATTATTTCTTTCTCTCTCTCTCTCTCTCTCTCTCTCTCTCTACTAAGGATTGAACCCAGGACCGTGCACATGTTAGCAAGTATTCTACTACTGAATCACATCCCAGAGGAGATTGTTTTTCTAAGATCTGTGTCAAGCCTTTATGTTCATGTACAAATTTCACACACAGTACACAGTTTCCATGGCATAACTTTTCACTTCTGGTCAACATAATAAAAGGCTTATTCTGTGTTCTGGGGTTGTGGCTCAGCGGTAGAGCACTTGCCTGGAATGTGTGAGGCCCTGGGTTCGATCCTAAGCACCGCATATAAATAAATAAAAACTAAAAACTAAAAAAGAAAAAATGAAAGAAAAAAAGGCTTATTCTATATAAATTACAGCTTTTAAAAAACTTTCTATTCAGGGCCACATAGCCTGGTCCCTAAACATCACCCTGGAATGTCCTTTCAGAACCTGAATTTAGGAAAGCCAAATGCTCCCAAGACCCCCACCATGTGGTTCTGATCAACCTCTCCCTGAAACAATGTCCCACAAAATAGGAAGGGATTATTTCTTTTCTTTTTGGGGGAGGTACTGCAGATTGAACTCAGGGGCACTCAACCACTGAGCCACGTCCCCAGCCCTAATTTTTTGTATTTTGAGAAAAGATCTCATTAAGTTGCCTAGTACCTCACCATTGCTGAGGCTGGCTTTGAACTGGCAATCCTCTTGTCTCAGCCTCCCAAGATGCTGGGATTACAGGCATGCACCACCAAGCCCAGGTGGATTATTCCTTAATAAATCCACTTAAGGGTAGCTGTGAACCAAACCAAACCTGGCACAAGTCCGCAGATGATCCCAGAGGAAAAGAGGCAACTGATGACCTAGACTGACCCTCAGAAAAGGGTGAAATCAGGGAAATTTGTTCTTAATGCACCATTCCACATCCCACATATCATCCCATCCCACCCATCCCAAGAAATCCCACATTTCTTTTTTTAAATTTAACTTTTGCTATGGGTTTTCTGCTTATAAAGCAATAATAAAAATACCTTGTTAAAAACTTGGAAAATTCGCCCACCAAGGTGGCACACACCTATAATCCCAGCAGTTTGGTAGGCTGAGGCAGGGGTATCACGAATTCAAAGCCAGCCTCAGCAACTTAGCAAGGCACTAAGCAACTTGGTGAGACTTTGTCTCAAAATGAAATATAAAAAGGACTCGGGATGTGGCTCAGTGGTTAAGTGCCCCTGGATTCAACAGCAGTTATTAAAAAAAAAAAAAAAACTTGGAAAATTTAAAAAAGAATCAAAATTAACATGTAGTATACTGGGGGAGACTCACACCAACTTGAAAGAGTCTATGGTGTTTATTTCTTCCCAACTTTAAGTTCAGTGACATATTATGGTTGAAACTGGCCATGACAGAAGTACTTACATAGACATTGGCAAGTGCTTTCTGTCTTCTTGAGAGCTGGCTGATAAACACTGACCATCATGCCATCATCCTGCCTCACCCTTCTGAGGTTCTCCTTGAATTTGAACCCTCCAGTTCAGTTAAGGCTCTCTTCTGGGATTTCAGAGAAATTCTGCCTAGCCCCCTATCTTAAGATATGTGTATGGAGTCTCATCCCTTATGTCCAAACGAGCTTCGCTGGAATGGAAGCAGAGCAGTACTGGACACTCCTCTGTCTCCCTGCACGCTGACCATCATAGCTCGTGCTGTCCTCCCCATCTAGAACTCAGTATGGACAGCACATTGGTTCCCTCCAGCTTCCATGCCTGCCCTAAGGGTAAATCCAATTTTCCCTTGAAGGGAATTTTTCAACAGATACTATTTTTTTGAAACATTTCACCCCATAGCCTACACTCTTCCCGTTTTGGCATTACATCCTAGTTCCCCCTGGACCAGACTTACTCAGGTGGCAGCCCTTAGGGAGCTGGCCTTTAGGTTTGGGTCTTGTGAAAGAATGCTAACCTTGGGAAGAAGTAAGGAGAGCAAGGTCAGACTCCAGTTCTGGAGGAACAGTCAGAGGACCAAGGCATAGAGATAGGTGTAAGGTTGAAGCAAGGTCAGTTATTGATGGTTTTTTTGTTTTGTTTTGTTTTGTTTTTTGTTTTTTTTAGCACAGGTCAATGTTTCAGTTTCTACTCAGGTAAATTAAAGATAATAATAGTATCCACCCCACTGTCTTGTAGAAAGGAAGAAATGAATTACCATATGCAAAGCCTCTAGAACAATGACAGGTGGCTGGTATATATTAAGGATTCTGCAAGAGTTAGTTATTATTATTCAAACCTTTCTGAAGAAGAGAAAGTATGTGCATTTCATTCTAAATCTGGCTGCTGGCCTCAGACCAAAAATTCTTTCAGTACAATAGTCTTTGTTAGTATCAATAGGCCATCTATCATCCACATGTTATCCTGGATCAGTTCCAGGTAGTCAAGGGAGCCACATCCATAGACCATCTCCCCAGGGAAATAAACATTTCCTTCACCCCACCCTTTGCATCAGAAATATTATTCTAACCAGAGTCATAACAATTCACAGAAGAATTTGTCCTTCCCCAGGGAAATCTTCCCCAAAGTAACTCAGATTAAAAATGTAATTTAAAGGGCTAGGGACTGTAGCTCAGACGTAGAGTGCTTGCCTACCATGCATGAAATCTTGAGTTTAATTCCTAATACCAAACATACGCGCGCGCGCGCACACACACACACACACACACACACACACAAAGCAACTTGAAAAAATGTTACAGATGATATAATAAAGAGCATCAATTATTGAGATGTTCCTGGGGTAAGTGTTCTATATGTGTCCTATCTCCTTTTATCCTGATAACTTGATAATATTGATTACTTTGCTGTTTTATACCTGTTACTGAAATCTCGGTCCTTGTCCCAGTTTCCAATCCAATAACGAGGACACCATTTTAAGAAAAAAGAAATTCTATTACTTTGCTAGCAAAGGAGAAACACAGGGAACTTCTGTCCCAGAAGCTGTGATTCTGCCCATCAAGGGGAACAGGGGACTTTTAAAGAGGTGATTCAAAGGCTATATTCCACGTGTTCTCTGTTCAGAGTTGTAACTCACTTGTTAATCTGGGAGACAGTCATTTCTGAGATCTTCTGGTGCCATCCCCAAGTATGAATTACTTTGTTCCTGTGGTGGGTGTGTGCTTTAAGGACAAATAACTTTTGCCCAGGATGGGGAAAAAAGGTAATCCTGTTTCCCCTGAGATTAGAGAAAGGGAAAGATTAAGGAGGAGGAGGGAGAGAGGAAGAAAAAAGAAAAGATGGACATTTTAAAAATAAGTCACAGTGGCTAAGCAGCAAGGGCTATATTCAAAGCATAAAGTAGACCACTGTTATATAACCAAGGAAACCAAGACGCAAAATTGAAGTTGGGCGCTTTGTCCCAAGTCACATAGGCTGTACTAGGTAAGTTGGTTATAGTATTTGACCTTTTTCTTCTTCTTCTTCTTCTTCTTCTTCTTCTTCTTCTTCTTCTTCTTCTTCTTCTTCTTCCTTTCTTTATTTTTATTTTATTTTATTTATTTATTTATTTTTTTGGTACTGGGATTGAACAGAAATGCTTTGCCATTGAGCTCCATCCCTAGCTCCTTTTTTTTTTTTTTAATCTTTTTTATTTTGACACAGGGTCTCACTAAGTTTCTTGGAGCCTCACTAAGTTGCTGAGACTGACCTGAAACTTGCGAGGTCTTTGGCTTTAGACTCCTGAATTCCTGGGATTGCAAGTGTGCACCACTATGCCCAGCTCCTTTGTTTTTAAAATATTTATAGTTGGACACAATACCTTTATTTTATTTATTTATTTTTATGTGATGCTGGGGATTGAATCCAGGAGCACTTAACCACTGATTCACATCTCAAGTCCTTTCTGTGTTTTGTTTTGGTTTGGTTTGGTTTTTCAGGAGATACCAGAGATTGAACTCAGGGGCACTCAACCACAGAGCCCCATCCACGACACTGTTTTGCAAAGGATAGAACTAGGGCCTTGCATGTGCTAGGTGAGTGCTCTACCCATGAGCCACAATCCCAGCCCCTCCCTTGCTCTATTCTAATGGAAAGTTGCCAGTCCATATCCTCTGTTGTGAAGGAAGTCATTTCTGATATCACACAACTCTTGTCATTTCTCCTTGTTATTTGATCTAGAGAAGGTGCCATCATCCAAGACAGCCAAATCTAGAGACTAGTTCAAGGATGCGCACCTGGCGCACAAAGATTATATGAGACTATCGAAGTCCCTCTTTTTCTATAATTTGAAATAAGCACAGAAACCAGGCCCAGCGGCATACGCTTTTAATCCCAAGGGCTTGGGAGGCTGAAACAGGAGGATCACAAATTCAAAGCCAGCCTCATCAATTTAGCAAAGACCTAAGAAACTTATTGAAAATTATTTCAAAATAAAAAGGACTTAGAGCGGGGCGCAGTGGTGCACACCTGTAATCCCAGCAGCTGGGGAGGCTGAGGCAGGAGGGTCACAAGCTCAAAGCCAGCCTCAGCAAAAGTGAGGTACTAAGCAACTCAGTGAGACCTTGTCTCTAAATAAAATACAAAACAGGGTTGGGGGTGGGGCTCAGTGGTTGAGCACTCCTGAATTCAATCCCTGGTTTCTCCTGAAAAAAAAAACATAAAAGACTTAAGATGTGGCTCAGTGGTTAAGTGCTCCTGGGTTCAATCCCCAGTACTAAAGGAAGAAAAAAGAAAGAGAGAGAGAAAGGAAGAAAAGAAGGAAGGAATGAAGGGGTACAGAAGGAGTTTGTCATTTAGATTCTGACGTAGGTTCTAGGGACTCTCAGCACATAGAAGCCCATTTTTGGGGTATCTTTTCTGAAAGCCTAACAGAGTCTAAAGAAAAAATAATAATAATTTTTAACAATGTCCCTATGCCTGTAGCAAGAGGGAGAGCTCTACTTCTCAGAACTGGAATTGGGGATGAGAACAGGAATGTTCCTACCAGGGGAAGAAAGCCAAATCAGTTTGATGCTAAATTGGCTTAGGCAACCCCATGTTTCTATGCAGATCTACCACCTTCCAAATTGGAACTTGGTGTCCTGAGCAGATCTATGCAACATGAGGGAGCCACTGTGAGCTATGGTCAGGTTCAAGATCCAAGTGTCTCCCTGATGATTGAGGTCTTCAAAAAACCCAATAAGCAGCAATCCTTTCCCTTTCATCCTGAAGATGCACCAATTGAAAAATGTAAATTTTTTAAAAAATAGTTAAGAGGTAAAGGCCAAATACTTTATTAACAGCTAAGTTGGAATGTCATACTGTATAATCAATAGATTATCCACTCAGTTATGGCAACAGTGGACTGGGTCTGGTCCATGCCTCCCACCTAATCCCCAGAATTGCAAGGTAGAAGGCATGTTAGAGCAGCCAGTCCCCAAAAGAAGAGGAGAGGAGCCTAGGCCATATATTCACAGTTTCTAGTTCCTAACTCATCCTTTTCCCTAAGGCAGAGTGAGGGAGTCATATGAGGATACAGAAAGGCAGAAGCAGAAGGCTAATGCAGAGAAACATGAGATGTGGGAGCCAGCTCCTACCATGAGTTCACATATTTGGCATCCAGTTGATTAAGCAAGCTCCATACAAGGTACCATGCTGTCCCGTGTACCTTTGAGTGTGGTCCAAGTTTATTGTGTCTAGCAACAGATCAAGACTCAATGATTTTTAGCAGAAATTAAATGTATAAACAGAATATCAGGAGTATAATTCTTGTTCAGATTCTGGATTTTAAAAAGAAAAACAATGCTCATATTCATAGCAGCATCATTTACCATAACCCAAAAGTGAAAGCAATCTAAATGTCCATCAAAAAATGAATGAATAAACAAAGTGTGGAAAATACATAGAATGGAATATTATTCCACCTTAAAAAAGGGAGAAAATTTTGACACACACCACACCATGGTAGAAGAAGACAATGCTGAGTGAAATAAGTCATCACAAAAAGGCACTGCGTGATTCTATTTATACAAGGTACCTAGAGTGGTCAATTCATAGAGATAGAAAGTATAATGGCACACATTAAAACTGCACTGAGATTCCATCTCACTCCAGTCATAATGGCAATCATCAAGAATACAGGAACAATAAATGTTGGTGAGGATGTGGGGAGAAAGGTACACTCACACATAGCTAGTGGGACTGCAAATTGGTGCAACCACTGAGGAAAGCAGTAAGGAGACTCCTCAGAGAACTTGGAATGGACCCTCCATTTGACCCAGATATCCCCATTCCTCAGTATATACTCAAAAGACTTGAAATCAGTGTGTTATAGTGATGCAGCCACATCAATGCTTATAGCAGCTCAATTCACAATAGCTAAGTTATGTAACCAACCTTGATGCCCTCCAACAGATGAATCAATTAAGAAAATCTGCTATATATCCACAATGGAATATTACTTAGCCATAGAGAAGAATGAAATTATGTCATTTGCCTGTAAATGGATGGAACTGGAGACTATCATGCTAAGTGAAATAAGCCAATCTCAAAAAAAAAAAAAAAAAAAACAAAGGTAAAATGTTCTCTCTGATATGTGGATGCTAACACACACTAAGGGCAGGGGAGAACAGAAGTTCATTGGATTAGACAGGGGAATGAAGGGAAGGGAGAGGGGATGGGAATAGGAAAGAGTAGCAGGAATCAGACATAACTTTCCTATTTCATATATGAATACACAACCAGTATAACTCCACATCATGTACAACCACAAGAATGGGATCCTAATTAGAATAAATGATACTCTGTGTATGTATAACATTTCAAAATACATTCTATTGTCGTGTGTATCTAAAAATAACAATTTAAAAAAAAGAAAGTAGAATGGCAGTTGCCAGGGGTTGAGGAGAGAGAGAAATGGAAGTTAGTGTGCAGTGGGTACAGAGTTCAGTTTTGCAAAACAAAAAGAGTTTTGGAGGGACTGGCTGCATGACCATGTGAACATATTTAACACTATTGAACTATACACTTAAAAATGTTTAGATTTTTTTCAAAAAGTAAAATAAAACAGGCAAGACATTTGGGGGTTTTGTATTTTTTTTTTTGATTCAACATGTAAGGAATATTGGGCACAGGAGATTCCAGCATTCTAAAAGTATTTACATCAAGTATTTTGTGTTTTAAAATATTTCTAGATGAAATGATATTGAATTTGATCTTGGATTTGAAATAGAAAATTAATGAAAGTTGAGTCCTGGGATATTTAAAACTATCTAGAGCATTTTCAAATTTATGTGTGAAATGATCTAGCACAAAAGTGTTATTGAAAGTCTGGATATGGGCTGGGGATGTGGCTCAAGCGGTAGCGCGCTCGCCTGGCATGCGTGCGGCCCGGGTTCGATCCTCAGCACCACGTACAAACAAAGATGTTGTGTCTGCCGAAAAACTAAAAATAAATAAATAAATTCTCTCTCTCTCTCTCTCTCTCTCTCTCTCTCTCTCTCTCTCTCCCCCTCTCCTCTCTCTTTAAAAAAAGAAAAAAGAAAAAAAAGAAAGTCTGGATATGGACTGGGGTTGTGGCTCAGCAGTAGAGCACTTTCCTGGCATATGTGAGGCACTGGGTTCAATACTCAGCACCACATACAAATAAATAAATAAAATTAAGTTATTGTGTCCATCTACAACTAAAAAAAATTAAAGTCTGATTATATTGCTTCCTCAAAAAAGCAAGCAATAAGAACATTTTCAGAAAGTAAGGAATATGAATGGACTTGAGTATAAACTAAACTTGGTGATATATCAAGGCTACATTTCTTACGTGTGATAATGGCATTGTGGCTTTGTAGGAGAATGACCTTGTTTGCAGGAGACTCATGTTGTTTTAGAGGTGAAATACCATGACATCTGCCATTTACTCATCAAAAGAAAGTATTTTATATAAAGAGTGAAATAAAGTAAAGGACACGTGGGAACTTGTTATACTTTAATATTTTAAATTTAAAATTTTTGAGGAGCTGCATGAAGATCAAAATGGGTGATGTATGGTTTGGATATGGTTTGTCTCCCAAAAGTTCATGAGCCAGAAGCTTGGTCCCCAGTGTGGCAGTGTTGAGAGGTGGTGGTGTCTTCAAGAGGTGGAGCCTAGTAGGAGGTTATTAGTCCTTTACAAGGGACTTCTGTTTTGTAGGAATGTATTCCTACCTCTTCAGGATTTCCCACGAAGCAGGTTGTTATAAGCAAGCCTGGCACCTCCCTCTGAATCTCTCCTCCACGTGCACTGTCACAGTGATGCCATCTACCATAAGGCCCTCACCAAAGCCAAGCAGATATAGGCACCACACACAGACCATACTCTTAAACCTTTATAACTTTGAGCTAAATAAACCTCTTTTCTTTATAAATCATAAGCCTCAAGTATTTTGTTATACCAACATAAAACAGACCAAAAGAAATGAGTGACTAGGCTTGAAAGATGAAGGCAACAAGGCTCAATATCTCTCAAAGGATTGACCTGATGAGGAAACCACTTTCATCACCCCTAAGTGTTAGATTCTACAGCTTACACCTCTGATACTGCTGGTGGAGTTTACTGAATGCCACCGCCACCTGTGTCCACTGTCATTACTTCCCCACGAACTCAGTCTTACTCTGGTTGTACTAGAATTAATATTGTGAACCTGCTCAGCTAAGGATAAGATCAAGACATAGCAGCAGGTAGGGAATTAGGGGATGGGGACTTCCAATCAATCTCATTCTGAAACAACCAGATGTCCTTTTCACCCTTAAGATACTTCATCCAGGGTAAAGAAATGCGGTCAAGTCTGTTTGAAATCTCAAGCTACAGAATTTCAATACATCTTTAGATGAGGGGTGGAAAACAAGGAAATGAAAGGTTAATAAAATCTACTTTTTTCAATATCTCCATTTCAAGAGAAGTTTTCATATGTATCAACAGAGCTATCACCCCCTTTATCCAGAGATCTCTGAATTAACTAAAGTTTTTCTAGACTTGACATCTTAAATCTGATGCAATAATATAATGCAGTAGCTCTGATCTAAACATTTTAAAGGTTCAAAAGACACTTAAGAAGAACTTTCAGAGAAACCCAAGTTTGGATTAACAGCACTGCTGGTCAGCATTGTGCATGTACACCAACGAAAAGAGAACATATTAAAAAGATGTCCTAAAAAGCCAACGTAGCATATCCATAATAGTGTTAATTATCACATTAACCCTTCCTGGTGCAAATGTGATAAGAGAAGTTAAGGGCGAAGAAATTCACAAATTGAAACTCCCTGGGGCCAGGTGCACTCCTATAATTCCAGAAGCTCTGGATGCTGAGACAGGGAGATCACAAGTTCAAAGCCAGCCTCAGCAAAAGTGAGGCACTGAGCAATTCAGTGAGTCCCTGTCTCTAAATAAAACACAAAATAGGTCTGGGGATATGGCTCAGTGGCAGAGTGCCCCTGAGTTCTATCCCTAGTACCTCCACACACACACTAAATAAAAGGGGAGCTGGGAATATGCCTAAGTGATTAAATACCCTTGGGTTCAATTTCTGGTAGCAAAAAACAAAGAAGAAGAAGAAGAAGAAGGAGGAGGAGGAGGAGGAGGAGGAGGAGGAGGAGAAGGAAGGAAGGAAGGAAGGAAGGAAGGAAGGAAGGAAGGAAGGAAGGAAGGAAGAAAGGAAGAAAGAAAAGTGAGACTACTTCTGAATATTCTATGGAACTTTTACAAATTCCTCCTTCAGGGTGGTGTATGGGACACCACACTCTCAGAAGGATGATTGGGATTTTAAGCACTCCTAGCTGAAGAAAGAATTCTAATATGAAAATCTGTCACCCCATTTTTATGGGTTTAGGGGCCCTGTATGAGGAAGCAGGAAAACAAAAGATCTTTGGAAAATGCACAAACTCTACAGTCAGACAGACCTGAATTTAATTTCTACTTATTGCATTTACCAGAGTGTGGTCTTGGGTAATTTGCTCAATGTTTTTGGATCCTCGGTTTCTCAACTTATAAAATGGACTTGAAGTTGGGGCTTAAAAGGTCTCAACTCACAGCATTGTGGGGTTATTAAATGAAAGATCGTCATGGAAAGTTCTTAGTGCTGCACCTGACATAGAGGAATGCTAAGTAAAGAGCAGCTACAGTTAAATGAGGAAATTTTCAAATAGACAATGAAGAGCGGAGACATGAATTTCCTCCAGACTTAATGAGAACCATTTTGGCTACTAGACTGACCGACATGTAAATAATTTCTAACTCTCTCAAAATAACCCCCTTCAACGGAAAGTCACCTCTGTGTCTAAACTGAACAAAGTATACCCCTTTCACAGGCTGCCCCTTCCTCTTCCTCTGTAGGCTCTGTTCTGAGTCATCACCTATCCAAGAAAATACCAAAGAAAAGGATATTCAGGCAGGTCTTTTTCCAAAAAATAAGTTTAATTGATATTTATTAAATATCAAGGATGTGCCAGCCACAGTGCTGGACACCAAGGGATACAGAAGTGAATAAATACTGCCCACCAGCCTTGCCCTCAAGGAGCTTCCAGCCTCATAGGACCAACAAGTGAACAGAAAAATTCTGAGTGTGGAACGGCAGTCTACCGTGAGAAAAAAAAAAATCCTAAATTATATAGAGTCTGTGAGACACAAGCTATAATCATGTTTCTAGCATTTAAACTGGTCTTCAATTTACTTCTTTTCCTTAAGAATAAACACGCAGCAAGTGGGTGCTCACAGCTGCAGACGTGTTTTGCAGGGTGCTGCTGGCCTGGGCTGCCTTGAATTTCCCAGTGAGGACGCATTGATGGACCCTCCCCTGGAGAAGGTGGTCCACAGGGGAGCAGCAGCTGTTCCCACAATGAGCCTAGTATTTGAAGTTGTGCTCTACTTTCCCTAAAAACCCACTCTTATTGTAGACTTCTAAGAGAAGCTGTAGAATATAATGGTTCAGGGAAGTACACACCGTCAGATGGATTGAGTTTAATAAATTGAGTTGAATCCCATCTTCATCACTTACTTCATGTGACCTTGGACAAGTTAGTTAAACTCCATGTGGCTAAGTGGTTAAATATACCCCTGGGTTCAATCCCTGGTACCAAAAAGAAGAAGGAGAAGGAGGAGGAGGAGGAAGAAGAGGAGGAGGAGGAGGAGGAGGAGGAGGAGGAGAAAAGGAGGAAAGAAAGGAAGAAAGTAAGACTCCTTTCTCACTTCTGAATACTCTATGGATCTTTTATAAATTCACACTTGTTAGACAGGATTGATAGTAATTGCACCTATCTCGTAGGGTTGACGAGATCTTCCATGAAATATTCCCAGTAAATGTTATTTTAGTTCTTTTCCTTTATAATATACAGTTGGAAGATAAAAATCCAATGGACAATCCATGAAGGATAGTTATATCACAACTCCAAGCCTGCCAAGCTGTTTCCATGGGTGTCTTAATTACATAAAGCTCTCACACCTGTAGTCCACTGCAATTATCCTCAAATTGTGGGCCTGGGAAGAGCATCACCTGAGCATTTGTTAGAAAGGCAAATTCGCAGACCCACTCTAGCTCCACAGAGTCAGAAATTCCTGGGATGAGCCCAGAAACTCAGGTTTTAATGAACCATCCTGGTGATTCTGATATTCACTAAAGTTGGAGAACCAGCAGCCCAATGTTTAAGATCAAAGGCCCTGAAAATAGCCTGTGTGGGTTCAAATCCAAGCTCTGCCACTATTCAGCTGTGTAAACTTCAACAAGCTGCTTAACCTCTCTATCCCTCAATTTCCTACCTAATAAATAAATAAATAAACAAACAAATAATTTTAAATAGAGAGATATAAACTACTTTCTATATCATTGTTAGGTTATTGTTAGAATTTAGTGAGTTGAGCAGGACTTCCACTCGTGCATGACGCAAGCGGAGCCGGAGACGAAACCAGAGGCCAAACTCCGGATCTGACAAGATAGCCAGGCTGCCCTACAGGATCATCAAGGAAACCCAGCATTTTCTGGCAGAACCAGATCCTGGCATGAAAGCATAACCATATGAGAGCAACGCCTGTTATTTTCTTATACTCAAATTGCTGGCCCCCAGGTTTCCCCCTTTGAGGGAGGGACTTTTAAGCTTGAACTACTCCTTCCAGAACAATACCCAATGGCAGCACCTAAAGTACATTTCATGACCAAAATTTATCATCCTAATGTAGACAAGTTGGGAAGAATATGTCTGATATTGAAAGATAAGTGGTCTCCAGCACTGCAGATCTGCACAGTTCTGCTATGGATCCAGGCTTTGTTAAGTGCTCCTAATCCAGATGATCCGTTAGCAAATGATGTAGCGGAGCAGTGGAAGACCAACCAAGACCAAGCCACAGAAACAGCTAGAGCATGGACTAGTCTATATGATATGAATAATATTCAAATCCATCTGATCATCAAGTGTGCTTCACTTCTCCTGTTCTGCCAAGACGTCTTCCTTTTTTGTTTGCATTTAATGGACACAGTCTTAATAGAAACATTACAAAATGAAAGCTCAGACATCTTCAGTTCTTTGGTGATTAAATGCACATTAGCAAATCTTTGCTTTGTCCTGATTTACTGTTGTAAAGCTTGAGCCAAGGGCTGGGTTGTAGCTCAGTGGTTGAGTGCTTGCCTCACATATGTGAGGCACTGGGTTCAATCCTCAGCACCACATAAGAAAACAAATACATAAACAAAGATATGGTGTCCATCTACACCTAAAAAAATGTTTTAAAAAAAAAAATATATAAGCTGTGGCTAGAAGTTGGATTATTGCGAAATGTTTAAAAGCAGTGGCTCTCTGCTTATAAAAGCCCCCATCATGGCTTAAGTATAAAGCACTGTGAATGAAGGTAGCTGTCAGGGTTAGCTGCCAGGAGTAAGGGTGTTTTGTTTTGTTTTTGTTTTTGTTTTGAGGGGAAAGGTAGTTTTATTTTAATTTTATGGGCTCCTTTCTCCCCCCTTTATAGTGAACTAATTGCATTGGTTAAAAGCAGCTAACCAGTTCTTTAGAATATGCACTGTAGTCAAGTCTAACTGCATTTAGATTCTGTAGATGGACAAGCTTGATTGTTTGAATTAAAATGGGAACATTAAACAAACAAACATCACAGCCCTCACTAACAACATTGTGATTTTGCTGTCAGGTATAGATTCCCCCCTTCAAAAATAAAAGAAAAAAAAACTTGCAATCATTTTGTATGGCTTGTCTGGAAATTTCCGTAAGTCTTATGTTTTTCTAAAATATTTTTTGTTATTCTTTCAAAAAAAAAGAAATAAGTGAGTTAGATAGTACCTTTTATCAGTCAGGGTCCAATTAGGAGATGGAAACCAGAATCAGTTATTTTAACAGACAGCATTTAATATAGAGAATGTTCAGGTAATAATTGTTAACTCTGTAACTGAAAAAGCAAAAAAAAAAAGAAGAAGAAGGATAAAACACCAAGTTATTGCAATAGTAACAATTGCAGGAAGCAGCTTATAGGGATGGGGGAACAAAGGGAAGAAATTGAAATTATTGAAACTTAGAAGTTCAGAAGAGATTCTGGTGCATGGGATTGGGGTCAGACATGTGAGGAGGAGGTACCAGCTGGCTATTGCTGGTGTCATTTTGAAGATGTGAAGTGACCGGCCTTTGCAAACTGTAACTGCCTCTGCCAGCGAAGTAGCACCATTGTAGCAGCATTGCTGGTTGATGACAACAGGAATAAGAAACCAACCAGAAACTGACTCCTCCCTTTTTCAACTAGCCCTGCAGTCTCCCTTTGTCATTTACTTAAGAGGCTAACAGGAAGAGGGTGGCAAAGAAGTGTAATTTGTAGAGTCCTAACCCTAACCCTCACAAAGCCAAATGTGGAAGAGTGAGATGATAGCGTAATAACTATAAACAGAAACTTATTGAGCACAAGACATTTGGTAATTGCTAGAGATGCAACACTGGAGTTCACACGGTCCAGTTTCAAAGATCTCAACTAATATCTCAGAACCTAGACAAGCAATGACAATGTAGAGTAAGTGCAACAATGGGAGTCATACCAGATATTTGGGGAGCCTAAAATAGGTGAACTTGACTTAGACTTGAGGAAGTTAGAGAAAGCTTTCAAGGAGGAAATAACATCCAAGTTGAAAGCTTAAAAATAGGACATTAGCAAACATGCTAAACAAAAGGGCTCACAAGAACAAAGACCTACAGATGAGGGAACAAAGAGCATCCAAAGAACTAAAGAAAGATGATAATGGCATGAAAGTTGAAGTGGCCAACAGGTAAAGCTAAAGAAGGGTCAGCAGAACTATGTCCCCAAGAGAAGTGTGAACCACAGCACCCTGAACAGTAACTGGAGGGTAGTGTACAACCACTAGCCTTTTTTTAAAACCCAATTGACAATCATGTGTGCTTTAAGATCGGCTCCAGATGCCACAAGAAAGATTGCTTGAGTGAAGTAAGACAGGAGGTGGGGAAATCGGAAAACAGCTTCCTGTTGACCAGATCTGAAAATGGCTTCCTGTTGGCCAACCCAGTAAGAGATGATGGAGGTCTGATACAGGAAAGTGGCCTAGGAATGGAGAATGTGAATGGACTCAAGGAATATTAAAAAGGTAGAGCCAACAGGATTTGGTAAATGACTAGAGGCAGGCAGTAAGGAACAAGGTAGAAATAAAACTGAGAGGAATCAAGAAAAATGCCCAAGTTTCTACTTTGGGAAACTGAACAGATGTTGCTATCCTCTACTGGGATGGGGTCGCAGGAAGCAGAGTAGGTTTAAGGAAGGAGATGATGGGTTGAATGTAGACAGGTTGAGTGTAAAGTGTACAAGGGCCATTCTTAGGGAGAGGAACTGTAGGTGATTAGATTCTCTGCAAACCTAGCTTGGCTTAAATGCCCCCCTCAAAAAAAGAAAAAGAAAGAAAAGAGAAAAAAAATCCTGTTGATATTTAATGCCATTGTAAGGTATTTAAGAGATGGGACCATATGGAACCTTGGGAAGTGATTGGGACATGAGAGTTTTGCCTTCATGAATGGTTTAATCCATTCTTGAATTAATGAATTATTGATAAAGTAGGCTCGTTATTAAAAAATAGGCTTATTATTGGAATTTTTATTCTTCAAAGGAAAATTCTAAGTTCCACAACAGGAAATCAGATTTCTAAATATGAAAATATTGCAGGTTTAATATCAGAAAATATTATAATTAAAACATTTTGATAAGTGGTGATTTTTAATTCAGACATTCCTACACATAAGGCTCTTCTGAGTGAATTTTGACCTGTATTGGGGTGTAGACACTGTACTATTCCACAGTAGTGAAGTGACAGCCTTGGAGGAGGTGAAGTATTTTCAGGTGTACAGCTACTTTCCACAAAACCAGGGGTGTTGAGCCCTGTAGAAGACCTTGAGTGAAACTGCACCTTTGAGAGTGAGAGAATCAGAGAGCCAGAGCCCAACCCAAAGGAAGTATATCTATTGAGAGAGTTTCAAGAAGACCTCTCCCCCCGGGAAGCATGCATCCATCACCCCATTCCGCCTGGGTAGGTTTGCCTCTCATTTGCTCCCATAGAACTCTGAGCTTCTCTGTCATGGCACTTGACACTCCTTATTGGAAATATCTGTTCAAGTGACCATTTCCCTGCTAGACCTATGCAATGTGAGGGCAGAAACTGTGTCTTGTACATTTGTAAGAACACTCTATTATTAAGAAAGTCACTTTGATACTTACACACAGATAAGCATGCAATTTTATAAAATCATATCCTACTGACATAAGATCCAGCCCCTGAAAAGTCCTTTTTATATATGCCCCAAATAAATGTGACTTTCTCCCTGGTTAACCACTATATTAAGTTTGCCCCATTTTTAAAAAAATCTACCTCCGTGGGGCCCGATTCACATATATATCAATTTAAAAGGTATTCATTGAGTGCATATTCCTGGGAGGCACTGTGCAAAAGGCAGGATATATAGCATTGAACATGATAGACCCAGGCCATCATTGATGTTATAATCTAATGTCCACTGATACCTACTCACCTCCAAAATCCCAGAGATTCTGAACCTATCTCATAAGCATAATATACTTCTGTCTTTGAAAGTATAATACATCTATAAGACAAGCCCATGTTTATTCAGAAACATCTGGAAATTTGCCATCCAAATTTAAATAACAAGTCTGCTAAAAGTATTTTAATTTTCTCCCGGCTACAGGGAACTGATCAGTCCAAAGGGATCCAGAGTAAGGTACATCCAAGTGTCTCTTGTCTTATTCAAGTACCCACATAGGAGTGTCTCATCCTGATCAGCATCTCAAGATAGCCCAAGGGAGACATTGAGGCCCACCCTCGTACTGCATCATTTGCTGAGGTCTTTTAGCCTGCTTACCTGACACCTGTGTGAATTTAGGAATGGTGCTCCTCCGGACAGACACATAAAAATACATCACTTCCTCCCCATGAGTTGCAACCCCACCTAATGTGCACAGTTTGGTGAGTAGAGTTTAGTTAGGATCTCAATCCAATGTGTCCCCTCAGCATAGTTTCATGCCGAGGCCCCACTGCCAACTCCCTATAAAATGGGTACAAAATATGTCAGTACATGTCCATTACAGATGTTTCAAATTAGCACTCATAAATAGGGAAACCAATTTTCAGAAATTACTAAACTCTATGGAAATTCTAAAATTCCAACAGCAGCCACAGGAACTTAAAATGTGACTCAAACTCATTGAATTTCTTCCACGATTGCAACTTATTTCCTCCAAATAACTCTGCAGCTCTTCAAAACCTGTGACTTCACCAAGCTCTGAGCAATTCAGAAATGGAAAATGAGCACAGTCTCCAGTTGTGCCGTCTGGGACACAGGCTCTGTGCCTGTCTGGACAAGTATCAAGGTCAGTGTTCCGACAGCCTGCCAAAGTTATCACTAAGGAAATACAGCCCAGGGGCCTTTGAGTCTCACCGAGGTTAAGTTCCCAATAAGTCATTTTGTTTTGTTTTTTTCAAGAACCAAGTCAAGAAATACACGTTATATTTTTAAAAAATATAACCACGTTATATTTTTAAAAAATTTTTATTTGTTTTTTTTAATTATACATGAAAGTAGAATGTATTTTGAGATATCATACATACATGGAGTATAGCTTCCCATTCTTATGATTGTACATGATATGGCATTACACTGGTTGTGTATTCATATATGAACATAGGAAAGCTATATCTGATTCATTTTATTATCTTTACATATTATATTAATGGTCTAGACTATCTGGGTTCAACTGCTTCCAAATGCATGTAAACCGATAAAATGACTTAGAGCACAAGCATAAAGAAAATACACAATCTTGATCATTTCCCCCATCTCATCTTTTGTCAGCCAGGATAGTCCACCTGACCCTTTAAGATCTAGATAAGACAGGTTCTAATCCCAATTCCACATCCTGTGGAAAGTCCAGGGCTCTCCAGGAAATTTCTGCAAATGGAGTAGCACAGAATACACTGTACTCACAACTTCTTCAACTCTGATTCCCAGCCTCCCCTGAACTGGGCTCTCCATTCAGGCCCCTAGGTCTGTTCCTTTATCTTGCTCCTGGTATTATGCATATGGCATCTGCCCTTTCGCTTGTGACTCCTGGAAGCCACTGAGGTCACAACTGGCATCATAATGCTGCCCTATACCAGCTCAGACATTCATGTATACAACCTGTTCTCCAAGTCCCTTTGGACACCCAGAACAGCATCTTGCCACCCACACCTGGCCCAGGACACCAGGAATAAATGGGCTATTTTCACCTTCAGCAGAGGCCCTGACTTCTTAGTTTGCTTTAACAACATTCATCCTCTTTGCAGACAGCTGCTGTTTCAAAGAGCCATTTTCTTTTTCTTCTACTTTTCTGATGAATGGGGCAATGTAAATCAGGCACAAGAACCTCTTTCTTCAGCTTGAATAAACAGTGGAAAACTTTTTTACTGCACTCAGGTTTTCCAAACTTAAAGTTCCCAAATTATGAACTGCCAGGTGGTTTGGCCTGACTGGTTTAGAGTTCTAACTACTTAGGTTTAAAACTGAAAGTGTTTTAGCATTTAAATCTTGGTCAGGCCACAGCCTGAGGTCTGACAGGCCCCATTTCATTGATGAGCTCTGTGTTAACAGTCTGTCTCGGGGTACTGCCTTGTCCAGGCTCATGCCACTTGCCCTGTTCTCTCTACTTTCACATCAGAAGCAGAAAAAAGGAAGATTCTAATTTGCTACATTATCTGAAAAAAATAAAAAGGGGCATGCAATTTTATAAAATCATATCCTACTGACATAAGATCCATGCACAAGACATCATATGATTTGATATCAAGCTCCTTGATCCATTTTGAGTTAACTTTTGTGCATGGCGAGAGAAGGGGGTTCAGTTTCATTTTGTTGCATATGGATTTCCAGTTTTCCCAGCACCATTTGTTGAAGATGCTATCCTTCCTCCATTGCATGCTTTTAGCCCCTTTATCAAATATAAGATAGTTGTAACTTTGTGGATTAGTCTCTGTGTCCTCTATTCTGTACCATTGGTCCACCCACCTGTTTTGGTACCAGTACCATGCTGTTTTTGTTACTATTGCTCTGTAGTATAGTTTGAAATCTGGTATCGCTATGCCGCCTGATTCACACTTCCTGCTTAGAGTTGCTTTTGTGTACATCTTCTCATAGACTCCTAGAGCTCATCATAGCAATGCTCACCCTTACTATATACTAAAATCACTGAAGAGCTTTTGTAGAAAAACTGATTCCAGCACTCCTTCCCAAGCCAGTTGTATTCTTCTCTCTAGAGATAGATCCTTGGCATCTGAATTTATTTTGTATGAGTATTCTGTAAACTTCCAAGGAGATTCTTATGCATATATATAGTTGAGGACTAGTTAGAGCTCCTCCAAGACCTTGCTACTCAGGTCTGACCAGAAGCAACAGCATCCTGGGTGATGCAGAATCTCAGATCCCACCCCAGAGCTACTGAAGAAGAATCTTAGTAAGATCCCATGTAATCTATGTGCATGTTACAATTTGGAAGCGCTGACCTACTTACTCGCTGTTTGACAGATGAGGCCATGAGAGGCTGAGGGACTTCAGAAGTCATGTTGTTTAATGGAGACTCAAATGGGACCAGAGCCCAGACCTCTTTACTGCCAGATCCTTTATTTCTGTTATATTATTATTTTTCAGATCTAGCCAGTGATTAGATGTTCCTCAAATTATTACTATCTTTCTCAAGCATTTCACAGCTCTCTCTGACTTGCCCAATTTTTAAAGTATCTCATTTTAAGAAATTTAAGATGATCAGAGGTTTCCTTTTCTGCTGGAAGAGAACAAAATGATTAGATGATATGACCAAACAAATTATTTATTATTATTTTTATTTTATTTTATTTTTTATTATTTATTTATTTGGAGAAAGATTAATGGAGCAGCTTTGGAGAAAAGATGGAAGATGTTTAAAGAAATAACTGCCATCTGATTTGTGGAGCAAGAGGTTGCAAGAACCGTGACTAGTATTGATAGAACAGAGATTGCCTCCAAACTAGCAAGTCTGATTCTTGTGACAAATCAGAGCTCAGCATGCACAAGACATCATGCCTCCATTTCAGACTTGAGGAGGAGCTCCCAAAATATGGGGAAGCTGATTGTAGGCTTGCAGATTCCATAGGTGCATTCTTGTAAGAACAGTCCAATTTCATTAGCACAGATTATGGGAATGAAAAAAATCCTATAGAACATATAATCCAAAGTTTTGCAGTCAGAGAAGCCCACTATATCAGTATGGGATCAGTCCACGCTTGTACAGCCCCAAGAACTTGAGGAAGTCCCCGCCACCAGGTTCCATCTGTGCCACTAATCTTCCATCTGCACCCTGTACAGCTACTTTTAGCCTTCATACCCACCCCCAGAATCACAGAACCCCATAGGGAAGGAAACTCCTTCACAACTTTTCTGTTGGCAGCCTTCATTTTGAATCAGACTCCTTGGCCCATTCTTCACACTTTATTCCATTCTGCTTACACTGCTTGTTTTGGGAATGATTTTGGTTCTCCACCCTGGCCACATGGCCTCAAGTTGCTTCAGGAAAACAGCCTCTCCCCTCACTGGCTGCAATCCTCCTCCCCTGAATACCCCTTAGATAGAAAAATCCCTAGTCCTGAGAATGGCTTCAGGCCACCAGAAATCCCCAGTCCAGTCCAGCAGCACTCACCCCTCTGTGGCTTTCTGGTCCTAGCCCTTTAAAATCTCAGAATAACTCTCAGCATTACTATAACCCCAAGGTTGCTGACCCTAAGAAGAAAGGCCTCTTCCTCAAATTATTATTATCTTTCTCAAGCTTTGAACCAAGAACGGATCACTGTTACCGCAATGATCCAACCCACTCCCAGTCCTGATGTCTTTGCTGGGGCATTTTCCTGGCATATTAATGCAGCTGCTTCGCCTCTCCATGAAATTTGTAATATCATGACTCTGATTCTCAGGAGAGGCAGGATGAGTGTTGTTTTGGTTCCCTGCCTGATGAAAGTGACCCACATCCAAGGACACATTCCTTATGTGATATGCACTGCCTCTCCAGTTATCTCAAACGAGCTCAAATAGCACAAAAGTCTTCTGCTAATGTCAAGGGTTACCAAAAGAGACCCTACTGCAATGCAAAGACACCATGCTAGCAGGGAAAATGCCCCTCTATAAAGACATGCAGAAACTATTTTCCAGCCCTTTGGGTTCTTGCTCTCAGGAAGCCAGCTGGAAGCCAGCCCCAGGTTAGGGCCACACCAGAAAAGGAGGCAGCAGCTGTTCCAGGATAATTAAAGTCAGGCAAAGTACAGAGGGGGCCAGGAGCCTGATGGGAGAGGCAGTTGGGGTCAGACAGGACAGGAATCAGCACAGGGCTTTAAAATACCCATTAGATGCCATCGGACAGGAATGGCCCATCTAACCGCTGTCCAAAGGTGAGAAAACTCTGAGTATAGAGTTATAAAAAATCATCCTTCACAGAGCAGCACCACCAAATCCACTCTCTTACTCCCAAATCCTTCTATGGAGGCTCCTCCAAGGAGGCTGAAAAATCCCTATGTCTCTTGTTATCAGATGACTTAACTAACAGGTAACATATTGAATGATTGAATGAATGAATGAATGAATGAATGAATGAATGAATGAATGAATGAATAAGAGAAGGGAAAATTCTATGGGTAGAAGCAGAGGTAACAATCTAGTTTGAGAACAGATTGATTTATTTAACTGTGTCTGAGAATCACACTGACAGCTGAATTTCCGGAATGCCCAACATGGCTAGAGGCATGATGTTTATGAGCTGGTACGCAGGATCAGAGTAGTAATAATAACAGTGATCATTTGTCAGAGAGGTGCTGTCATGTACCAAGAGTTATGCTATGTGTTGTGTTATCAGAAATCTTGCTGCTATGGAGTACCAAAACTGAAACCAAACTGACAGGTTGGATATTAACCTTGACCCAATTTCACTTGAAATAAGCTTTTTGCTTTAAAGCATTGGATTTCTCTAAAAAGCTTAGATCCTCCAGGGTTTATAGAGATGAAAAAAGAAAGGCAAGATAAGCTTTGCATTTTACTATGCCAGTGAAGTATATTGGGACATTGACCAAAAGCCAAAAAACTACCTTCATAGTGATCAAAACCTTGAACACAAACCACTGTGAAAAGGTAATTATTTCATAGATGGAGATTAATGTTCACAATGGTTAAACATCTTGCCCAAGGTCATTAAGTCAGGAAGTAACAGAGATAGAATTTGAACTCAAATGTCTCTGATCCCAAAGCCCATGTGTTTTCTACCATCCCATGCTGACCAAAGCCATTGTCATCTATCACTATTTGTTATTTGACTCTGGTGCTAGAGGAGGAAATGGAAGTTATAAATATAGAATGATGTCCCAGAATTTATCATCACTGGGCTGTGTGTGGTGGCACATACCTGTAATCCCAGTGGCTTGGGAATTTGAAGCAGGAGGATCGCGAGACCAGAGCCAGCCTCAGCAACTTAGCAAGGCCCTAAGCAACTCAGCAAGACCCAGTCTTTAAATAAAATACAAAAAAGAGCTGGGGATGTGGCTCAATGGTTAAGTGCTCCTAGGTTCAATCCCTTGTACAAAAAAAGAGAAAAAGAAGAAGAATTTCTCATCACTTCTGTGACTCACAGTGCCTCATTCAAGTCACCTTGGATTGTTTATTAGTTGGGTGTACACTAGACATTTTCAGTCCTGGGAGGTCTTGAAGGCTCCAGTGCAGGCAGGTGCTCTGACCATGAGGAGGGACGGCTCCACCTAGGTCCCCCGCACTGAAGAGGTTGTCACTTGCTATACTTATTGAAGGGTAGGGTGCTTAACGTATTGATTGCCCTTCTTGCCATTCTAACAGGATTTTCTTGAGGAAGGGATACCTAAGCCTGGAGTAATTTCCTTCTCCTTTTATCTCCTAACTTCAGAGAAGACAAAGCAAAGCACTTTTAGTATCTGGCTTCCCCTGACCCTGAAGGTTTTGCCTTCTTCCCAGATAACACACTAACAGGGGCAGAGACCCCCTCATTGGGAGGAAATCCCACCTTGAAGTCACATCCTCCCCTATGACCAAGCTGTAGAACCCTGTGATTTCACTCTGAGCTCTTCTAACTCAGGGCTACATGATGCCTACAGAGATCACCTGCTAATTATTGAATGTTGCTCTTTCTTCATTTACTCTTCATTACTCTGTTAGTATTATTGATGTGATGTATTATATCTGCCCATTATAATTCCAGGTACCAGAAATACTTCAATAAACGAGATGGAAAAGTCTATGTCTCCAGAAAATTTAGACTGTGGCAAAAGGGATAGAAAATAAATTAAGTAAACACATAGTTAATTTAAATTTGTGCCAAGTGCTGTGGGTAAAAGAATAAGGCGATCAGGTAGAGAGTAAGGGAGGTTGCAGGAGGGGTCACTCTACAAAGAGTGCTCAGGAAAAGCCCCCCCCCCCCATGGAGATTATTTGAGCAAAGAGCTGAAGATTGAAGGATCCAGCCTTGTAAGAGTTGGCGAAAGAACCATCTAGGCAGAGAGAACAGTAAGTGCAAATTCCCTGAGGTAGGCAAAAGACAGACATTTAAGAAAGAGTGACTGCAGCATAGTTAGCATGAATGGAGGTTGTTAATATAAACTTAAAGAGAAAGACAGGGACTAGATCAGAAAGGCTACTGTAGGCCAGGGTTAGGAATTTTAATTTTCTTCTATATAAAATGGGAAATAATAGAGGATTTAAGTAGGGAAGTGCCATAAGATATGTTTCAAAACTCATTCTGGTGATGTAGAAAAAAGATTAAACAAGACAAGCATGAAAGAAAGGAGATCAGATAGAGGATTTGGCAGATGTCCAGGTAAAATAGTGTAATGAC
Source organism: Marmota marmota marmota (assembly GCF_001458135.2). Taxonomy (NCBI): domain Eukaryota; kingdom Metazoa; phylum Chordata; class Mammalia; order Rodentia; family Sciuridae; genus Marmota; species Marmota marmota. Next base: position 197,933 of record NW_025999969.1, read on the forward strand.
TTAGAGTAAGAGATGGCAAGAGAGATGGAGAGAAGAGGATGAACTAAGGATACATTCTTCAGAGAGAGCCAACAAGACTTGGTTTAGCGCTGGATGCAGAAAATGAGGCAAAGGAAAATCCAAAGCAGCTCCTAGCTTTGGGGTTTAAGCAAGTGGTTGGAAGGTGATGCTCTTTGTTATTATGGGAAACTCCATTTGCTATCCAAATGGAATTGCCAGTAGCAACTGGATTTGTGATTCTGGGGCTCAGAGAAAATTTGGGGCTAACAGTACACATTTGGAGCACATACCTTTACATGTTGAGGAAAAAAAATAACGTATCAAGAGGGTTCAAACAAAGGAGGGGAGAAGACTCAGGACAGACCTTGGGGCACAACTTTATTTAGAGGTTGGCTGGCAGAAGGAAAAGCCAGCCTTAATGATACATTGAGCAAGAGGAATGCACGCAGTATAATCACAAAACCACCTTATTCTTTTCTCTCAATGCCCGTTCAGACTGTCCCATGCTGAAATGGATTGTTTCTTGTTCCTTGAGCAAAACCAAAGGCAATTTTGTGAGTTTTCTGAACATTCTTAAATAATAAAAAGCCACTGTTCATTGCTGATCAGACACAGGCACATTTAAAAGCCTCATTTCAGTCTTAGGAATGATCCAGGTTAATAAGAAAATCTTCCAAATCCATGGCAAGTTGAGGCTCTTCCCTCCCCCAGTCTGGAGCCAGTGGCTCTTCTCTATCTCACCTGAAACGTGAAGTCCCCTTTCCCAATTCCATAGGCCACCTCTGGTTCCTCTGGGACAGAAGGCCAGTGTGAAGGAGGAAAAGGTATGGGAAAGGAAAGCTCTGATTTGCCTAGTCTCGTTGTGAACTAATCAGAGCTCCCTGGGCTCCACAGATGTCTAGAGCTTATTCTTTCTCTCATGAGACAATATGATAGTTTCTTCAGACTCCACCATCTCAGGAAATCTTGCAGGGGCAGCTCACTTACTAGAAATAAATGCATCATGGTCACTTATAATTCCTCCTTCACGATTCTAGAAACTAATGGGAAATCTCCATCATTTTTGTAGTTAGTTTAGGTGTTGTTCTCCAAGAAGACCTCTTTGGCAGGATCTAAAAGACCCACATGCCTACTCCCTATCTATATTTTATCTCCATTGGAAGCACTCAAGAATCATTTGCCAAAAGTGTGGAAGAACATCCAACATAGCACCAACTCTTCCCCCTGCCATCAGAACAGCCAGCAAGCCACATTCACAGTCCACCATGCTTTACTCACCAATGATCCCCAGCAAAGCCCGTTTCCCTAAACTGGCAGGGAGACACAAGCATCCCACACTGTCTCCCTACTGTGGGGAAAAGCTTATATTACAGACCTCTCTAAAGAAACATCCTTCCCAATTTCTCATGCACTTTGATCTCTAAACTCTTTTATAAGCTGGGGATATATTTAATCAACTAAGGGAAATAAAACCCATTCCAGGTCTTTTTTCCCTGATCTACTCCTCATTTCAAAAGATGGACATCTTTTGCTCCCATTGGGCTAGGAAGCCAAAGATCAGGATAAAATAGGATAAGTCTTGGTTCAAAATCCTGCAACCCAGGCTGGGGCTGTAGCTTAGTAGCAGAGCACTTGACTAGCCTGTGGGAGGCTCTGGGTTCAGTCTCCAGGACTATATATAAAAAAAAAAGTAAACAACCAACAAACAATTCTGTGCCCCCAACCCAGAAAACTGAGAAACAGCAACCAGAGGGGAAAATAAAACCAGGAGGATATGTTATGGGAAGAGACACAAGGTGCTCAGTTATGTCAAATATTGCTAAAAGGAGGAACATGATGAAAGACAAAGAAGCCCATTGGGGTGCTTCTAGTTTCATTTATGTATAGTGTTGGGAACGATAGTTAAACTGAAATGCTGAATACTTCTGTTCTCCCTTTCTTCCTTGCAAAGAGAACCTCTACCACCCGCTCAAGTGGAAATTCTGATTGGTTCAAGCCAATCACTATGATCTACTTTCCTTCAACAATGATTAGTTTAGGAATGGGCATGGGATACAGTCTTGTTGTTGTGTGGTTTTGGTTTTGGTTTTTTGTCTTGCTTTATTGCAGTGCTGGGGATGAAACCCAAGGCCTCATGCATGCTAGACAAGTGCTGTACCACTGAGCTCCACCCCTAGCCTGCATGTGGTCCAATCCTATCAATGAGATGTGAAGAAGTCTGTTAAAGAACTCATATACAGGTATCTCTTTTCCTTGAAAAAATTACACAAAAAGAAAACAGTTCCTCTTATTTCAATAGTTATTGTTATTTCTGCATGTGTCACCTAATTCTGTGGAAGCCATCTTGACACCAGCCTGGGGATACAGCCAACCCTAAAGAGAAGGCTATAAAGATAATACCCCCAGCAGAACCAGAGCCCATAGCTGGAGCCTGCTCTACCTGTGGAGTTCTTGTCACCTGAGCCAATCAATCCCCATTCCCATTTTATTTTACGCAGTTTTCTGTTATTTAATGCAAAAGAAAAGAAACAGAAACAGAAATACACGCCCCCCCCCAAAAAAAAAGTATCCTAAAAAATAGGGGAAGGGAGCTGAAGAATTGAGGGAAGAATGTAGATAACTGTCCTGAGTTGTTTTTCTAGAAAAGAGAACAGAGATATGGTCTTAAAGCTGGATAAAGATAAGCCCTCTAGTGAAGGATTTTTAAAATGTGAGCGATACAGTAGCCAGTTTGTAAGGAGATGGAAATGATCCAGCAGAATGGGCTGGGACAGAGCTCAGTGGTAAAGCACTTACTTTGTATGCCCTAAGCCCTGGGTTCAATCCCCAGCCTCAGAAAAGGCAAGAGAAGGAAGGAAAAAAGAAAAGGAAGTAAGGAAAGAAAGAAGAAGGGCTGCATAGCTGCAAGAGCAAGCATCCCCTTACCATCTCACTTAAAATGCATAGCGTTTCTGGCATCTGCCCCCACAATCTTGCTGATTGACCCTGCAAGGAGAAGCTGCTACTTCTCACACTTTTGTTTCCATTGTCTGACCGCAATTGCTCACCTGTTCCCTTTCTAATGATCTGTTGGTAGAGTCCCTCCAGCTCATCTGAGTTCTTTGTTTGACTCAAGAAGCAGTGGCTGGGGGCTGGAGATATGGCTCAGTGGGTAGAGTGCTTGTCTTGCATGCACAAGGCCCTGGGTTCAATCTCAACACCAAAAAGAAGAAGAAGAAGAAGAAGAAGAAGAAGAAGAAGAAGAAGAAGCAATGGCTGATCCCTAAAGGGCTGGCCTTATTACCAAGGTCCTGTGCTTGAGGCCCACCTCTGGGGTCCCAAAAAATCAGATCCAGTCACTTGCCCCAAAGACCAAATGGAAAAAGTAATGGTAAAAATGAAGAAAAGACGTTGATGGATATAACCATATTGAGAAGGCAAGTGAGATCAAGCATCTCAATCGTGTCTTTGGGATATTGACATGAGGTGTAGATTTAAACAGGGGCAGGGAATGAGAGGTAAGCATATTAAGGAGTCTCAGTCAAACTATAGATGTTGATTACTTCAGTCCTTAGCACTTGAGGGGACAATCTCCATCTGCTGCTCATGGACGTTTACCCATCAGACCTGTGATCCTGGAGGGGGACCATTCAGTTCTCAGGAGGCAATTGCTCTGGCTCCACTGATCCTGGAGGGTGCAGGGCAATGACTTTGAGATTTCTGGACACTGTTGGGCTTTGGGGGAGGGGCAGGGCACTTTGTAAAAACTCGCAGTCAATGTCCCTGCAAATCTTGAAAATATCTTAGTTATTCTTATCTTGGTGTCCTCCGTCTTAAATGGGGCAGATAACCAGCTTTAGATGAACACTCCTTGAAGGATTAACCTGCCTATGAGCAGGAATCTAATCCAGAGTTTAAGGTGATGAAGGAGATGGATAGAAATGAAGGAGTTACCAAAAGCTTGGTCCTTGTCCTCAATATCAATCCAGCAGTTCTGAGGGAAAAAAAAAAAAGACGCTTTACTGTTTTGCTAGCAAAGGAAAAACACAGAGGCAGTGATTCTGCCCATCAGGGGACTAGGGGGCTTTTAAAGAGGTGATTGAAAGGCTACCTGCCACTGTCTAGAGTTGTAATTCACTTGTTAATTTAGAAGGAGTCATTTCTTAGATCTTCTTGTGCCATCCCCAAAGGCTGAATAACTTCTTTCCTGTTGTGGGTGTGTACTCAAGGACAAATAACTCTGCCTAGGAAGTGGAAGACATGTAATCCTGTTTCCCCAAGATTAGGGAAGGGAGAGATTAGGGAAGCAGAGGGAAGAAAAAAGAGAAAGAAATGTCCATTTTAAAAATAAATGGTGAGGGGCTGGGGTTGTGGCTCAGAGGTAGAGCACTCACCTAGCAGGTGTGAGGCCCTGGGTTTGATCCTCAGCACCACATAAAAATAAATAAATAAAATAAAGGTATGGTGTCCAACTACACCTAAAAAATATTTATTTTAAAAAATAAATTTAAAAAGTGTGACCCAGGCATGGTGGCACACACCTTTACTCCCAGCGGCTAAGGCAGGAGGATCTCAAGTTCAAAGCCAGCCTCAGCAATTTATTAAGGCCCTAAGCAACTCAGTGAGACCCTGTCTCTAAATAAAATATTTTTAAAGAGTTAGGATGTGGCTCAGTTGTTAACCCAATTGTCACTTTGTAAAGTCTCTACACTTCACCTGGATTCACCACTTCACCACTGGATTCAATCCCTGATACCAACAACAACAACAACAACAAAAATGTGGCAGTGGCAGAGCAGCATAAAGTGGACCACTATTACAAAGAGAGAGCTTTCATCCTGCTTTTAGTTATCCACTGGGCATTTTCAGGCTCCAGTGAAGAGTCAGCATCTTTACCAAAGGCAATCTCTCAAGTGCCTATTGGTTCTCATAGTAGAACTTCTGCTCTGGTTAGACTGACAGGAACTCAGCTTTTTATTCTTTTGAGGTTCTTCCCAAGGAAACCCCAATCTTAAAATATTTACTTCTTCTCTGAAGAAATAGGAGCTCCCAAGAATCTACCTTGCAGTGATTGGCTTATCTGCCAAGCACCCACCCCTCAGCCCCACTTCACCTAGGGCTGCTCACAAAGGACGATGATCCTGTATTACTCACCCCTCCTCTTAACATTCTACCTCCCAATTATAATTGCGCAAAACTCGTCTCTCTCAGCCACCTGAAGCCATATGCAAATTACCTTAAGATACCGGGTCTTTCCCCAGGGGAACAAAAACATTCAATCCCAGCTGGGGCTTGAGCTACACCAGACAACTATGTATTGAACAACTAAATGGTGATCCAAAAGAGCCTTGCTATAAAGTATTTCCAGTAAAAATATAGCAATGCAAAAGATCAAATCAAGAGCAACATTGATTTGCCTTTCTATTGCTTCCTGTCCAGAGCAATGATTTGTTCCGCATTTCACTTCTCCTCTTCATTTAGCAGTAACACAAGAAGTTATTTAGCCTAACATGTTTAACACCCATGCTATGAGACGCAATTATCTGCAGTCATATAGAAACACCTGGTAGAAGCCAGACAACTGAGTTTCATTTCCTTATGAAATTTGGACAATTCGTTAACCAACACATTACACTGACCAAAATATTCTAAATATCTATAACCAGCTCCCTCTGTTGGTTAAATTCAAATTGATTTACTACTTCTGGTTTTATCACATTTTCTTACTAATGTCTTTTGGCAGAAAAGAAGAAGAAAGAAAGAGAGAGAGAGAGAGAGAGAGAGAGAAAGAAAGAAAACACCTCTATACTTTACCTGGAAACATTGAGAATGAGATTTTCCACTTAACATAGTTATCCAAACTATTGACTTGTGATTGAAATTTTTAATAATTTTATATTAAACATTTTAATACTAAATGTATTTTTTCTTTCAGGCACAGGATGTTAAAGTCTGCATCTAAGCATACTTCATATTTCAAGATTTAGCTACACTGAATTCTTTTCTTTTTTTTTTTTTTTCCTTCTTTTTAGGCACGAGGGATTGAAACCAGAGGTGCTCTACAAACTGAGCTACATTTCAGCCTTTTTTATTTTTTAGTTTGAAAAAGGGTGTCTAAATTGCTGAGATCAGCCTTGAACTTTTGATCCTCCTTCCTCAGCCTCCAGAGGCACTGGAATTATAGATCACCACGTCCAGCCTAGCTACTTCAAATTCTTGCTAAGAATAAGACAGGCATTAATTATTTAATTACTATTGTGATGGTCTTTGCCTTCATATAAGTCCCCACAATGAACATCAATGAATGATTATAAGAGACTCTCTTGGTGGTTCTCTTCAGAACAGCCTCTTCCCACCAGAGTAATTTCCACAAACTTCTTGTTTACTTCATTCTCTTGGTTACACTTGATTGGTTACAAGATTGGTTCAAGAAACAATCTGATTGGCCCATCTGGACCAATCAGATAGTTTCTTGTGGAAATTGGACCTGAAAACAGTCATTCATGTACTTTTTGAATACTCTGGATGTATGGGAGAAGGGGAAAGCAAAGAAAAGTGGAGAATGATGCACAATCTCAGAGAAAGCAGAAGTCAGACCATGGAGCCTCATAAAGAGAAATAAAGGTGAGATGGCTTTGTTCCTGGTGGCTTTCCAGCACCTATTTCTGGCACTAGCTCTTGGGTTCTGTGAAATAACCTTGAATTCTTTTTTTTTTTAAATATTTTATTTGTTTTAGTCAGTTACACATGACAGTACAATGACCTTGACATATCATACATTTGAATCAGATGGGATATAATTTCTCATTTTTCTGAGTGTACAAGTTGCAGAATCATATCTTGGATTCTTTTGCCCTTTTAAGCAATTTTTAGTGAGTTTCTGGAGCTCAGAATCATATCTTCCCTAAGATGATAATGAGGCCTTCAGGGTATGTTAAAGCCTAGAGGATGGCCCACCAATGGCAACACCACCACTAGATTTCTAGGTATCCTGGTAAGTTCTGAAGTCTGCTCTTTGTTTCTTTGTATATCTGTATTAAGCCCCTACATAGGCTGACAAATGCATTCAAAATATTTCTGATCACAAAGCACAGTACAAAATATGATTTGTATCATGACTCAGGTGATATATTGATATATATAAATAGGAATTCATGAATCAAATATTGGTTTTTATTTTTATTTTTACTTTTTTTTTTCAGATCTGAAAATGGAACCAGGGATACTCAACCACTGAGTTACATCTCCAGGTCTTTTTATTTTTTTATTTAGAAATCTGGTCTCACTAAGTTTTCCAGCTGGTCTAGAACTTGAGATCCTCCTGCCTTAGTCTCCCAAACAGTTGTGATTAATTACAGACATGTGCCAAACACTGGGTTAGATTCCAAGTCCCAGTGCTTGACCTAAGGTAGATGTCCAATAAATATTTGCTGAACTAGTTACATGAATAAATGAAAGCAGCATAAGAAAAAGAGCTAAAACCATAAATACTTATATTGACTTCAGAAAAAAACAAAAAACTCAAAGTGTATTAAACTGAGTTTATAATTATTTTTAAAAATTGAAACTAAAAAATTAAAATAGGTAAGGAAATAATAATAATAATATAATATTTAAAGCAAATAAAAAGACAATGTAAAACTACAGAAATTATGAATATTTAATTTTATGAAATATCAAAAATTATAAATTTCAAGCTGAATTTAATAAAAAAAAGAAATCACAACAAAAAACTCTCTCTTTTACTTGAGAATGATTTATTATATTTTATACAACACAAAGAATAATAGGGAATTGATAAGTGCTCACACAGATATAATTTTGCATAGTTTCTGACCGAGAAGTTTATTCTCAATCTTATTTTTGTTCCTCTGTATAGAATAGGTCTTTCTTCCCTCAGGTTGCTTTTCATTTTTTCTGTTTATTACTGGTCTTCGCAAATTTATTAAAATGTGCCATAGTGTGGAGGTTTTTTGATGTATGTTCAGCTTGGGGCTCATTGTACCCCAAATATGTTGTATTCTGTGCCGTGAATTTATGTTTTTCATCAAATTTAGAAAAAAACTTAGCCATTATTTCTTCAATTTTTTTCAATCCCTTTACTTCTCTTTTCCTTTCCATCAAAGAACTTCAATTACACTATTTCTTATATTGTGCCACAGATCTATTCATTTATTTTCAGTATTTTTTGTCTCTTTGCCTCATTTTAAATAGTTGCTGTTGTTAAGACTTCAGGTTCACCAAGGTTTTTCTTCTGCACAGTCTAAATCCACTGTATTTTTCATTTTATATATTATATTTTTCATCTCTAGAAGTCCCATTTGGGTCCATTTTGTATCTTTCATTTGTCTCTCATGTTTTCTTCTACCTTTTTGAACATATGAATTATGTTTATAGAAGCTGTTTTAGTCACTTTTTCGCCACTGTGACCAAAAGACCTAACAAGAAAAATTAGGGAGGAAAAGTTTACTTGGAGGGCTCACAATTTCAGAGGTCTCAGTCTGCAGATGGCCAACTCTGTTTCTCAGGGCTCAGGGTGAGGCAGAACATCATGGTGGAAGAGTGTGGTGAAGGAAAGTGGCTCAGAAAATAAGGAACAGGAAGAAGGAAGGGAGAGAGAGGGGGAGGGAGAGAGAGATTAACTCCCCTCAGCACAGACGAAATATATATAACCTAAAGGCATGTACCCAGTGACCTCCAGTCACACCCTACCAGAGTATAGTTACCACCCAGTTAATCCCTATCAGAAGATTAATGCACTGATTAGGTTAAGGCTGTTGTAACCCAATCATTTCACCTCTAAGCTTTCTTGCATTGTCTCACACATGAACTTTTGGGAGGACTCCTAATGTCTAAACCATAATAAAAGCTGTTTGAACATAGTTATCCTCTAGTTCTATCATCTTTGTCATTTCAAGGTCTATTTCTATTGATTGATTTTTCTCCTGGCTATTTCTAGGTTCTTTGCATAGCTGGTAATTTTTTTATTGGATACCTGATATTGTTTTTATAATGTTGGATGCTGAATCTTACTTAATTTCATCAGTTAATGTTGACTTTTGTTCTGGTTCAGTTAAGTTACTTGGAATTAGTTTTTTTCCTTTTAAAGTTTCCTTTGAAACCCAAGAAGCCTTTGGTCTGAGGTTAATGTATCCCTATTATTAAGGAGATAAGCTTTGAGAACTCGGCCTGATGCCTTGGAAATTATGAAATCTTTCTACTCTGGCTGGTGGCATAAGCCAGGCCTATGTGAGCTCTCAGAATCTTTCAAAGCTTTCTGCTTTGCAATGATCCTTTCCACGGCCTTAATAGTTTACTGTCTCATGGGTGGAGTTTGTCCCAGGGAATTCTCTGCAAATATCCAGATCTCTCTCAACCTCCTCTTTGAACTTTGTCAAGTTCTAGTTTCACTGACCTCCCAAACTCTGATTTATTCTTTTAACTCATAAATGTTACTAAGCTGTTTGTAACCTTACAAACCGAGTTCTAGAAATTCTATCCAGGTAATACACTGGGAGAGTTGTAGAACTCACTTCATTTCCATTCTCTCAGGGATTACAGTCTACAATGTTTGCCATCCAGATTCCAAAAACAGTTGTTATATATTTTTGTCCAGAGTTTTATCTGTCAAGGCTAGAGGATAAATTCAGTTCCTATTATTCCATTATGTCTAGAAGCAAAATCAAGTCATCTCAGTTATCTCATTCCTGATTCATCCATCAGGAATCCCTTCCAATTGCACCTTTCATTTAAAATACCACTAATAATTATGGTAGTTATTATTAGGACAACAGAATGAAAGAAAAAATCAGTATGATGACATTATTTATATATCAAATCTTAACAAGATTGTTCCTGGTTATGCAAGTCTTGATGTGGTTCTTTCAGAGTTATAGCTAAGAAGAGTAAAAAGTTCCAGTCCTCAACCTGTAGAAGAGCTTGGCAAACCCATGTATAAAAACCAGTGAGACAATGACCCATGCTTCTCTGCCTGCTTTAATCAACCTTTAGTCATAAAGTTACAATCACATTGCGCTCTTATATTTTATTACTTTCGAAAGCATATTCTTCCTACATGTTTAATGTAAAAAAAATTAAAGCATACAGGTAAACAAGAATAAGATGAGCATTCACCCAAAGTTTAGGTACAGACGGCAAGAGATAACAATTAAAATACTGTAAGATATTTTAGAATAAAACTGTTGAGGATGTTTAATAAATAAACAGACTAGCAAAAATATAAATAACTGCTTAAATAGATGTAATTATGACTATGAAATCTGTTTGGGATGGAGCAAAAATCAGGGGAAAAATGACAAATGAAATTTAATCAAAAGGCTAGGATTGTGGCTTAGTGGTAGAATTCTTGCCTAGCATGCTTGAGACCCTGGGTTCCATTCCCAGCACAGCAAAAAAATAATAAAATTGATGCCAGGCATGATGACACTCTCCTATAATCCCAGCTATGGGGAGGTTGAGGCAGAAGGATGGTAAGTTCAAGGCCAGCCTGAGAGATTTAGCAAGACCCTGTCTCAAAATAATTTTTTAAAAGACTGGAGATGTAGCTCAGTGGTTGGAGTCTTTGCCTCATAGGTATTGGGTTCAATCCCAATACAGGAAAAAAAAAAAAAAAAAAAAAGTTTGAATCAAAGTCCGAAGAAATAGACTCAAAATACAAAACCATNAAGATTCAGCATCCAACATTATAAAAACAATATCAGGTATCCAATAAAAAAATTACCAGCTATGCAAAGAACCTAGAAATAGCCAGGAGAAAAATCAATCAATAGAAATAGACTCAAAATACAAAACCATAAGCATGGTACAAGACAAGTCATACCCTGTTCACACGAAACATTATAAATTACAAATCTTAGAAAATAGATAAATAATTCTTTTGGGTGCGATTAGGGAAAGAACTGCTAGGGATCAAACCCCAAGCCTTGCACATACCAAGTACATGCTCTACCACTGAACTACACCCACTCCCAGATCAGAAAGTCTTTAACACCCACTATTCACGGTATTCAGTTGAAGCTGTGTTAAAGGACAAAATGTCTTAAATTTTTATTTCAATGTATGGTAAATTTATGATTATTAAATAAGAACAAAATGTACTTTCCATGATGAGATAGATATATTTTAATATATCCAAAAATCTTGTACAACAAAATGGAATGGGACACTATCACAAATAAAGCAGACTGGTGAAAAAGTATATAAGTCAGACTGATAAAGCTCATTAAAAGAATGAAGATTTGATCCTCAGTAGGCTAAGGCAGGTGGACTGCAAGTTCAAAGCCAGCTTCAACAACTCAGTCAGTTGTTAAATTTAAATTTTTAAATTTTTAAAAGGGGAGTGAAGGGCTGGAGATGTGGCTCAGTGGTTAAGCACCCCTGGATTCAATCCCTGGTATTAAAAAAAAAAAAAAAAAAAAAACAGCTCTTACCACCCACTCAGTAACTAATATTTAGAGATCAGTCAAAAATCTTGCATTAGAAAAAAATGGCTAAGCCATTTTATGGAAAAATTCTTTGTCTCACTGACAAGAGACACATAAACACAAATATTTTCAAGGTATCTTTATTCACCAAACTTTCAAAATAAATACCCTTAGATTTTGTTTTTGCATTTCAATCGGTCCCATTGTTTTCAGTATCAACCAGCTGGACACAAAGCCATTTACATCTTTGACTTGGTAATTTCACTTCTGGGAATATAGCACTGAGGCAATTTATATTCTAGGCAACAGTTTTATAATAGGACAGTTTTGAATAGTTGTTAGACAAACAAAACCTTAGAAACACAAAATCCCCAGCAACAGAAAAAAATTAAATTTAAAAATTAAAATTATGGGGCTGGGGATGTGGCTCAAGCGGTAGCGCACTCGCCTGGCACTGGATTGGATCCTCAGCACCACATAAAAATAAAGATGTTGTATCCGCCGAAAACTAAAAAATAAATATTAAAAAAAATTAAAATTAAACTAAGATATTTCAACATGGTAGAGTACTTTACACAATATTAATAATTTTAATTTAATTTAATTTACAGAGCACTTGTTATATGCCAGGTACTAGATGGAGGTTTTAATTATCCTGTTTATATTTGCATTTACTTGCTTAAAAGTCTCTATCTCTGGTAGATATTCACAAATGGGGAAATTAAGTCTCAGAGACCTTATGTAATAAGTTTAAAGTATATAATAGGCTCTAGGTTGCAACTTAGAACAGTAGACAGATTAACTCAGGTTTATCTGACTCCCAAATCTTTGATACTTTTTTCACTGTATTATGGAGTTGCAGATTCCAAATAGGGTAAGCCTCAGAATTTGGAGAAAAGGCCAGAAGATATAAACCTTTAAGATCAAAGTTTGAAATAATCAAAATAAAATTCTTCATTACTGAACAGATAAAGAGATCTTCCCAGGGAGATTGCAATATAAATTTTGATTTATAATTATGATTGCAATATAAATTTTCAACACTGTACTATATTTTAAATACTTAAATAGCAGTATTTAGTGGAAATAATACTTTCAATCAAAACCTTTGGGGCTGGGGATGTGGCTCAAGCGGTAGCGCGCTCACCTGGCATGCGTGCGGCCCAGGTTCCATCCTCAGCACCACATACAAACAAAGATGTTGTGTCCGCCGAAAACTAAAAAATAAATATTAAAATTCTCTCTCTCTCTCTTTAAAAAAACAAACAAAAAAACCTTCTTGCATGCTATTTGACTGTCTTCAGATCCTTTTGGTACACCTTTTTTTCCTCCTTGACACCCTGTCCCAACCCCTCCCTCTTTTCCCACCAGTTCCTGCTAGTCCCCTGCTCCCTCCTATCTCTTCTCCTCCCCTTAAAGTGCAGATCTGCTGCAAAAGGAACTGAGCAAGACCCAGGACAGAGCCATCTCTTCAGAATTGGTAAAGGGAATCCAAAAACAATACAATCAGTCATGATGATTTTTATTTTATTTTACACATTCTGAGAAAAATACAGAAATATATTGCCGTTGTGCAAACTAATCTGCATGTGTGTGGCTGGTAAATGTGATTGCTTCACAGTTTCCAGGAAGGGGTCCAAGATGTCTCTAGTAAATGCAAGTCATGAATTTAAAATGCAACTAGTGGGAGTGAAACAGTAGACTTTAAAATAGTGTCAGGTCTGGGAATCATCAGAATACTTCAGTGAGTAACAGTGAAAGAGGAGAGAAAGAATTGATCTATATAACCCGCTTTCTTTCCATGGGTTCCAGATATACCAATTCAATGATGAATTTAAAAATATTTATGTCTGTACTGAACATGCACAGGCACTTTTTCTTGTTACTATTCTCTAAACAATATAGAATGATAACTATTTACATGCCATTTACATTTTAGGTGTTATAGATAATCTAGAGATCATTCAAAGTATATAAAAGGATGTATGTAGGTTATATATAAAAATACCATTTTATATAAGGGACATGAGCAACTTTGTATTTTGGTAACTGGGGGACTCCGAGAATCAATCATCCATGGATACCAAGGGTCTACTGCATTTCCCTAGCACTGTCCATAGGAGAGAGATGGGATTTAGTGAATCCTAATCTCTAGAAGAGTATACCTTATAGCAGAGGAAGATAAATTCTGCACATCCTGTGTTAGCTCAGCTGAAGCAATCCCACAGAGAGGTGGCGGGGACTGAACTCTAGATGTACAAACAAATAAAGACTTTATTTCTTACCAGTGTCCTTTAACATGCCTTAACATATCTCTTTTTTTAGCTCCTGAACAATCTCTGAAGAATTTAAAGTTTTTCAGGCTCTTGTGATTGTATGAATAGCCTCATCTGGGGACATTTACAAAAGTCCAGTCTAGCGTATTTAAAAACCTCACATCCAGTTCAACGCTTTTCCCTACCTGGCTAGGGGATCCGCCTCGAAGAAGAAGGCATGTATGGTCTGCAATTCTCCTCTCCTTGGTCCACCTCATCCACCTCATTCCCTGCCGCTTCTGGATTAGGGAGAAGGGACAGGAAGCAAATGTCCTTTTACTTGGGTTGGTGCTGTTTGTGTTCCCTCTTGCCTGCCTTAGTTGGCCAATGTTTGATTGCTAGTTCTATAGAGGGGGGACATTCATGGGTTCTTCAGAGACCCCACGTGGTACCTTTGTAGTGCCTGGTCCCTGATGTGAGGTACTCTCTGGGTGCTTTACTATGATCTCTTCATATTACTGGAGTCCCCCCTGTGGGGTGGGACCCATCAAGACAGCTCTAATCCTTCTGCCCATTGCAGAGTCAAGGAAGCATGATCCAGGAAATTCCCACATCTTTGCCCCACCAAAGTGTTGTGCTGTCTCCTTACCATCGCACTGTGGTCTTCTCTAGCCATCTTCTTGCCCTCAGAATTCTCCAGATAGGAAGCAAATATTCAAATATTGGTCTCTATGTTTACTAGAATTACCTCAACCTTCTCTCTCTCTCTCTCTCTCTCTCTCTCTCTCTCTCTCTCTCACACACACACACACACACACACACACACACACTACAAATTCCAGAGTCTACACTTCAGGCTTCCCAAGGTCTCTTTAAGCCCTCAGACTTGGCTCTGCGGGGGATCTGATTCTTTGTCAGAACATCAGGTGACCACATCACTCCCTCATAGGCAGGCTTTCTGTAAATAAGCCCCCTTAGAACTTCTAGGTGCCTATAATGCTGAAGGTGAGTGTCAGAGACTGATAGTCACACAATCAGCTATGTCATCTTTTAGGAAGCCCTAAAGAGATGTCTAACAGCATTCTTTCCTTTTTCTTTTTCTTTTCTTTTCTTTTTTTTTTTTTTTTTGAGACTGTAATATGCTGAAGCTAGCCTCAAATTTTCTATCTTCTTGCTGCAGCCTCCCAAATCACTGGGATTACAGGTATGTGCCAGTGCCCCTGGTTCTAATAACATTATTTAGGAGGGAAGGGATCCTTATCACTATCTTTTGAGAATTTAGCCAAAACTCTGAGATATTAGGAAAATTCCACGCCTTGGTCATTTACATTAACAATAAGAGCCAATTTAGTTCCATTTTTTTTAACCTGGTTGCTTGTTTGGGTGTATTTATTTTGGAAAAACAATTCATGACCAGTGTGCTTATGTTTCCTATACTTCTCTTTGTGTGGGTTATTATACATCCATAAACCTATAGAAAATTACCCAGGACCTCTTGTGTATTGTATTCTGTGCTAGGCATTTTATATATGTTATCTCATTTAATCAAGCTTCCCACCATTTACTGAGCACCTATATGTAAGCATTGTTATATTCTTTTTTCTTTTAATTTTTATTTTGATATAAAATAGACTACAGAATGTGTTCAGTTTAACAATTAGTTATAAAATGAACACACATATAACCACTATTCAGATCAAAAACATTTCCAGCTGGGCAGGGGATGTGGCTCAGTGGTAAAGTGCTTGCTTCAGATGCATGAAGCCCTGGGTTCAATCCCTTGCACCACCACCAAAAAAAAAAAAAAAAAAAATTGGCAACATCCCAGAAGCCCCTCATGCATTCTTTCCTTATCACAACCCCCTGAAATATTCTTCATATGCATTCTGGCATGTTATAATCAGTGGTTTCAAGCTGAAAGATTCCCAGAGCTTGCATGGATCTAGGTAATATTTGAGTTCTGGAGGCAGAAACCTAATTTTAAGTACTGGGAGCATTCAGTCAAGACCCCAGAGGAGTTGCATCTTATTTATAGGACTGCACTTATCACTTAGTAAAGGATACTCTAGACCCACAATAACAAAATTTTTAAAATAAGCTTTAGAAGAATCAAACCTATCTCCCAATCATTTAATTGTCTTTCACTATGAAGTCCAACATACTTTAAGGAAGAAAGCAAAATTCAGCACTCAACAAATTTCAAAATGTCTGGCATCCAATCAAAAATGAAAGAATCTGAAACAGCTATTAGAGCTGTGTTCAAATATTTAAAAGAAAATGAACACAATGCAAACATTGATAAAGATATAGATAAGAAACAAAGAAATTATAGAAATATAATATAATTATATATTATGTAATACTATATAGTATACAATATATAAATATATGATAAAATTATATAATATAGAAAATATAATGTCCGAAGTTTTTAAGAAATGTACTTGAAGGGGTTAACAACAGATTAGGAAGTGCAGAAGAAAAGGTTAGTGGACTTGGGGACCTT
Organism: Marmota marmota marmota; assembly: GCF_001458135.2. Taxonomy (NCBI): domain Eukaryota; kingdom Metazoa; phylum Chordata; class Mammalia; order Rodentia; family Sciuridae; genus Marmota; species Marmota marmota. Next base: position 214,117 of record NW_025999969.1, read on the forward strand.
GGATAGAAGTTATCCAAACTAAAGTACAGAGAGAAAAAAGACTGAGAAAATTGTAGGATAATATTAAATGATCTAAAATACATATACTATGTGTACAAAGAAAGACATGAGTGACAAAAAATATTAAACAAAAAAATTTCTGAGCTGAGATGCAGCTCAGTAGGAGAGTATTTGCCTAGCATGTGTGAGGCCCTGGGTACAATACCCCCAGCACCATTTAAAAAATAATTGCTGAAATTTTCCAAGTAATAAAAACTATTAAACCACATATACAAGAATTCCAAATGGAACTTTAGATTGACATAGAGAATGAAAATGCTCAAAATGGTATATATGTAAATAGATATAAAAATTTTTCTCTCATATTTTAAGTCCTATAAAAGATAATTTCCATTTAAAGAAAAAATAATAAGTATAGTAGAATTTATGACATACAGGGAGTAAAATGTGACAATAATAGTAAAAATGACAGAAAAGTGAAAGTACAGTCATTCATAATGACATTTCAGTCAACAACAGACCACATACATCCCATTGATTTCATAAGACGATAACAAAGCTGAAATTTTTCTATTGCCTAGAGATGTCATATGCATCATAATATCATAGTGTAATGCATTACTCACAGGTATGTGGTGATGAGGATGTATACAGGCCTACATCTTTCCCAGTCATATTAAAGTACAGCACCATCAATTATAGTACACCTCATAATGTTTGTACAATGACAAAATGGCCTAACAACATATTTCTCAGAACATACCCATTATAAATCAGCCCATAACTGTATAACTATTATAAGTTTCTTACATTATACATGAAGCATAATATTATTTGAAAGTAGATTAAAACACAATCATCAAAATATATTAAATGTAAATGATCTAACCTTCCTGTTAAAGGACAAAGATGATCACATTCACTAAAAAAGCAAAAATCAACTATATTCTGCTTATAATAAACTTATTTTAAATATAAAAATATGGAAAGATTATAAATAACAGGACTTATCTCAGTAAAGTTTTTTTAGCAAAATGAAAAGAAATAGTATACTATAAAACTCTAATAACAAAAATCTGGATAATCAAATGTTCTAAAATGAGATTGTGCTGGATACAGTAGTACACGCCTATAATCCCAACAACTCAGGAGGCTGAAGCAGGAAAATTTGAGGTCAGCATGGACAACTTAGTGAGATCCTGTCTCAAAATTAAAAAAAAAAAAAAAAAAAAAACTTTTTAAAGAAAGGATAGGGGGTAGAGCCTGTGTCCAAACTGCAGTCTTGCAAAAAAAAATAAACAAATAGAATGAGATTTTAGTGATGATTACACAACCATATATGAAAAAACCATTGAACTGTATATTTTAAATGGGTCAATTGTTTGGTATGAAACTGTATTTCAATAAAGTTGTTTTCAAAAAAGAAAACTGGAATGCCTATAAAATATCAGACAGAATAAGACTTAGAAAATGATTTTAAAAATTTATAGTGATAAAGTGATCAATTCATCAGAAATATATTACAGGGCTGGGGATATATAGCTCACTGATAGAATATGTGCCTAGTATGCATGAGATATTGGGTTCAATCTCCAATACCAAAAAATCAATAATATAATATAATATATAAAACAACACTTGATATGTCTGTATCTAATAACCTAACTTCAAAATACATGAAGCAAAATTGGGAGAAAAGGGGGAAAGACAAATCTATAATTATATTTGAAAAATATATAAAAGCTCTATCAATAATTAATGGAATAGGCAGAAAATCAGTAAGGATATCAAAGATTTGAACAACACTATTGACCTGTTTACATTAATCTGTGACCAAAATATCTGACAAGAACATCTTAGAGGAAGAAAAGTTTATTTTTGCTCACAGTTTCAGAGTTTCAGTCCATGGTCAGCTGACTCCATGGCTCTAAGCCCAAGGTGAGGCAGAATATCACGGCAGAAGAGCAAGGCAGAGGAAATCCGCTTATTTATGACAGCAAGACTCATTCATTCAATAAGCATTTATTGAGCATCTACAATGTACCAGGTACTGAACAAAGAGTTGGAAATGCGCATAGCCCTCAATAGGCAGACATGGTCTCTTTTCCATAGTAGATACTGTCTACTAGGGGATACAGACAAATAGCAAGACAGTTATAGAGCATTGTGAAATATCCTGAGTGAGCAAGCCCAAGAAGTTTGAAAGTACAGAAAATAAATATTTAATTTAGACTTTATGTTTATGAAAGATTTTCTGGAGAAAATGAAATCAAAGCTGAAACCTGAAGGATAAATAGGAGTTAACCAGCGAGAGTGATGGGAAGAGTGGGCAGATTGGCTCATTTGGGGCTGCATCTCCAAAGCCATCTTTTATATAGTCCAAAACTCTACGTGGGGGCCCAGCAATCTTTGTTTTAACAAACCTTCAGGTAATTCTGATTTGTGGCAAAATTTGAAAATTACTACTCTAGGCTGTGGAACAAAATGTACACAGGTTTGGAAAAAATATGGCATCCACTGGGCACAGTGGCACACACCTGAAATCCCAGTGACTCAAGAGGCTGGGGCAGGAGGATCACAAGTTCGAGGCCAGCCTCAGCAATTTAATGAGACTGTTGGCTATTTGGCAAGGTCAGCAATTTTGAGACACTGTCTCAAAAAAAGAAAAAAAAAAAAAGCAGGGGATAGCCTGGGGATGTAACATGGTAGTAAAGTGCTATGGGGTTAAATCTCCAGAACAACAACAACAACAACAAAAATTAGGTGTCCTTCTCCCCCATATAATACTCCATTTATGAGAATGGTGATCCTGATGTTTCATCTGAGGTGGCAACACCAGGCCTACTAGTTCAGTCCCCACATAAAAGAAAAATAGAAAAGGAGAGGATTACCATTTGTTAAACAGATAGTGTGCACCAGGCCCTTTACTGGTCTCTCTTATTGCATGCTCAGTACATCTCTATTTGCATGTCCATTTCACAGATATGGAAATTGAGGTTATAGAATTTTCCCAACCTTACTCAGAACTGGAATTTGAACCCAGTTCTAACTTCAGAATCCAATGAGTTTTCTACACTAGCCCACTGCTTCTAGGGAAAAGTTCAAGACTGAGAGATTAGGACATCTAGGGTCCACTCACAGAGGCTTCTGGAAATGGAGCAGGCAGATTGAGCAGCCATGTTTGATAGCTTTTCAACTTAATGGGTAGGCCTTTGTAGATGGAGCCCCAAATGAGCTAAGCCCTCTTCGTGTGTCAGAAAAGTTCTCTACCAGATAGTGATTCTGGCTGTGCCCAGGTGAAGTGCTGCTAGATCCCCTGGGCTTAAATCAGAGCAGATCCAGCTCTATTTTTCCTACCAAAGGAAATTTTTCCTTGTGTTAACAGCCCTGGAGAAAGCATCACGTTGAAGGTCTTTGGTAGCAGTTGCCACCACATAATGAGGTGTGGTGTTGTTAGCCTTTGAATGAAGAGGAGAAAAAAGAATTACAAGTGTTCAGAGCTCAGCAGAAGAAAGAAGCACTTGAGAAAGGAATGATTAAACTTTTCTCCAGAGCAGTTACGCAAGCCATGTGTGAGCAGTGTGGGTTGAAGATAAACGTGGGTAAAATTGCAGTGTCTGCCTCTCAAATGGGCCCTGGAGCATGCTGGCGCCCATTTTCTTTTGTCTGTTTGGCTGGTAAAGAGCTGCTGGTCGACCTCATCTATTTTTATCAGAATGGAAAGATTCACTGTGGCAGGCACTGTGCTAAACAGCTCAGCCACTGTGCTCATCATGTGATGAGATAATTTTGTTGATGAGTACACAGAAGCTGAGAGGCACCATTGGCACATGAAACCCTTCTGCCACCTTGAGTGTGAAACAGTTGCAGGAGAACAAGGTGAAGGATGAAGAATAAGCACCTGTTCTGCCGTGGCAGCTTTGAGTCTCTATGCAAAGCACTGCGAAACTGTGGGGAATATATTGGTGTTGATCATGATCAGATAACCTACAACAGGTAGCATTAGTGTGCTACAGAAGTATGGTTTTTTGTTGTGGTTTGGTTTTGGTTTGGAGGGGTTTTGGGAGGGAAGGGGGTCGTTTGTTTGTTGTGTCCCATGTAAATCCTCTTTGTTGGAATGGCCTTTCCTTCCCAAACCAGATCAGATTTGTTGGTCAAAAACATGCAGCCTTGGCTGGGCACCGTGGCACAGGCCTGCAATCCCAGCAATTTGGGAGGCTGAGGCAGGAGGATTGCAAGTTCAAAGCCAGCCTCTGCAGATTAGCAAGGCACTTAGCAACTCAGTGAGACCTTGTCTCTAACTAAAACATTAAAAAGGGCTGGAGATGTAGCTCAGTGGTTAAGCACCCCTGGGTTTAATCTTCAGTACAAAAAACTTTAAAAATGCAGGCTTAGTAAAGTCATTTATGCCTCTAATTCTTCCAATTTGGACTTTCTCAAGACACTCCAGAAAAAGTATCCAAATAGGTAAAAAGCAGTTGGTCAGTGAATCAGTGTAGATAGTCTCTCCTCTTATCCTCTGCTCTGAACTTCAAGCCTCCTGACCCTTCAGGCAATGATAATATCACCCTTTATCAGAAATGCATGATCTGTATCTCTCTGGACAAGAACTAAGTATTGTCAATGAAGAATTTTGAGAAGGCAGAGTACAGCTTAAAACTCCAGAAGACCCTGAAAATAGGCTGAGCATGAAGGTTATATGACAGCTCCTTTTTAGATTTGGTGACACAAGCCTCTATAGCAACAGCCAGTGAGATGGATATTTGAGCCAATCCACATTGAATATTTGATAACATGGTTAAAAATAAGACAAGGTAAAGCAAAACAATCAGAGCCTTGCAAATAAAAACTACCAATCCAACATGTATTGGATGACCCAGTCTCAAGATGAGTGGAGTGATTCTGCTTATGGCACCAGCCAAGCCCTACAAGGCTCCAAGAACTGGATCTGAACCATAGGCTTTAAGATATAATGATGATCAAACACAGGGCACAAAGATTCCCCGGAGTGTTTGTCGGAGACTTGAAACCAGAGCAACACATTCAGGATTCCATAGATTCTTGGCTTTGTCTAATATCACAGTAATTCAGTGGATGAAAAAAGCAAACTGCAGTCATTATAATATTCCCTGTGAACTCTGAGGAATTAAAGGCAGAAGACTGAGAAAATAAGCAACATAGGAATGTTGAACTTTTCTACACCATACAGGAGTGCAAAGTCCTTAAAAAGTCTAAGTTCAGAATTGTGTCCAGAAAAGAATCATGCTTAAAGAGAAACTAGTACATCTGCCAGTACTCAGAAAATCCAAGGCACAATCCAGATCACAGCAGGTCAAGTTTTCAGAGGATGTCATTAACATGGAAACTATGACAACATTAATATTGGGCAAACTCCAGTGAGTGAGAGGACTCTGGTCTACTTTTTTTTTTTTCTTTTTTTCTTTTTTTTTTTTTTTCCTTCTGGTGTCAGGGATTGAACCCAGGGGCACTTAACCACTGAACCACATCCCCAGCCCTTTTTTTATATTTTATTTAGAGACAGGATCTTGCTGAGTTGCTAAGTGCCTTGCTAATATGCTGAGGCTGGCTTTGAGCTTACCATCCTCCTGGCCTAGCCTCCCGGGCCACTGCTGGGTCTATCATTTGAAAGAAAGGAGATCCAGATCTCAATACTATTTTTACAAGAGAAGTAGGAGTTCCTGCTCTGACAAACTCTGATGTTTATTATAGAAAGAAAATATTCTCCCAAGGCCAGTCTGCAGCTTTCCCTCCTCCAATAACAATGAGTTATGTGGAATAAAAAGCATCCAGGAGATCCATCCACGCATACATCCAGAATACTGATCTCACCTGATGTGGTAACCCATACCTGTAATCCCAGCCATTTGGGAGGCTGAGGCAAGAGGTATAGAAAGGGCTGGGGATATGACTCAGTGGTTAAGTGCCCCTGAGTTCAATCCCCAATACCAAAAACAACCCAGAATATGGATCTCAACAGAGAGTATGCCCATGCCATTTTTGATTATGCACTACAGAGCCTGGGAGTGAACAGGTTTCTAGGACTCTGTGGTGAGGATGCTGATTCGAGGTGCTCCTTCTCTTCCCCCTCTTTCTTCCTTTTTCTCCTTCTCATCCTCTTCCTCTGACTGACAAAGATATCTTCTTGGCCTACCAATCCCTCAACTCCAGCCACAGAGATACATCTATACAGACTCTTCTAGCGCAATATCTGTACTCCCTGTCCTTCGATTTGGTCAAAAGACAACTAAATCCAAGATGAAAAAGGGACACAAGGAAAAAACCTGTATTATTCCCTAACCTAGTAGCTATGGAGATCAGTTATTTAAAACTTATCCATTGACCATCAGAATCACATCTTCTTTTTTTCTGTAAGAAATTTACTAAAATAGTTTAAAGTGCTTTTTTTTTTTTTTTTTTTGCCATATAAGTGAGACCTCAACTGCTGTTTGTAGTGTCAGATTAACCTTTGAAATGTGCTTTCCTAGGATGGTAGTATGGGGTGCATTACTTTTTTTGTTTGTTTGTTGTGCCGGGGTTTGGACCCAGGAGTGCTGAGCAACACCTTTGTCCCTTTTTGTTTGTTTGTTTGTTTGTTTGTTTGTTTGTTTGTTTGTTTTTAAGACAGGATCTTGCTAAATTGCTGAGGCTGGCCTGGAACTTGGTATTCTCCTGTCTCAGCCTTCCAAATCACTGAGATTATAGGTGTGCATGACCACACCCGGCTGCATTACAATTATTACAGTTTTATATAGCTGCTTTAGTGTCCAATCCTCAAGAGAATACTCAAGAAGCTGTCTGAAGGTGATTGAAGAGGGGTGCTTATTTTAAAAGATAGAGAACTCTAGACACCTTTATAAAGAGTTTGTCATTTAGGTAAATCAGATTGGCTCAGGTCCTGACTGGTCTGTCATGTGAGGCATGCAGATAATCACATCAACCTAGCTGACACTGTGCATCCTTTATACAAAGCCAACTCGTTCCCTTTCAATCTGCATACAAAGCCAGGTAAACACTGGATTGTATTAGCTCCTGCTAAAGATTGGGAAAAAAAACAAACCCTGCTGTTTATAGTATATTATTTCATAAATCTAAATGTATTCCTAATTTCATGGTATAAATATTAATGTACATTCTATACAGCTGAGATTTTAAAACTGATATTTTTATGTCCCTGAATTATAAGGATTTTGTTACATTGTAAGCCCAGCTGGATTTGTTAGGGAAACAGCTACAACATTTATTAATTAAATTATTTGAGTTAGGGTTTACAAATTTAGATGATTGATTGCCTAGTGATGGAAATTTTAATTTTTTTATTTTTCAATATGACATGGTAGAGCTATGTAAATACTATTTAATATGGCTGTATTAATCTTACAAGTGTTACTTATGGGCTCTTTATATGTAAACTGGATAAATATAAAAACACCAAAACCGAGGCTGGGGTTGTGGCTCAGCTGTAGAGAACTCACCTCTCACATGTGAGACCCTGGGTTCAATCCTCAGCACCACATAAAAATAAATAAACAAAATAAAGATATTGTGCCCATGTACAACTAAAAAAAATTAAAAAAAAAAAACAACACCAAAACCCACACATACCCCTGAAATATATAGTAAAGACAAGGAGAAGCTGAATTTTCCTCTTTGGGGGTGGCAGGAAGGTGCCTGTCCTATTCTGAGCAAGGTTGTGAATACCTCATGGGATGAGGCCAAAACTATAAGAATCTACTTTTTGTAGTAGAGGACTTTGAGCATTTATTTATTATATGAGGTTATTTATTTGAGGCATTTATTTATTATAAGAGGTTATTTCTTTTTAGCCCTCCCTTTCAGATCACTTGTTGGCCTTTAACAGCAATTTTGAAAACTAGGTCTTCTGGTTATGTTTTTCTTTTTAAAAACTTTAGATTAAAAGATTTGGTACCACTGAGCACTTCAAGTTAATATGAGGTTCTAGTTTATGAAATATAATATTGGATTTGATCTGATTAACTGATGTCATGATCTATGCCATTCTTGTAGGTATGTCTCAGTTCTAATGTTAGGGAAGTATTTAGTATATGTTCATAAAAAGCACACCAATTAAAAAAAAAAGTCAGGAAAAGATCAGAACATGGACTTGGGCTCTTGGAGGGACAGGACTATCCAGGGTGGAGAAAGGAGATCCTAGTGTCTCTCAGATTGCCTGCTCAGACTCTCCTCTCTATGCCAGAGGGGATGACTGATAGACCCAACCTGATCTTTTCTTAAAATCGGGCATCTTGCCACAAAGCCATGAAAAGATAATTTCGGCTTTACTATAAATTACTGCAAATTCTGAACCTGCTTGGAATGCCTGCCCGTGCCTTGAACTCACCCATGCCTGGCTCTCTGACCAGATAGCAGCCCTCTCTGAAACTTTAGTGACACCTCATAAATATTGGCCTTCCCTGGCCAGACAACAACCCTCTCTGAGGCTTTAATGGTCCCTCATAAATTCTGATGTTGGGGCCAGCAAAAAATGTAAACTACCATTAGTGTGATACTTGTCAGAGTTCTGTTATCTGTAACCCCTCTTTGTGTAACTTTCTGGGCTATAAAGCTGGGCTGCAGGAAAGCTGGGGTGCTGTCTTGTTCCCGCCGTTTTGGGAGGGAGAGGCAGCCCAGCTGGTTGAAATAATAAGCTTGCTTTAATTTGATTTTAATTGGAGTCAGTGGTCTTTTCTTGTGTCCTGGTCTAACAATGACCAACAGGCAAGAACAACTTGCCTGACATGCAAGTGAAGTGGGAGTCAAGAACCCAAGCTCAGGATTTTTCAACTGAAAAGTCCTTGTTAAAGTCTATGCTAAACACTGAAGGCTTATGAGAAATAAATGATACACTTGCCTGAAAACATGTAGCAAGATCCTTAAATAAGCTTTTAGATTCAGCTTTAATGATATCTATCTATATACAAATTGTGACCATAAGAATAGTCATGAAATAGTATTAAGAAGATTATCTGGTGCAATGATGCATGTCTACAATTGCAGATACTGGGGAGGTGGAGGCAGGAGGATTGCAAGTTCAAGGTCAGCCAGGACAGCACCCTGTCCATCCTTCCCAGTGAGTTTCTGGTAGGTAGAGAAGGGACCAATTCACCTCTATATCCCATAGGGGGACAATATCACCATTTCATGGTTGTCAATGATGATTTTATCAGTAGCTGCCCCTTGTTCTGCCTCAGGACAGGATCCAGCACTGGACTCTCTCACCCCAGGTCACCAAGCTGCCACCTACAGGCCAACTTTGACCTTCTATCACTAAAGTTTATTGCAAAACAAACACACACACACACACACACACACACACATACACACGAACTTTTGTAACTATATTTATTTCAAAAGGGAATACTTGGGATGGTATACAACTCAGTGGTAAAGTATTTGCCTAGCATGTATGAGACCCTGGTCCAACCCCCAGTACTACAAAGAAAAGAAAAAAGGTGGGATAAAAATTATATAACTGAATGATTCCAAGCATGTTTAAAGTGCTTAATTAAAAACAAACAAATAAAAAACAGAAGATGCTGGGCATGGTGGCTCAAACCTGTAACCCCAGAGCTCAGGAGGCTGAGGCAAGAGGATCACAAGTTAGGGAGACCTTATCTCAAAATTAAAAAAAAATAAAAATAAAAAGTGTTGGGGATGAGGCCCAATGGTTAAGGGTCCCAGGTCCAAACCCTGGTTAAAAAAAAAAAAACAAAACCAGAAATTAGTTTCTCCTTAATCTAATACTCCCAAAATAGACTAAATTTGATAGAAAGATTAACATAATAAGATGTTCTCTGAAGTATCTTAACAAAATGATAGCAGGAAGCAAGGCCACAGTGGGCTATAGTTAGCCCCCTGTTATGAAGTCAAGTCCTAACTTTCCTCTCTCAGAGGATCTACCCTATTGTGTTAGGGATTAAATACTGATCCAGGGAACTCCAGATTAAATGGGACTTATTCAGATTTAAAAAGAAGGCAGTTCTGCTTAAATCTCACCTCCAGCTGATTTACCCCCAGCACCCTGTCCATCCTTCCCAGTGAGTTTCTGGTGGGTAGAGAAGGGACCAATTCACCTCTGTATCCCATAGGAGGACAATATCACCATTTCATTGTTGTCAGTGATGATTTTATCAGTAGCTGCCCCTTGTTCTGCATCAGGACAGGATCCAGCACTGAACTCTCTCACCCCAGGTCATCAAGCTGCCACCTACAGGCCAACTTTGACCTTCCATCACTAAAGTTTTATTGCAAAACACACACACACAAGAACTTTTGTAACTATAAGATTATGATGATTTAATATTAAGATGAAAAAGCAGAATAAGTTAAAACAAATTAAAATTTTTTAAAAAAATTAAAGTTTACACATACAGATCCTCTGAGACCCAATCAGGTTTACATTGCTTAATAAAAAGAATAGAAGGGAATACCAAAATACTAAGACAGCATCTCCCTCATCTAATACAATGATGTCCATTCTACAGAGGAAGAAACAGAGAAGTTGCCTCTGGAGAGTGGAATTGTGGATGGTTCACTCTAATTCTTCTACTGCTTTCTATATTCTTCTATAATCCCGTATCTTGATCCTTGGTCAGGAATTGGGAAAGAGGGTCTTAAAGGGAAAAAAATCAAAGCTGTTCTGTGAGGCTCAAATGCCCAAAGATACCATGTTTCCATCTGTTATTAGGCCTCTGGGGAGATGAGGATGAAGGTGGGCACTGGGCTTCCGTGCAAGGCCTGGTCTCCTGTAGGCCTAGAAAGACCATTCTGTGCAGGTAGAAAGACCATCGCATAGCTACCTATAAAACTTGATTTGATTTGATCCAAAAACCATGAGCGGTCTCAGCTCCCTATGACCTCCCCTCAGGTAAATTTAGAGCTTTCCTGGTACCATCTCAGACCCTTGGCCTCCATTTCTGCCTATCTCTTTGATTCAGTGTTTCTTTGTAAACCAAAGAACAAGCTTCCCTCTGATTGTTTACTAATCTGATACCTCTTTATGCTCACAGCTCACCTGGCTCCTGTCTGAGGCTGTTGATGACCCAGCCCTTTGATCCCATCTGACCTCATCTCTCTGGCTTTCACCGTGCTTCTGACTTCCTGGTTCCTGCCCCTGCTGGCCACTTGCAGCCACCCTTCCAAGTGAAGGTCTCCTGCACCAGCATCCTTGTATCAGTTGCCAGTCCTGTCCTCAGCACACATGTAGCACAATATTTTGTTGGAGAAGGTGGCAATCCAGAGGAAGTAGTCAGATTTTATTTCTGGTGGTGGCATCAGCAGCGGCTTAAGTCGGTCCTGACTATAGTTAATAGCACTGAAACTAACTCAGACAGTTCCAGTGCTTTCTATTTTTACTGTTTCTGTCTCTCTGACTACACTTGCCCCTCCTCATTTGTGCCATCAAGCTTTGCTGTTACCATTAAATTGTGTCTCAAATGGAAACTCTGATTCCAAGCTTCGTCAGACCTATCAATCATACCTTAAATGTCTCAGCTCCCATGGTTCTATAACAAAGCTTGAGCACTTGTGAAATAAACAATGGACGCGGGTGTGATAGCGCACACCTGTGACCCCAGTGACTCGGGAAGCTGAGGCAGGAGGATCACAAGTTTGAGGATGGCCTCAGCAACTTAGTGAGATCCTGTCTCAAAATAAAAAACAAAAATGGCTGAGGATGTAGCTCAAGGGTAAAGTGCCCCTGGGTTCAATCCCCAGTAGGAAAGAGAAAGGGAGAGGGAGAGGGCCAGGAAGAAGGAGAGGGAGAGAGAGGGGGGCAGGGAGGAAATGCCTCCAGCACCACTGTCCTGCTTCCTGTCCTGCAAGGTTTTAAACTTTACATCCAACCTCTAGGCTAGAAATTCAGCCTAATCTTAGTTTCTTTATTTTTTTTTTCTTCCATCAAAGTAGAATTTATTGTCTGAATAATGTGTTATATATCCAGATTGGAAAGGCAGCAGTTTTGTTGTTGTTGTTGTTTGTTTGTTTATTTTTAATTATTTTTTTATTTGTTTTAATTAGTTACACATGACAGTACAATGACCTTGACACATCATACATTTGAATCACATGGGATACAATATCTCATTTTTCTGAGTATACAGGTTGCAGAATCACATTGGTCATGCGTTCACATATATTATTACTGTGTGTAAAAATGTGAATGCTAATCTTAGTTTCAAAGGAAAATTTTATTTCCAGGCACCTTGAGGTACTTAGATCAATAACTCAGCCTTCTATATATGCCTAGTTTTGTGGCCAGCTTTACTCTGAACTGGCTAATGGAATTGGAACAGTTGTAATAAAGCCCCTGCCTTGAAATTCCAGGCAACTTTGATCCCCTTGCTTGGGTCCCCAATGCCAGGCCAGCCTGGGATCCCAGGATGTGAAGTCACTTATCCAGCAGGAGGGCCAGGGTGCTGTTGTTATAGTCTTGTGAGCAGAGGTAAAAGGATCCCACCTGAGGTCTTGGCTTAGTTCTGGCTCAAGGCAGAGGGGGACCTTGGCTGGTAACCAAGGAGTATTGACCAACCTTCACTGGGGGAGAAAGCCTGAGCTGCTGATCTGTAGTCCACCAGCTGCTGGGGCTATGCCCCTCCTCCTGCCAGGTTCTGAGAAGTCTCCTAATCAGGTTGGGCTTAGTCAGCAGAGAATAATATCTGTTCATAGGGCCAGAGAGATGGGGTCAGGAAAAAAACCCTCACGGGATTTTATTTCCTCAATTGTATAATGAGGAGGTTGGATCTGGTGCACTTCAATTTTATTTCTGGTTCTATGAACTCACCAGAAGGCCTAGACCATTCTGTAATCAGATTATTATAGCTAAAGGTGTGTAAGAAACAAATTACATAATATGTGTAAAAGTACTCTGTGAAGCAATAAAGCCTTTTGTTTATGAGATTATAACTGCTATAAATTATCATAATTATCATACTGTCTCCCATGCTATGAATCATTAAATCCTGTCACTTACATCTTACATCCCCAATGTTCCTTTACTTTGTCACAATGTTTCACCCACCACCATCTCAGTCATTGTCCACGTTAGCACCCTGTTTTTAAATATAGGTTTTGTTACTACTCAGATAAGTGAGGCCGACAGATGAAGATGCGGCTTCCTCTGAAAGAACAGTTTGTTACTCAGGAAGTTTGGTCCCCAGGAAGCCACCCAGGGCCACAAGGGGAAGCACCAGGCTTCAGGAGTCAGAGGAAGCAAGAGGAAGTTAAGGCAAAAGACTTTATTGTGGCCGGGTTGGGTGGCCTAAACTTGTAATCCCAGCAGCTGAGGCAGGAGGATCAAGTTCAAAGCCAATCTTAACAACTTATCAAGGCCCTAAGCAACTTAAGGAGACTCTGTCTCAAATGAAAAAATTAAAAAGGGCTGGGAATGTGGCTCAATAGTTAAGCACCCCTAAGTTCAATTCCTGGTTCCAAAAAAAAAGTGTGGTTTTTCACAGGAATCCAGTTCCAAGCTGCAGATTAGTGTCATTGTGACTGGCAAGAGGAAACAGATCAAAACAGATCAGAGAGAAGGACATAGAAAGCCACATAGTAAGTACTGACACATGACTTCATTTTGGATGTGAAGTATTAGCTCAAATACGCAGACTTATGTAGAAGCAGGTATAGATACAATCTAAACATGTATATAAAAATAAAGGATGAGAGCTGTGGTTGTGGCTCAGTAATACAGAACTTGCCTAGCATGTGTGAGATGCTGGGTTTGATTCTCAGAAACATAAATAAATAAGTATCCATTGACAACTAATAAAAATTTAAAAAATAAAGCATGAGAAATGTATTGCTAACAGTAGCTATCTTTGGGTCAGAAGATCACACATAATATACAATTTCTTCTTTATCCTTTCTAAATATTTCTATAACTGGTGTATAATACTTTGAAATTTGGAACCTTAAAAACTACTAATTTCTTCTCTTTAAATCAATATATAATTCTTGAAAAAATGACTGGGGACATACTTAAGCCAGCAATGTCATAAATGACCCAGTGCATGTGACTGTCTACTCCAAAAAGTCCCTGAGTAGGAAGCTAAAGATAGAAAGATCAGGGCGGGTGGTGGAGGGGGACTGGGGGAGACAAAGCATCCTACCAAGAGGGCCATGAGCTAGGCAAACTTTAAGCACATGAGGGGATGGACTCGCGGGAAGGAACCTGGCTCAGAACTCTCTCTGGGGAATGCAGTCTGCATGAAGGAAAAGGGCTCACCTAGAGACCCAGCTTGGAAAGCCTTTGGGGATGGTGTGAAAGACTGGGAGCATTGTTGGGTGTATAAAGTTTCAGGGTAGGAAATGAATTCACTAAATAGCTGTGTCCTTCCCAAATCTCAGCCTATAAAGTCGACTTTTCTCTCTCAGAGTAAAATCTGATTACTGATCATTTATAGCCACTTATGGCAACACAATTCTTTTTCCTAAGAATTCTATGTCCCCTCAGGTTTGTCCTGGTTTGGGCGCTTCTTGAACCAAAATAATTTTCCATTGAAGTCCCTTCGACCAAAAAAATACACAGTATTAGGACAAGTGATGTACCTCAGTATGAAGTACTTATATGTCCTGCTCAAGGCCCTGGGTTCAATCCCCAGCATCACTAGAACAATGAAACAAATATCCAGTAATGCCAAAACTAGACAGGCCTTTGGAAATAATTTAACCAAGCACCCTTCTTGGTGCAAGGCCCAGAGCTCCCTTTAGAGATAAAGGAACTGGGACCCAAGGGAATTAGGTTATTTGTCCAGGGTAGCTAAATGACAGAGCTCACCTGGACCCCTCTCTTTCTCTGTATATTTTTTCCCCATTATTCCTTGAAGTTCCCTGTTTAAAAAGAAAAAAAAAATCTTCCTTTGCTAGGATATATCAATGACTGTCATTACATCTAGACAGAATAATATCATTACGTCTTGACTGAATAATACCACTTATTAAGGATTATATGTTCTTTTCATAAGTTGTCATTTAATAATCATAATAAGAAGGTATTCTTAGATTCTATTTTCAGGCAAAGAAGCTGAGCACCAAAGCAGTTAAATAAACCACCCAACATCCCCCTGTTAGTGGTAGCAGGATCAGGATTGGAACCTAGTTAATCTGAATCTACACTTACATTCTTGTCTCTGCATAAAGATAAATTAGTGGGACTGACTTTGATAGGAGATGGTTCCTCAATAAATTGAGCATTCCCTTAAAGTTTTTAATTTCTTTTTAATATGCTCTGAAATTGTCTTTTCTTTGATTAAAATGGCAAAGTTAAGCATTGAGACATTATATTAGAACTAAATTTCTACATTTTATTAAGAGAGTCCCTAAGTGGGGACTGGTGATATAGCTCAGTTGGTAGAATGCTTGCCTTGCATGCACAAGACCCTGGGTTCAATCCCCAGCATCACAAACAAAAAAAGATAGTCCCTAATTGTATCTAGATAGCCCCATAGAGTTTCCAGGAAAAGAATTTTTACCCTGAGTTGGTGTTTATTTCACTTGAGTTATACCCAGGGTAAATTTTTATCGAAAACTATGAAGGAGAAATCGTGTATAGTCCCTGCTTGTTTGTTCTGTTTTCCATTAACATGATAATCTTCACAAGTTTTGTGCTATGAAGTATCAACTCTGGCACTTGAATTAGTCGATAAAAAGCAAGGTGCCCTCCAATTCCTTACTACTCTTGGGGACAAAGATCACTTAGAGTTCATCCTGAAAAGCATCTAAATTTAGAGATTTGCTGCTGGAGCAAAACTTCCATGTACCAGTAATAGAACCAGGCAGGCCTTCCAAAGTATGTCAGGCATGTGCTTGCAATGCTGTCACAAGCAGGGTCAAGAGGCTCTGTCCCTGTGTACTGGTGACCTGGGAGGCCTGGCTCTTTTCTAGGCCATTTACAGAGTGTTCCGGAGCTGGAAGCACAGAGTCAGGCAATGATTTTTAAAAAACATTTAAAACAAATATTTAGTGCTCATTTTGGCAGTATATATGCTAAATTAGGAATGACACAGAGAAGATTAGAATAGTCATTGCACAAGCATGACGTGTAGACTCATGAAGCTTTCCATATTTTTATGCTGGAGAGGATGTGGAAAAAAAGGAACACTTTTACACTGTTGGTGGGATTGTAAAGTAGTACAACCACTATGGAAAGTAGCATGGAGGCTCTTCAAAAGATTAGCAGAGGAACTACCATATGACCCAGCTATTCTACTTCTCAGTATTTATCCTAAGGAATTACAGTCATCATACTCTGGAGATACATGAACCATGTTTGTAGCAGCACAATTCACAATAGCCAAACAATGGAACCAGACGAGATGTGTCCATCAACGGACATATAGAAAATATTTTATTCAGTCATAAAGAAAAATTAAATTACGTCATTTGCAGGAAAATGGATGGAACTTGAGAATATTAAGTGGAAAGCCAAATTCAGAATGTCAAGAGCCCTATGTTTTCTCTCATAGGTGGGAGCTAAAGAGGAAAAGGAAAAGGAAAAATGGGGGGAATCTCATGAAAATGGAAGGAAGATGAGCAGAGTAGAGGAAAGGGTGCCAGAGAGGGAGAAGAGGAGGGAAAAGGGAAATACTGGGGAATGAAATTGACCAAACTATATTGTTATATTGTGTGTATATATGAATAGGTAACAACAAATTCCACCATTATGTGCAACTACAGTGCACCAATAAAAATATGAAAAAATAAAAATAAATCAAACAAATATTTAGGAGCTTGGGGCATAGCTCAGTGGTAAGAGTACCTGCCTGGCATGTGCAAGGCTCTGGGCTCAAATCCCAGCACCACCTCAAAAATTTTAAAAATAAAAAAATATTTGAGTAGTGCATTCATGCACATAGCTTTTTGTTTGTTTGTTCTTTAATGTCAAAAGATTCCCAAAAGAAACACAGCTCTCCTCAAACACTAAGTCTTCATCCCTTGATCAGGCAACCATGGTTCAAGCTCAGTGATGTGGCCTTTGTGGACATTTGAAGAGCAGAGGCAGACTGCTTTCCCATTCCTGATCTCTCTTCAGAGTATAGGACCCTGGTTGAGTGTTCGGAGGGCTGGCTTTGGTTTTTAGGTTCCTCAATCACTTCATTTCTTCAGGCTTGTTTTTCAAATCTAATTTACATATCACAAATTAGAGTGATTCTTAAACCATCAGTGTGTGGAAACTGCCCTAAGGTCTGCACTAGAGCTTTGGAGAAGTTGCATTGTTCAAAGTGGATGCCCCAAACAGAGCCTCTTGTGATAGCATCAGAAGAGGTACTAAACTGAGAATTCTCAGGCTGGAGATTGTTGTTTCATCCTTAACATGATTTCTTAAGAAACTAGATAAGGTCTTTCAAGAACAGGAGAGGAAGAGTGCTATAGATATTCTTGAATGGCCTAGCCCCTTCCCTGCAGAATTCCTGGAACAGCTGCCCATCAAGCAATCAAAGGGGCGACAAGTGGACAAAACAGACTCTCAGAAACTGCAGGCATTTGGAAGGAGAGAAGTGCCAGCCACAGCAGATCAAATCGGAGTCAGTACATGTCTCCTAAATGTCATGGGGTGGTGAGCCTTGGAGGCAAGAAACTAGAGATTAAATCACGGTCTGCTGGAGCCAGCAGCAGGAACTCAATATGGACTTGAAGCATCTGTGGGACATAATGCTAACCAGAGCCAAGAGCAGAAATGCAGTCATTTCTAGGACTGGCCTAACATTGCGGCCAGAGGCCACAAAAAGGAGAAGACTTTCTTCATAAATGTTCGAAGTTTAGAGGATTTCCCAGCAAGACATGTAAAACGTGCTGCTGGTGTCCCTTGGGGAATTCAGTGTACCTTGAGCAGTCAGAGCAGGAGTCATTTATGGAAAATCTTTTCCCCAAAATCCAACTTATTCTGAGACTGGAGGGACCACTTGGATTCTCACTAGGGGAAATGATTAAGGAAGAAGACATGGAGGTAAAATCAGATGTTTTGAGCTGGGACTGGGGTCACCATGGGAGAAGGATTGTATGTGTGCCGTAGTCTCCTGAAGTCAGAGCCCAGGGCTCATGGTAATGACTACTGTTTTGAGGTGTCCCTCTAAAGCTCCTGCTAATGCAGGAATATTTAGAGGTGAACTTATTAGATTGTGAGAGCTGTAACCCAATCAGTCTATGCTACTTTAATTGAACTGGCTGGATGATAACTGTAGGCAGGTGAGGCATGCCTAGAGGAGGTGGGTCATGTCCTGGAAAGGTGCATCTGTCCTGTGGCCCCTAGTCTCTCTCTTCTCTCTCACTCCTTTCCGATCTCACCACGAGCTAAGCAGTTTTCTTCTACTGGGCCCTTCCCCCTTCTTATGTTGCCTCACTTTAGGCCCAGAGCAAATAATGTAGCCAGTTATTGATGGACAGAGACCTCTTAATTCATGAGCCCCAAATAAACTTTTCCTCCTCTAAGTTGTTCTTGCTGGTATTTTGGTAACCACTCACCCTTATTTGTATTTAGTGTGGCATGTTTGGTCACAAACAAAATCCTAATGCCACCAAGGCACCCACCACCCAGCATTCATCTTCTTCAACCTTGAAGGATAGTTTCAGGAACAAAACAAGGATTACCACCACCCCACTCCATCCCACCCCCATGTGATAGAATGGCCTACCTTTTGCTTCAGTTGTGAGGATGGATACCTTGTGACAGAGTGCACCCATGAAGGAAAAAGCTGTGGGAGCATTGAGGAAACTCACCTTCTAAGTGGCAGAAAATTTCCTTCTTTTCCCATATCTCAAAATGGAAATTTTTCAGCTGTATCTTTCCCCATTGAAATCCAATGCTACAATGTCTAATCCCAAACTCAGCCTGGCTTTGTGGGGCCCATGACTTGCAGATCTGGAGTAGGAGTAGGGGCAAATTAAACCTTTCCTGGGCTGGGACTGTAGCTCAGTGGTAGAGCACTTGCCTGGCATGATTGAGACCCTGGGATAAATCCCTAGCACAGCAAAAAACAAACAAATCAATTTTTCCTGGTAATCTAAATAGTCTAGGTGAGCCAGACCTTCAAAAGGGTTTGAAGGTGATTCATGTCTAACCTCACCAAAGAAGAAGGGAGGGAAGGGAGAGTTCTCAAGATTGGAGAGTCTCAGGTGCCATGAGCAAACAGTGCATTGTATTTACTGTTCCCATCACTCCACACTCTGAGGGGGTATTGTGTAACAGACTTGCTGGGATATTAAATGTGACTGTGGAGGAAAACAGGATGGCGGAGTGGGCAGAGATAATTTGTCATTTATCATATTGTCTTCTGAAGAGCAGAACTCCCTTATTTGAAAGGTAATGAGTATAAAATGAAAATTACAGAAAAATAGATGGGAGGAGGGATGTCTCAGAGGAAGGTGACAGAAAATTCAGAAAGAGAAGAAACCCAAACACATGTATAGGACAAGGCCCCAGAGCCAGGGTGTCTGGTGGGAAAGAGGAGGATCCGAGGGGAGGAAGCAGATTGTTATGGAGTTTTGCAGCATGAGATGTTGTCTAATTCTCTTTTCATAAAGCCTTCAGCAAAATCTCCTTTACTGATACTTTTTAACCAGGATTTGCTGTGAAAGAGGAGCTCAAAGTACTAAGTTTATCAAAGGAAGTGCAAGGACCTCAGGTCACATTCTTAAAGACTGGATTCTTAAAGAGAATCAGAAAGTTCTAAAGAAGAGGCGGCACCAGGACGGGCCTTATAGGATGCTCAACATTTCTGCTACAATTGCAGACATGGGAGACTCCAAGGGCTAGAGGCCAAGAAGGGAGGCAGGGAGGTCTGAAAGTACATGAAATGTCTAAGGAGAAGACACTACTATTGTCTTCAGGGGAATAAGAGCAGGATGGCAGAACTATGGATGCTTAGCCAACTTCAGATCTCAAGAGCAGTAGTGCATTTTATGGAAAGCAAAACTAGGACCACTGCATGGGACTGGCAAGAAGACAGATTATGGCACAATATACTGTTATCTCTGAAAGAAGAAATAGGACTGAAGAACCTCTGGCTCCCTCCAACTTCAGTTGTCTACCTCCTTCAAATGACCAGGCGGACCTGGATTGAAAACACTGCACCAAGGAAAACACAATCTCACTCAGTTTCAGTAGATTTCCCTTGGACTTGACAGCTCTGCATCTGTTCCAGTTGAGGAAAAGTTTACTGCCCAACCATGCTCACTGATTTATGGAGTTAGTATAACCCCGAGGTCCCACCACCAATGCTGAAGTCACCCATATTCTGGCTGCCTGAGGAGCCCCACCCACCAGCAGGCCTCTACCTATATGCCAGGACTATCCTGCCTGCTGAGGATCCCTCCCTCCCTTCCTATCTCAGAGTTGTGAGTGATCACTCCTGCATTATTTTCCCCACAGTGTCTGAGGACCTCAGGCCCACAACTGCATGTGGAGCCCAGGAGGTATGGAAGAGATTGTTATAATTGATTAAATAAATTAGTTGTTCTTTTCTTGTTAAGCTTTTATTTTAGGCCTGTCTAAATCCCCCTTATGATGGATGAGGACATGTATGGTTTTATGCCCCACAGTTTCTGGCACTTAATGTAAGATATCATGGGCTGGGAATGCCATTCACTTTAGACACTTTGCTCAATCTAGAAGGTATGGTTAAGAGATCCTGGACTTCTGACAAAAGCCAGCCAAGGTAAGGATTCTTAACTACATCAGCCTCTCAGATCTCTGTGGGGACTGGTCAAGCCAGAATGGTAAGCAGTTTTATTTCAGGCCTAGCCAAGAACTCTAGGGAAGTAAAGAAAACCTTTCCTTCTCTAAAATAAGTACTCAACAAATATCAGACATTTTCATTTTTGATCATTTTAATAAGAGATACAAAAAAAAGACCTAAAAATACATCTTAAAGACCTGAATACCGACCTTCCATATTATTTTCACCTCTGGTCATTGAACACATCTCCTTATTTAATATAGGTATTAATGAAGTGTATTCATGTAGTGTATTAGAGCGATGACTTATAATTTTGATTTGAGAAACCAAAACCTAGTTAAATGGTTTCAAAATCAGTAGGTTAAAAAAAAAAAAAGATTTGCAGAAACAAAAGAACAAAAATAATGCCTCTCAGAGAGAGTCTATCTACCCTGGAAAATAGAGATTTGGGACAACTTTGTTCAACTTGCATGCGCGTTCAAAATAAAAAGTAGGCTAAGATTTGATACCAGTGGCATTAATAGATTTACCAAGAAAGGTAGTTTCTCTTGCGCCTTCTAGTGACCAGGGTTTTAGTCCCTTTACCCTTCAGTCCCTCAGATTTTCCAATTATATATCAAAGAGTTAAATTAAAAGATCTTAAGTCTCATAGCTCTAAGCTGTAAGGTTCTGTGAATTCCTGGTGTGTGGGGGTGGTGGTGGTGGTGTTTGTTTTTCGCTTTGTGCCTTGAGACCTGGAAAAGGCTTTGAGGGCAATAAACAGCCGCCGCAGTTTTCTCATCAAGGCTCTTTGCACGTGATGCATTTCCTTCACTGGTCTCTATCTAAAACAAAGTGTTTCAAGTCAGCAGCCCTAGCACTGCGTCTTGCCACTCTGGGCACTTAGTACTCGCTTTATGGTGGAGACTCAGGTGGCCCCGGGGGTCATCTGTGAGGGAAGGAGAACTACAACTCCCAGGGTTCCCCAGGTGGGGACGCCCATCCGATTGGCCAGGGGTCGGTGACGTTCAGTGTTTTGGCCCCAACGGTCACATGTTTCCTTTGTTGTGAGCTGCGGCCGAGACTGGTGTTTCGCGGAGACGCCGGCGCTGGAGAGTGCGTTGCGCCGCCGGCCGCTGAGGGACCGCAGGGCCCGCCGCTGCTGGCCGCTTCCAGCCTTCGCCGAGAGGTACCCGGGGATGACAGCTCCGGGACCGGCCGAAAGGCGAGGAATCGGCCAGAGCCTGGGACCTCGGGGCGGAGGGGCGGCCGAGGTCCTGGCCGCGGGTGTCACGGGTGGGAAGCTTGCGGCGGCCGGCCTCTCAGAGCCAGACTAGGGGTCTGCGGAGGAACTGCGGCTGGGCCTGCAGGGCCCTTTTCTGAGGCGAGGGGCCACCGAGGTGAACCTGGGGGTCTCCAGCCCCGGCTGGANTCCCCACCTTCCCACCACTCCAAGCCTAGGCGTCTTAACTTAGTTCCCAGTGTCCCCGCCCCAAGTTCTCGATGCCCAGGGCCAAGACTCTTAAGGCGGCCAGGATTGGCGCCTGCGGCGATTGTGGGTGGGGCCCGGCGGCGAGTTCGAGTTTTTGTTGGCGATCGTCACGTTGCTAGGTAGGCCTGCCCTAGTCAGTTCTTCCCGCCCCCTTGAAGGTGATCTGGAGGACGCGCGGGAGCGCGCCCTGGCCGCTGTGGGGCCCGGCGGTGGGGGTGAGGGCGGCGCGCGCCCCCGTGCTGGCCGCCAGGGGCCTCCGCGGTGGCGCTGGCTTCTCGCGGTTTCTGTAGGCGGTTCTGGCCACGCAGCTGACTGCAGCTGCGTCCCGCCCTCCGAGGACCGGAAAATTAGCACCCTGTAACTGCTGTCGCTTTATCTGCCGAGATGGTGCAGAGGAAGTCCTGCGAATTTGTTCTTGCCTGTTCTGTAAACAGGGCTTAGATGGCTAAATACAGGGCACGTTTTGGGGGGCTTCGCAGTTACCCCTGAGGCAGTGACTGTTCACAGTTGATTTAAGTGGATTTTAATGATTAATTGCTTTTGTTGGCAGCTTCATAAACACCATCTTAGTATTTGCAGCCACAGACCTTTTTAAATCCACCAGCTGGTTGATTTTTATTAGGTTTGTAAACTAGATTTAAAATGTACACATTGTCTGTTAAGACCGTTAATGGTTAGATTTAAAAGATTGCTTTAAAAAATGATGGTTTGAGGATACGTCCATGAAAATTAAAGATTCTTATATAACCCTGCTCAGATGAGTTATTTTCCTCCTTCCGGGGATTCTAGCTCACATCAATGTTTGAGCTAATTCAGTTTTGAGAAGGGAATTGCAGATGTGTTTGAAAACTGTAAATTAAGATAATAAAATCTGGGAGGCCAGTTTTAACCATAGTGTATTAAAGGTGGTTTTCTTAATCTTTTGAGCAAATAGGGTACTTGGGTTTTAACAGATTTTCTTTTCTGTAAATCTGTAATAGTTCACCCAAGACTTAAATATGTTTTTTAAAGAAAAAACATGGAGCTCTCCTGGGTGAAGCAGGAATTGAATGTGAATCCTTCTTATTGGTTATACATTCTTAACATATTTTAAAAATTCGAGTAGAGATGGCTGCACTGGAATGAGCAGCTGCTGTGATCCGAACTCCCTCATAAGTAGTGCATGGAAGGCATTTAATATATTTAAACAAGTACAAATGCAACTAACCTTTCTAAAAATTAAAGCCACCACTTGATAAAGACCTTTTTATTTAAACAAAGCCTTATGACTTAGTACCTGAACAGGAAGAAGAAATAGTATCCTGAGTTAGGGCTGTTGTCAACTTTATCTTAAACTTTCCTGTTTTTTGTCCAAGTTGTTAAAATTTTAACAACACACACACACACACACACCCTCCTGGAGATTGAACCCAGGACCTCCCATGCTAGGTAAGCACTCTACCATAGAGCTACATCCCTAGCCCTTTTTATTTTAAGACAGGGTCTCTAATTGGAGCTAGCCTCCAACTTTTGATCCTCCTGCCTCAGCCTCCGGAATTGCAGGAGATATAGCCTGCAGTACTGAGCCAGGCTCAATATACTTTTTTTTTTTTTTAATATTTATTTTTTAGTCATAGGTGAACACAGTATCTTTATTTTATTTTTATATGGTGCTGAGGATCAAACCCAGTGCCTCACGCATGGTAGGCGAGAGCTATACCTCTGAGCAACCCCAGCCCCTACTTTTTTTTTAACTTCCTTGTTTTTCTGCCATTTCATGAAAACTCAAAGGTCAAGTCTTTGAAAAATAAACACTACAATATATCCCGTTAGTGATATCAGTTGTTTTTGTAAATACTTTCCTCTTATCTGGAAATTTAGGACCTCTTTTTTTTCAATAGTTATTTAAGTATGTTGTACAATGAAAAATGTGAGTAAAATATAAATATGAAAAATACAACCTATATGATTTTTTTCTTCTGTTATGACAACAAGAAAACATTATACAACAACTGTATGTTTTAAAATCCCTAGCCTTTCTGTCATGAAAAACATAATAAGCAAGGTGCCAGGGTGCATTCTTGTAGGCCTAGCTAATACACAGGCTGGGGTGAGAGGGTCACTTTAGCCTAGGAAATCAAGAGCAGCCTAGGCAGCAGAGTCAGACCCTGGCTAAAAAAGGGGGTTGGGGGAAGGGACATGGAGGGATAGTGAGAGGAAAAAAAGAAACAAGACACAGAAGAAAAATCAATAGCTAAATTTTTTTAAAGTGGAGTCTGCCTAAATCACCCAAGAGCTATAATCTTTCAGCATTTGGCACATCTTAATACTCAAATTTGTGTTTTAAAATGGCTAGGCTTTGCTCTTTACCGAAGTTTCTAAAAGTTATTTCTTTTAATAATTTATGTCACCACTAAGGTAAGTAAAAATCACTGTTTGGGGCTGGGGAAGTGGCTCAGTATTAGAGCATTTGCCTGGCATTTGTGAGGCCATGGGTTAGATCCCCAACACTGGAAAAAAATAAAATCACTGATTTACAAGTCTGACTCTGCTGCCTTTTATACATAAAAAAAACTCATTTAGCGTACTCAGATTTCTCAAATTTGTTCAAGTGACAGAGTTTCTGGTGGCACCTTGCAGAGTTAATTCTAATAAACAACACAAAACAGTTTTGCTAAAGAAACCATAACTATGTCATATATATAGTTTTTCAACTTTGTGTGTGTGTAACTGGGGATTGAACCCAGGATGTTCTGCCACTGAACTACATCTTTAGCCCCTTTTATTTTATTTTGAAACAAGGTGTTGCTAAGTTGCCCGGGCTGGCTTCCAACTGCCTTAGCCTCCTGAATTGCTGAGATTACAGGTGTTCGCCACCATGCCTAGTAGTTCTTTCAATTTTAAAATTAAAAAAAAAAAAAAAAAAGCAGTATAATACTACATGTCAGCAGGATAAAGCCAAATGACATTAAATTTTTGTGTCAGATCTAGTGAGAAACAAGTATAGGCCCAGCAGGTATAATGTCTGATGGGTCAACATTCTTTTTTTTTTTTTCCCTTACCTTCCTTTTAGGGGTTGGGAAGTATTCTCTAGTCAAGTTTTAAGACAGATGAACATGGTAGCACACATCTGTAATTAAAGTGGCTCTGAAGAGTGAGGCAAGAGGATCCCAAGTTGGAGGACAGCCTCAGCAATTTAGCAAGACCTCTCAGCAACTCAGATCCTGCCTCAAAATTAAAAAAAATATATATATAAAAAATTAATAAAGACTGGAGAAATAACTCAGTGGTAAAGAGCCAGAGCCCATAGGTTCATTCCCCAGTGCCAAAAAAAAAAGAAGTTTTAAGGCAAGGGAGAGAAACACTTGGGGGGGATTCAGTTTTTTCCTTGTGCCTTTGAAGACAGTATTCTTTTTAAATTATAGAATCATTGTTTAAGCTTCCTATATTTTTCACCATCAGACACTTTTTAAATTTTTCTCTCACCAAAGTGTATTATTTATCTAAGATTCTAGTTGACATAAGATAATCACTAGTTATATATCTAGCAAAAAACTAAAGATTTTAGTTGGTTTCAGATGTATCTTAAAGGGCTAAATCTGGTCTTGGTGGTTCCATTAAGAAACTGGAAATACTGAAAATTTCTTGAAGACTGGACTTTAAATATTGATTTTGTAAAACTTGCTTTAGGAACCACTTCTCCAGAATAATAACTTTAAATTGAAAATTTAACAGAGCATATTTATAATTTTTAAAAAGTAGTCATCAGGCTAGGAACTGTGATACATGCCTGTAATCCCAGTGACTCAGGAAGCTGAGGCAGGAGGATTGCAAGTTTGAGGCCAGCCTCAGCAACATAGTGGAGCCCTGTCTCAAAATGTAGCTCAATGATAAAAGTACCCATGGGTTCAATCCCCTGTGTCCCCCCCCCAAAAAAAAGTGGTCATCAAGAGCTATAAGTAGCTTAATGGTAAAGCAAGTAGTTAGTCACCATACGTGAGTCCCTGGGTTTAATTCCCAGCATTGAAAGAAAGAACAGTGGTCATCAAATAACTAAATTAGTTATGAGACACTAGAGTGAAAAAAAATCTGAAGTTTATAAAAACTGCTTGGTTTTATATAGTATGGCTTCTTTTGAATTACTGTATATTTTCAAAGATAAATCTCTTCTTGATATTTATCCTTTTTTTTTTTTAATCTTTATTTTGTTTGTTTTTATGTGGTGCTGAGGATCTAACCCAGTGCCTCACATGTGCAAGGCACATGCTCTGCCACTGAGCCACAACCCCAGCCCAGTAGTTAACCTTTCTTGTTGCTGCTGTGTTGTTTTTCATCCGTGGTTAAATTTAAGAAAATGGAGTAGTATAGAGCATAGCATGTGGATTCACTACCACAAGATGTAGGGGCTGTGCTAATCAGGATGTTGTTGGTTTCCTATGTTTTTTGATAGTCTTTAGAAGGCCCTCATTAATCCATACTATCTTTATGGCTGATAGTAACTTCTTTGTTTAGAATTCCTTTATTCTACAGGAAAAAGAATCTTGTTGCATTATAACAATATGATAGATCACTTTTGGTATTACATATTCCTTAAGACTGTACTCTGACTTACTCTGGCCCTTGGCCTTAGAAGGTCAGTATTACCTACAAGTCCTGCAGAAAATGTCCAGGTGAATTGCCTTGCCCTTTCTACTCTATAAGGTATCCTTCTAGACTAGATGAGTCATGCTTCAGAAGGCTCTCTTCCAATTTGCACCTGTGTTGTCTGCTAGAGAAATGCTGAGAATTTGAATCTATTTTAGTATCTGTCTTGGAGTTCTTATTTGATTCTGGTCTTAGCCAGCCCTGCAAGGTCTGAAATTGGATCTGAATCCAACATTTGCAATCCCATTGCCAGGCACAGACTAGGGTATCTATAAATGTTTCTGGAATTGACCTGAATCTTTTGATTGACTCAGGATCTAATTGTCCACTTGGAAACACTTACTTAGCCCCTGTTTTGACCAAGTTACAATATTCTTTATCAGGGGTGCCTGTCAGACAGACTTCTGAAAATGAGGAAACACACAGGATAACACTCAGACTGGATAAAAAAAAAAATGTGTATATATGTTTAAGAAAAAATCAGTTGATAGTTTATATTTGGTTTGAGGGTCAACTTTTGAATTTGCCTGAGCTTGTCTAGAATTTACGAGTTCTATTTATAAAAATCTGGGCCTGAAACCAGGGCCACTTATATTTAAATACTCTTGCTAGTCTGTGCACAGCTCGAATTTCTGATATTTTCTCTTTAAGTATTCCTCACCTTCCCTTCCACCAAAATAAATAAATAAATAAATAAAAGCAGTGAATTAGTCAGTTGCTATAGGCATTATGTCTGTAAGGTTCAACAAAGCAGAAGAAATGCACATTTACATATCTCAAAAACAATTATTTAATAAACAGATTATATATTAAAATTTTAATTAAGGATTTTAAAACAGGTTTTTTTTTCATGAATTCTTGAGCTTTTCTCATTGGTTTCATAGTACATAATATATAGTAGCTAAACTGTTTATGTCTGATAATATTGACAGACTGATAATTTTTAATGGCACCAAACTCAGATGAACATCAATTTCCAGATATTCCTCAAATATTCAAAGCACAATTATCACAGCATATGTAGTTTTTCATCTCACTGCTACATTTAGCTTCCTGTTGCCTTGAATGTTTGTTTATTCATCTTTTACTCAAGAAATCTTATTGCAGGATAAAATTGTCAAGTAAGGAAGCTGATAAATAAGAAAACTAATCTGTATATCAAAGAGCATAAAATTATTAATCTGCTTAAGGAAGTGTTTTTCTTATGACTTTCTATGAAAAAGTGAGCTTCCAGTTAGAAACTAAAATCTATTTCAACACATTAGTATATAATGCTAATAACTGTACTTAAATAATTAATATTTGATTTATATGTATCTGTTCTCCATTTATTTTAGGTGTGGAAATTAAAACAACATAAATATTTTGACTGAGGGCTTTGCAAACAAATGCTAAAAAGGTATATTTGTAATATTTATAAACTATCTAAACATTGTTATTAGAGAATTTAAGCCATTTTCCTTTCTTTAGCCAGGGATTTCTTATGCCAGTCAAAGTAACAAGGAGCAGTTCTCTCTATTAGATCATAAAGAAATGCCATGTCACAATTATTTCTGTTGCTAAATATTTAGCCACTCCTTTCTGTTCTTTCCTGAGAGCCTCAGTTCTTCTGCGTTTTTCTCCAGTCTTGGAGATACCAAGATACATTATTTTCACTCATTTTTCTGGGACCTAGGCCAAATACATGTAATTTTATATTTACCTAGCAATCAGAAAGTAGGTCTGTCACATGAGTTCTACAGCTGAAAATAAATCCTAGAATGTCCTTAACCAGAATAATCTTAAGAAAGGCCATTCTTTTCAAATGAAGAGTGTAGCTCCAGGAATAAAACTCCTAAAAAAAAAAATGAGGGAAATAAAGAAGGAAATACTAGCTTTTCCTGATAAGTCATGTAACTTTGGCAGCTAGTGAGTATCTTGACAGTCTGGTCACACTTGTGCTCACTAACATATCTCTATACAACTTTCAGTCATTATTTTTCTTTGGAACAAATATGTTCCTACTGTTTTATCCAGAGATTCCTAATTACTTGCTTACTTTTTCCTGGTAAGAAATAATTATGCTTTGATATTTGCAAAATTTTTAGAAGAATTCACTGTGTAATCTTCTGTTTTGTTTGATTAAGTATGAGTTCATTTTTAAAATTTTTTTTAATTGTTGATAGAACTTTATTTTTATTTATTTATATGTGGTGCTGAGAATCAAATCCAGTGCTTCACACATGCTAGGCAAGTGCTCTACCACTGAGCTATAACCTCAGCCCATGAGTTCATTTTTTATAAACCTGGAATCTATATTTAATACATACTTTGATACATGATTAAACTTTTGTTTTCCTTTTTAACCATTTCTGGTTAAAATTAAGTACTTTAGTTGAATAAAGTGGAAAGGTTAATAAATTACACCTGGAAGCCCAAAAGATGCATTTTGAAATACATCCACATTTCTAAGATGCTTCTGTGCAAATCCTTTACCCGGTCATAAATAGAGTTCTTATTTAGTGTTGTTTTGGAGACTGGTTAATGGAGAGTTCTTAGGAAGTCCAGAGAAAGCAAAAATATCCCCCAAAATCATGAGATAGTAGGCCATAGTTGCTTAAATGGATCTATCTGGTCTATGAGATTGCCTATCTTATATACAAAGCAGTAAACAAGTGTCTTATTGCCATTAACCACTTTGTAATCAGGTGATTTTATGTGTTCTAATACAGAATTCTCAGTTGGAGAATAAGACCTCTTTTATCAGTCAGTAAATCAAGGAATCATCTATGAGAATAAGGGACCGAAAATAGTAAAAAGACCCTTAACTCAAAGTTTTAATCAGTCTTATAGTAATACTTAATTCACTCAATATGTGCTTTTGTCAGCTTTTTTGCAGCTGTGGCCAAATGACCTGCAAGAACAACATAGAGACAGAAAAGTTTATTTGGTTCTCAGGGTTTTAGAGATGGCCAACTCTATTGCTATGGGCCCAGAAGGACGTGGCAGAGGAAAACAGCTCAGAATATGGCAACAAGGAATCAGAAAGCTTTGCTCACCAAAGGCATGCCCCCATGACCTACCTCCTCCAGCCATTCCCTGCCTGCCTCCAATTAACACCCAGTTAATACAGTCAAGTGGATTAATGCACTGATTCAGTTAAGGTTCATAACCCAGTCATTTTACCCCTAGACTTTCTCGAATTATCTCATACATGAGCTTTTGGGAGTCACCTCAGTCGAAACCATAACAATATAGTGTCACCAAATTTTGATACAGTAAGGTCATCAGACAAAGCAGAATGTCATTTCACATTATTTTCCTACTTATCCATGCTAGCCAAAGGGAAATTCTTACAATATACTAATTTGTTTTGATTTCAAACACATTTCATTGAAAGTTATAAAAAAAGAAAACTATAGAGAAAGAATGGTCAAAAAGTTTTTATTATTGTTAACACCAGTAATCATGCAGCACTAGTCACAGTCACAATAGCTTGTACAAATTGCTTAAACTTGAAATGTAATAAGAATTTAAATTAGGTATTATAAAGAATAAGTTCTTGATTTAGATGGCTGACTTGTGGGTATTCAGTCATTATTTGAACTTATATTAGTAAAGCATTAAGATTGAAATATGAATTATATTCCATGTCACCACAGTTTATCATAATTGAAATGTTCCCCAGTTATCACTTGTGATATTACATACTTAAGTTTCAACAACAAAATTAACATTCAGGCACAGGGGGATAGATTTTGGTGTATAGAAGTATCATTGAAGATAACTTTAAATTAAGACCATAATTTATATTTATTCTCCTGCTTAAGATGAAAAGTTCCGTATGGGAACTTGGAATTTGGAAGTGACTCTATGCACTGTAAATGGATTTTTAAAAATTTTTATTCTTTAGATATTCATGACAGTAGAGTACATTTTTACACATTATACATACATAGAGTATAACTTATTCTAATTAGGATGTCATTCTTACGATTGTACATAATGTGGAGTGTCACTGGTGGCATATTCATATATGAACATAGGAATGGTATGTCTGATTCATTCTGTCTTTCCTATTCCCATCTCTCCTTCCTTCCCATCATTCCCCTTTGTCTAATCCACTGAACTTCTATTCTTCCTTTCCCCTACTTAACTGTGTGTTAGCCTCCGCTTATCAGAGAATGTACATGGATTTTTAAGTTTTAAACCATGTATAAATGTATGTGCACATGAACATACACACATTTACATGGGCAACCATAACGCAACTAGTTAGATGACCTACAATGAGGCAAATACGAACTCTGTATGTAATCAGTGATAATAAATTTTAAAACTTAATCATAAGGTTGGGGGTGTAGCTCAGTGGTAGAATGAGTACAAGACCCTGGGTTCAATCCCAAGCACCAAACAAACAAAGCAAATAATAAAATACTTTAAACTCAGATTACCTTTTTATTCATTTAGGTAATTTTCTCTGTCAAATGAGATAAAGACTAAAGTAAAATAATAATCTTTTCATATGGGATCACATTATTACGATTCAGAGGCAGGATGCTGGTATCTCAAAAGTCCTAAAATGACTGAAAAGTATAATGCTCTTTGGTCTCCTCTAAGAATTCTGGCAAAAAACAAAAACAGGAAGTTCTTGGAAATCTACCAGGTTACACTTGATTAACTGTTAGGATCTGTGACCTAACAAGAATAATTTAGAGAAGGAAAAACTTACTTTAGCTCACAGTTTCAAAGGTCTCAGTTCGTGGTCCGCTAAGTCCATCACTTTGGATCTGAGATGAGGCAGAATATCCTAGCCGAAGGACCCAGTGGAGGAAAGCTGGTCAGCTCATGGCAGTCAGGAAGCAGAGAGAAGGAAAGATGCTAGGGATAAAATATAAACCCCAAAGGTACATCCCCAGTAACCTACTTCCTCTAGCCACACTCTACCTGCCTACACAGTACAGTAGTCCTTTCCAACTATTAATCCATCAAATGATATAACCCACTGATTAGGTTATAGCTTTCATAATCTGTTCATTTCACCTCTGAACATTCCTACATTAATAGGAGCTTGGCAGGGGAGGCATCTCATATACAAAGCATAACAGGAGCTAAAAATCTGTTTGATGCAACCACAGAGGTTTTATTTGCTATATGAATTAAAAAACAAAACAGAAATGTGGAAAGAGAATAAAACAGGATAAAGATGATAAATAACATGGAAAAAAAAGAGAATATATAATAGAACAAGTTATTCCTGATTTTGTTACTACATATTTACTTCTTTGTGCCACTTAAGAATTTTTCAAATGTGGTACAATTTAATACATAAAAGTATATACAATATATACAGTCTTATATTAAGATTATTAACTCTCAAAGCTCAGTTTTATTTGCAGCTTATGAATATAGGATGGCATCTCATTTTTTTAGATTACCCACAAGGTCCTTTAGGTACCTTCTTGTTGCTACCATACTTAGGCCTGAAATTCTGATTGATGAGATATTTCAAGAAGTTGGAACTTTTAGAAGGGGTTGTGCATAAGATTGTGAGGCTATGGAACTAGATAAGCATTACTTCCAGTACTATTAACTCAATTAATAATACATTTTAAATCATGTATCATTTTCTGGAGATGTGGAAAGAGAATAGGAGCAGAACTCCCTTAAAATTAGCATCATAGAGAACTGATGTCTGTAGCCAAGCGCCTAAATCCATTGGTTACTTATTCACAGTCATCTTTGGGAATCTGTGGGGTGTTTCTTATTAGCGAAAGGGAGGATGGCCATGAATGTTTTAATTTTTTAAAACAAAGCACTACCTATTTATAGTGGAAATTTTGAGGAAAATAGAGAAGGTAAATAAATCACTTAATTTTTAGACAGATATGCCTCCTTTTCTATCCCTAGATGCACTACTATATAAATTTTTTATTAGCATATGTTTTGTGATCTACTTTTTCATTTACTATCTGGATAATACCTCACCATGTCAATAAGTAGCCTATATACTTTACAATGACTACATAGACTGTGTTCCATCTTTAAGATATTCTATGGTTTATAATCTATAGTAGGGCTGTTAAGTTGTTTTAAGTATTTTCTATTAATATGGCATTGAACATCTATAGATAAGACTTTCCATACAATCTTGTTTATTTCCTTAAGAGAGATTATTAGAGATGTGGGTTAGACAGTATATATATTTTTAAAGTCTGTTGATATATTTAGATAAAATTCTTATCCAGCAATGCTGTATTAAGATAATAACTATTTATATTAGGATCAAATTCTTCATCATTCTGACTTCTCTGTAGTCCCTCAGTAGAATGAAACCCAACTGTAAAAAGAGAGACAGAAAGTTACTTATAATTGAAAAACACATAGTATCTTTTCAGCTGGGGAACTTCAAGACTACAAATTACCCTTAATGTTCTAATTAGGTAAATACAAATTTTTCTTTTATTAATGGTTGTTAAAACGAGATAGTCTCATATACCCTACGTGAAATTTATTAATCATGTGGTTTATATATTTACATCAAAATGAAATTATGTAATTTGAATATTGAATTTTTTACATATTGAAATTCTTTCCTTTTTTTATTTTAGACACATAAAGAAGACCCCTATCAATCATTTCTCAACAATTATATAGTCAACTAATGTAACAATGGTACTAATATTGGGACGCAGACTAAACAGAGAGGATCTTGGGGTGCGTGATTCCCCAGCAACTAAGCGTAAAGTTTTTGAAATGGACCCTAAATCTCTGACAGGTCATGAGTTTTTTGACTTCTCTTCAGGATCATCCCATGCTGAAAACATACTCCAGATATTTAATGAGTTCCGAGACAGCCGCTTATTCACAGATGTTATCATCTGTGTGGAAGGAAAGGAGTTTCCTTGCCATAGAGCTGTTCTTTCAGCCTGTAGCAGCTACTTCAGAGCTATGTTTTGTAATGACCACAGGGAAAGCCGAGAAATGTTGGTTGAGATCAATGGTATTTTAGCTGAAGCCATGGAATGTTTTTTGCAGTATGTTTATACTGGAAAGGTGAAGATCACTACAGAGAACGTTCAATATCTCTTTGAAACCTCAAGCCTCTTTCAGATTAGTGTTCTCCGTGATGCATGTGCCAAGTTCTTGGAGGAGCAACTGGATCCTTGTAATTGCTTAGGAATTCAGCGCTTTGCTGACACCCATTCACTCAAAACACTCTTCACAAAATGTAAAACCTTTGCATTACAGACTTTTGAGGATGTGTCCCAGCATGAAGAATTTCTTGAGCTTGACAAAGATGAACTTATTGATTATATTTGTAGTGATGAACTTGTTATTGGTAAAGAGGAGATGGTTTTTGAAGCAGTCATGCGTTGGGTCTATCGTGCTGTTGATCTGAGAAGACCATTGTTACATGAGCTCCTGACACATGTGAGACTCCCTCTTTTGCATCCCAACTACTTTGTTCAAACAGTCGAGGTGGACCAATTGATCCAGAATTCTCCTGAGTGTTACCAGTTGTTGCATGAAGCAAGACGGTACCACATACTTGGGAATGAAATGATGTCCCCAAGGACTAGGCCACGCAGGTGAGAAGATTTACAAATATAGATAATAAAATTTTTTAAAATAGTTTTAAATCTCCTGAATCCAAACTCAGTGTAGTCATTTATTTGTATAGTTTACATGCAGTTTTTGTACAGTTGAATATTTATTTTGGATTATGTAAATAATGAAAAGGAAGACTAGTGAAGACTGCATTCAACAATGCATTTTTTAAAATATTGTTTTGTAGTTGTAGATGGGCAGAATGCCTTTATTTTATTTGTTTATTTTTATATGGTGCTGAAGATCGAACCCATTGCCTCACACATGCTGGGCAAGCGCTCTGCCACTGAGCTACAGCCTCCACACAGCAATGCATTTTTTTTTGATAATGTTGTCCTGAGCTATCAGAGAGTGTTACAAAGGGTCTTTGCCACTGTGCTTGTCTCAACATATTACTACTAATTTCTCTTAACCTTTGTAAGACCTCAAACCTTTCCACTTTTCTTTCCAAGGAATTTTTGAATACAGAGTAGCTAAATGGTAGGCTCCCTTAAGAGTGAACAAATTATGTTATGTGGGTGTATGAATTTGGCACAATGAGTCCACTGTTATGTATAATCATAATGTACCAGTAAAAATAAATTGAAGAAACAATAAGCTTGCTTACTTAGACTGCCTCTACTTATTAAAAACAATTTGCACATCCACAGACTGACCTTTGTCCTCCAAGACTGAACATGGAATTTAGAGGTGAAGTAAGTAAACTGGTATGCAAAGTGAATTCACAGATGTAAAATTCAGGTCTCCAACCTTTTATAAATGCCATAGTTACTATACTTAATGTCAGTCTCAATTTTTTAATCTTTTTTCTGATATGAAATTATATCATGCTTTAGAACTTGTGCAATTTATTAGCATTGCACTGTATTTGTGTCTTCTTAGAAAAGGTTATTTCTGTAAAACACCTTTTGATTTTGATTGACAAAATATAGAAAAAATAAATTTTCATGCCTTATTAATAGAAAAAATACTGTTAAAGTTTATTATTAATAAGCAGAAAATACCTATTTTGAGAAGCATTCCAGAAGAGAAGTTTTTTAATATTTTTCTGACAAAGCTAACATTGATGTTCAGGTTTTTTAATTGTAGCTAAAAAATAGCATAACAGTTATCATCTTACCTATTTTTAGTTGTACAGTTCAATATTATTAAGTATATGCACACTGTTGTGAAATTGGAATTTTTTCCAGCATCTCTTTTTTTTCTGTAAATTTACTACAGCATATAAAACCACATTTTTAACTTTCATTTTAAGTGCCATTGTTACTCATTATGTCATGAAATATTCTATTTTTTAAATCTAAGCTAGTTTGGATGTAGCAAGATTTAATCCATTTCCTCATATGTAAAGTATGGATAATAAATAGGGTTTACTTCACAGGATTTCAGATTGGAACTGTTAAATTCAATAGTCCTTAGGCATCCAACATATATGTAGAAAGTCCCTAATAATAACTAGCTACTATTATGTATGCAGTATTATATGGATCAATACTTGAAAGTCTAAACTTTTTATAATTAGATACAATATTGGGTAACTATTATAATACAAAATTAGGACCGAGCGCAGTGGCACACGCCTGTAATCCCAGCAGCTTGGGACCTTCCTGAAGCAGGAAGATCACAAGTTCAAAGCCAGCCTCAGCAAAAATGAGGCGCTAAGCAACTCAGTGAGACACTATCTCTAAATAAAATACATATAGGGCTGGGGATGTGGCTCAGTGGTCTATGCCTGAGTTCAATCCCTGGTAACCCCCCCCAAAAAAAAAATTAATATAGTATTTCCTTATACCAGGATGAGTAACTGAATTTACTTAAAAGTCTAGAACATTTTATTCAAGTCTTTAGCAAAGCATAGAAAGCATACAATTTTATCCTATAATTACACTGATGTTTTTAAAAATATTTTTAGTTATAGATGGGCTCAATACCTTTATTCTATTTATTTATTTATTTCTATGTCGTGCTAAGGATTAAACTTGTTGTCTCACAAGTGATAGGCAAGAGCTCTACCACTGAGCTATAACCCCAGCCTGATTTTCTTTTTTTTGTAAGTTAATTTTTTTTTTAAAGGACCATTAAAACACTTGGACTGATCTTAGGAATGTGGAAAGACCAAGTTTCCTGAATGTACTCATAAAGAAAACTAAACAGCCTGGGGCTGTGTGATTATTAGCTCTTCTGGGACTTTTCTGAACACATAGTATCACTCTAAGGGTAAAATCACTTTTTCAAGCAGAATTCCCTTATAGCAGACAGAATGTTCTGGGGGGTCAAATGAGGTTGACTAGTACCCAGCCTGTATATTTTATAGTACTAGAGTAGGGACCAAGGGTAATCCGTTGTAAAATTCAAATAAGCTATTTATTGTATTATTTATAAAGATATAACCTGAATAGAATCAGATTGCTGAGTAGGTAGCTTATCATTCCTTTAAAGAGAAAATTTTCCTAATCCACTTAATTATTTGATTTCCAAAAATTTGTTTGGCATCTAATGTTTAAGGGAACCAATCCATTTTATACAGCAGAACACATCTATGTGGAAGATTATAGCATCACCTTAGTTTAGGAAATGAATAAGAAAAAACAAGCTACAGTTATATTGAATTTGCAGGCCACTGTAAATATTTAGAAGATATTTATTTTATGTGGGCATTACATGAGGAATAGGGATTGAACTCAAGGGCACTCGACCACTCAGCCACATCCCAAGCCCTATTTTGTACTGTATTTAGAGACAGGGTCTCACTGAGTTGCTTAGCGCCTCATTTTTGCTGAGGCTGACTTTGAACTGGCCATCCTCCTGTCTCAGCCTCCAGACTGCTGGGATTACAAGCATGCCCAACCCAGACTTTCTGCTTTTTTTTTTTTTAGGGCTGGGGATGTGGCTCGGGTGGCGGCACGCTTGCCTGGCATGCACGGGGTGCTGGGTTCGATCCTCAACACCACATAGAAACAAAAAGTAGAGATATTATGTCCACCTAAAACTAAAGGATAAATATTTTTTAAAAAAATATATTTTTTTAGTTGTAGTTGGACACAGTATCTTTATTTTATTTTATTTTATTTTATTTATTTATTTATTTAAGTGGTGCTGAGGATCAAACCCAGGGCCTCACATATTCTAGGCAAAGGCTCCCCGCTGAGCCACTACCCCAGCCCCAGAACTTCTGCTTTTTATTTGCAGGCATCTTTTCAGTCCCTCTCCAACTTGATCTCTAGGATTTGACATTGTTAATTGCCTTTTCTATTGGCTTTTTCATGGGCTTCTGGAATATCATTTTTCTCATAGTCCTCCGGTTTTCTCCAGCTGCTCTTACTTTATATCTAGTCTTGGAAGTACTGATTATCTGCTCGTTCATCTCTCTCTTACCTTATGTACTTCCCTGTGTGATCTCATCTATTCTCATGATTTTAATTACCATACATGCTGTTGACAACCAAACCTGTTATCTCTAACCCAGACTTTTTTATTTGTTCATTCACATTTCTTTTGTTTGGATTTTAGATTTCTTTTATATGTTTTATTTATACACTTATTTTTAATTTTATTACTTGATTGTGTCTTTTAAAGAGATAGCATAGGCAAAATAGCAGGATTAAAATTAAACTTAACAGCTCATATTATCTCATGCCCAATCCATATTCAAATTTGAACTATTCTTTAATAAACTTGTATCCAATCCAGAATCACTCATTACATCTGGTTATTTCCAGGAAGTCTCTTTTATTCCAAAACAGTTTCTTTTTCATGATTCTGAATTGTTGGAAAAAAATTGTCCATAAAAATATTCCCCTTTCTGGATTAATGTGGTTACTTCTTAAGGTGTTTAACTTTAATTCCTAGAAACTGAAATATGGTTCTACAACCTTCAACTTGATGAATACTAATTAAATATTTGTGTACATAAGTATTTATATTAAACCACATTAGGAGCACAGTATATGCTGTTGTCCCACCATGAATGATGCAAAGATTTAACTCTGTGTTAGGGTGATGACAGTCTGCTCGCTCCACTGTATAGTTAACTTATACTCCCCAAATTGGCCGGTGTTTTTTTTTAGTGTTTGTCCTATGCCAAGTATTCTTCAGAGCTCAAGCCATACTGGGTATTCTACCTATATACTCATGTGTTTTCAAATGACAAGAGAAAATCCTAGAGTACATTGTTTAAAAAGCAGTGTGACAGTAGTTTCCTAGAAAGAAGCAAATCTAAGAAGAGCACAAAGCTTTGATTATCTGCCCTGCCAGTGGTAAATCCTTGGTTGCATAGAGAGAAACTAATCACAGAAGGTAGTAAAACTTAGGAATAATTTGGATGTATTTCTGTTTTTTTTTTTTTTTTTTTAGTTTTGATGGACACTGTACCTTTATTTTATTTATTTATTTTTCGTAGTACTGAGGATCGAACCCAGTGCCTCATACGTTTGAGGCAAGTTCTCTGCCACTGAGCCACCACCCCAGCCCCTAACTTGGTTGTATTTCTAATGATATATATTTTGCAACTGTAAATCTTTGTTTTGATATATTTTTCAGTGCTAGCATCAGGATGTATTAAGAGTACAGGCTTCAGAATCAGACAGGCTTTAGAATCTCACTCTACACAACTAGTAAATTCCATGACCATGGGCAAGGCACTAAAGTTATACTGTACATTTACAGAGTAGGAATATGGTTTAAGAGAGAAATGTTTGCTATCAAATAGTTTCTTTTTTAAACATAATTAAAAAAATTTTTAAACTATGCATCTGTTTGAATATATTAGTTTTTTTCAAAGCTTACTTTATAATTGTTCTAATTTAAGAACAAATTTTGTTACATATGCATACTACCTTCCCATCATTTCTAATAGTAATGGCAAATGTTTGTGTTCAGGAACTGCTTTATGGACAATTACATATGTAACATAATGCTCAGAAAAGCCCTGAGAGAGAGTGCCATTATTATGCCCACTTTACTGATGAGCAAACTGAGTCTCACAGAGAAGTAATTTGTTCAAGGTTACATAGTTTAGTAAGTGGCAGAGCAAGGATTGAAAACAAGTGTTCTGGTTCTAGAGTATATGCTCCTAAGTAGTATGCATAGTGTCTCTCGTACATTTTCAATATTTAAAACACATTCTGCAAAAACGATGTTTTATAGGACCTTATTAAATAAGCTTTTTATTCAATAACTGTTTAATTTACTGTTTTGCCTGTTTTCTTCCTTCAGTCCTCTTGCTAAGTTCCCAAGTTGAAAATTTCACATTAAGGTGGAAAACATGGGGAGGAGCAGAAAATTTATATGCTCATATTGACAATCTAACACCATTTGGACTCAGAAATATTCTTGAACTCTAAAAAGAATCATTTAGGGCTGGGACTGTAGCTCAGTTGGTAGAATGCTTGCCTTGCCCATGTGAGGCATTGGGTTCGATCCTCAGAACCACATGAAAATAAAATGAAGGTATTGTGTCCACTTACTATAAAAAAAGAAAAAGAAAAAGAATCATTTATTAACCAACTTATATAAAGCCTAAGTTTTGTCGAGTACTGTCTCTGTGTCACCCCTGTAAGCAAAGTACTAGGCTTCAAACTCTTCATCAGGAGAAAAATGGTTTCTCTGCTTACAGTGGGTCTCTGGCTTTGTCCCAGTTCATGAATCTTAACTGTGGTATTTACTGTCTCTGGCTCTGATGTTTCACATTCCTGGCCATTGTTTGACAATCTGATTCTGACCTCCAATACACTTAATTTCCATTTCTTGCTCTAGCCCAAATACTAATTTCCATTCTATCCTGAGTACCAGATATTTATTATTATTATTATTTTAAAGACAGACAGAGAGAGAGAGAATTTTAATATTTATTTTTTTTTTTTAGTTCTCCGCGGACACAACATCTTTGTATGTGGTGCTGAGGATCGAACATGGGCCGCACGCATGCCAGGCGAGCGCGCTACCGCTTGAGCCACACACATCCCCAGCCCCCAGACATTTAAACCCCTAATTGCTTGGTAGCTTGGTTCTGATTTTGCACTGTGTCTCAATCTACATTGTTCCTACCATGATTCTCTGGAAAAAGTAGTAGTCTCCCCTGACAGATGCTAATTTTCCATTTTGGGAGGGCTGGACTACCTACATAATGAGGTTCTCATGTAGAAACACGGATGATATTAAACTAAACAAGCATCTTACAGTGTATTGACCATAAGTGGCAAGTTGTTAATGTTTGTGCAAGATACCAGTGTCCTTTGCCATACTCCATTGAGCAATAGAGAAAGCTAAGACTTGTAAGTTCATTATTTTGAGTTAGAATCAACAATTAAAGTGCTTGTCTCTTTTAATATTGTTCACTTCCTGTTATCTGTATAGTGAATATAGAATTTAATTGCCATAATTAGGACAATGCTCAAGTTCCTGTTGTAAACCAAGGAGAAAACTAAATGATATTATATGATATTAAATGATATTAAAAAAATATCATTTTTTTAAGAAATGATATTTTATGATTATTTAATAAATTTCTTGTTCCTTATTTTATAGGTGATAAAAACAGGGCATAATTAAGCAAAATGACTTACTCTGGTTACAAAATTACTTAGTATCAGGGATAGGACTAGAATCTAGAATCTAAATTCCTTTTCCAGTCACTCTTAAAAAAGATATTCTAGCCAGGTGTGGTGGGACACACCTGTAATCCTGCAACTCACAGGGCTTAGGCAGTAGGATACCAAATTCAAGGCCAGCCTTGGCAACGTAGTGAGACCCTGTCTCAAAATTTAATAAATGAAATGGGCTGGGGATGTAGGTCATTGGTAGAGTACCATTGCCACTGGATTCAATTCCTAGTACCACATACATGTTCACACAAAAGATATTCTATATTATAGGAAGTATGGCTTTACCAAATTTATATGTATTCTTTTGAACTCAGACCCTTTTCTTATGTAAGAGTATACATTTAAGTCTTCTACCTTACACTCTGTTCCTCTGAACTTCTTTTAGAAATCATCTTTTTAAAAAAAAGGGGGGGTGGTTAAAATATGTTTAGTTGTAGATAGACACAATACCTTTATTTTATTTATTTTTATGTGGAGCTGAGGATCAAACCCAATTCCTTACACATGCCAGTGAGTGTTCTACCACTGAGCCACAGCCACAGCCCCTAGAGATATTCTTTGTTTACACGTGTGTGTGTGTGTGTGTGTGCATGCGTGCGCGTGCATGTGTGTTCATATGCAAACCTCTCTACTTTTCTTATACATATAGAGGATACTGCACTCAAAATCCTTCACCTCATTTCTACTACTTGAAAAGATCTTGGGAAAAGTTCTATTTTACCACATGCAGACCTTTCTCCATTTTGTTATTCAGGAATTTTTCAGATTTGATCTGGATAGTATGCCGTTTATGAATAGACTAATTTATTTAACCCATCTCTTGATGGATATTTAGGTTGTTTCTAGAGTGTGTAAGTGTTTCCATTGCAAAGCATGATTGGTTACTATTCTGAGCCTATGTCTTTGCATACATACAATGTTAATTTATAGCATGAATAACTAGTAGTAGTATTGTGCAGTCATAGGATATGTATAGTTTTAATTTTTGTAGGTATTGTGAAAATTGCCTTCCAGTTTATACTTAAGCTAGAAATATGAAAGCACATATTTCTGCAGTCCTTTGCCAACCTAGTTTGCATTAGTTTTTGTAAATCTTTGCTACTGTGAAAAGGGAAAGTGATATCTCATAATTTTAATTTACATTTCTTTTTTAATGTGGAAGATTTTCAAATTTTTCCTGAGTATAAAAGCCATTTGTATTTTTTCCTGCAATCCATTGAACTCTAATGATGTATCAGAATTCTGGATTGTGAATAATAGAGAACTTTTTTTTTTTTTTCATAAAAGGCAAATGTAAATCCAAGAGGCTTGGGAGGTAGAGACAGGATTATCACAAGTTCAAGGTCATTCTTAGCAATTTAGCTAAACCTTGTCTCAAAATATAAAAAAGGGCTTAGATGTAGATCAGCGGTAAATAGCCCCTGGGTTAAATTCCCAGTATCCCCTTTCCTCCCTCCCTGCCCCCCCAAAAAAGGCAAATGTATTTAAGGGAGACTGTATCTTGTAGAACCTAGGGACAAAAATTCACAGGACCTTATTGGAACAGGCTACTAAAAAGCCATCAAAAACCAAGCTGGCTGGGTACAGTAGCTACACCTATAATCCAGCAACCCTGGAGGATAGTGAGTTCAAAGCCAGCCTCACCCAAAAGCAAGATGCTAAGCAACTCAGTGAGACCCTGTCTCTAAATAAAATACAAAATA
Organism: Marmota marmota marmota; assembly: GCF_001458135.2. Taxonomy (NCBI): domain Eukaryota; kingdom Metazoa; phylum Chordata; class Mammalia; order Rodentia; family Sciuridae; genus Marmota; species Marmota marmota. The sequence goes on from NW_025999969.1 coordinate 256,817, forward strand.
GGGCTAGGGATGTGGCTCAGTGGTCAAGTGCCCCTAAGGTCAATCCCTGGCACCCATCCCCACCCAAATACCAAGGTGTGCCTTCTGTCTTCTGTTCTTGGCATGTATGCATAATTTTCTTTCATTAGTCTTGCTGAAAATGGCCTCTCATGGGTTTGGAGTTTATATATTACAAGTTCAATCACTCAGACTGAATCTCTCCTCTTGGGGAGAGAGATCTCTGAATGAGCCAGACAATCTTTTCTGGCCATGGGAACAGGAAGAAGCAGCAGAAGTCTGATGACTAAAAAGCCTGCTAGGCTGAAAAGAAACCAAATGGTGGCTGTTAGTAGTAAGGTCTAATTTTTATTTAGTTTGGTCTTAGATTGGGCAGATTAGGACCAGGGTAATTTACATTAATTGGAGAAAAATTAGAAAATATAATCAAAAATATTACCCATTGTCTTACCTGTAAGAGGTAATTGGCTTTCTTCTTTCTCTCTCTCACACTCTTTTTGGCCAAACTGCTAGGCAGATACTCTGAGTTACGTCTTTATTCTTTTTTTTCCTCTATAAGTTTATTATTTCATGTGTGGCATTGTAATCCTTTTCTTACTTTGTTTTTTATCACTTAATATTTATTAAAGGTAGTTCCATAATGTGAAATCTAGTACGGTATACCATAACCACCATCACCATGCACATTTAAGCTGTTTCTGATCCCTCTCCCCCTTTGTACTAGGGATTGAACCCTAGGACCTGCTACATACTGGGCAAATATACTGCCACTGAGCTACATCCTGGCCCTTTTTCTTTTCTTCTCTTTTCTTTCCTTCTCTTCCTTTTCTTCTTTCTTTTTTTTTTTTTTTTTTTAAGATAGGATCCCACTAAATTGCCCAGAATGGCCTTGTATTTAGGATCCTCCTGCGTCAGCTTTACAAGTAGCTGGGATTATAGGCATGAGTCACTGGATCCAGCTGTTTCTGATTTTCAAACTTTAAGATGAACATCTTTGTTGCTCAGTATTTAAAAACATCTATGGTTAGTTCTTGAGAACTTATTAATTAACTGATTCTGATCAATACAGCCATTTCCTCAGAGAATCCATTCTGCCTATTGCCTTTCAGGTAGACAGCCTCACCACACAGGTGGTCTGTGTCCTCACCAGGTTTAGAAATTAGGAAGAGATCAAACTGTTAGGGACAGATTTAACATTCACTATGAGAGATTATTAACTCATTTATCTTCTAGTCTGTGTAAATCTATTTGTGGTGAGAAATGGAACTGTCAAGAGATTCAAAATGTTAAAGCGATCTGCCCAGTATGTTCTCTTACTATAGGCAAGTCCCTATATGGGAAGCCAAAGTATTCAAAGGTTGTTTGGCAAACATGGAATCTAAACAAAGGGAGTCGGTGGGTCTTTAGAACCAGAGTCCTCTCAGCTAATATAACTTGAGGAACTCTCTCACCCAGCATTAAAATATTCTTGGCAAAGAAAAGATAATGTTCAAGTCACCTTACCTAAGATTCTCTTTTCCCTGGGTACAGCAAATATTTGCCTTTGTGATTGTTATTTATTCTTTTATTCATTTGTTCATTTATTTATTGTTTCTAGGGCTTATCAATCCCCTTTTCTAACTTTAGATGAATCAACACATTGAATTTGGTAGTGTAATATGTTATAAACTAGAGAATCATGCTGTTTCCTTAGACTTAGTGATGGTTTGATTTTCATATATTTTTAAGTCTTAGAATGGTGAATAGACTCTATCACTAACATCTCTCCCTATCCCTCCTTTCTGATTTCCTAATAAATGGGAACACACTTCCTTTCCTTATTGTGTTTCTCAAAAATCCATTTTGTTACTAGTCAGGATCATCTTTCAACCCTTGTTGTTGATGAAAGTTTGGGAGTTCATCTGTTTCTGGCATATTTGACATTGATTTATAAGTAGGTCTGTTATTTCAGACAGCAGTTCCTATATTTTACCTTTTCAGATTTTAACTGAATCTGGTAATTACTACGTTTTGTTTATTTGGTTTAGAATATCTGTAGATTTATAATTATTTTATCTTTCACATAAATCATATAAATTTGACCTTTTCTTGAATTTATGATGAAATAAAAGGAAAATTTTTAAAAATATATTATTATCAAAAGGACCTTTTGGAATGTATGATAAAAGAAAGGAAGATTTTTAAAAATATATTATTGTAAAAAGAACCATTTGGTTGTCATGCCTTCCTAGGGAGAAGTGGCAAAATTTAATGCTAGAGCAGCAAATATTTATTTCATCATTGTAGAAGATCAAAAACTTTACTCAAAAAAATTAATGAAATAGTACTAGGGATATAGCTCAATAACAGAACACTTGCTTAGCATGTGCGAGACCCTGGTTACATTCCCAGCACCACCAAAAAAATAGATTAATTAATTAATTAAATAGATATATTTTATTGGGTTAACACACTGTGGTGAGAACACCGGACTTGTATCAATTAAGTTAAAGGCTATTTGATTACAGATAGGACCTTCAGTATAGGCAAAACTACAAGCTTATAAGTGAAGTATAAAACCAATGTTCTATAATTATTACTCTGGATTTTGCATTAAAACAGTTAGAAATGATTTAGACCCAGTGACAGTATTTAGTAATTTTATGGTATAATTGACAAAAACTATCAGCATTCTGATGTGGTCTTTTTTTCTCTCCACATTTAATTAAGAGAAGAGGGATTATATATAACTTACTCAGTCTGGTTTTTAGATGAGAAATGCAGCACTGATGTTGGGGAAACCATGAATATATATTTCAACTATGAAAGAAAATCTGCTTCTGCATTTGAGGCACGGTAAAATGGTTCATAAATGCCATACCTTATCTTTCTTGTAGCAAACTGCACAATTCTTGCCAGAATAAATGCCATTATCAGTGAAGAAAAAGAAGAGAGATTATTGAAATTTTTTAATGAGATTTGACTTATAGTAACCATAAAATGTAATCACAAGATTTTTTCATTTAGATTAAATTTCTGAACAAATATAAAGACAAAGAATTTTAAAATTCTAAAGCTGTCTATTGAAGCTTATGAACAAAGAGATCTTGGCTAAGCATTTGTTTTTCCTGTGTATCTTTAGTTGAGGCCAGTGACTAGCATGAACCATTAGGATTCTCTTCATGGTCTTAAAGGTGTTTCTTCTTCTTCTTTTTTTTTTTTTTTTTTTTTTTCCATTCTAAAAATAGGCTGGATTTCGGGGCTGGGGATGTGGCTCAAGTGGTAGCACGCTCGTCTGGCATGCGTGCGGCCCGGGTTCGATCCTCAGCACCACATACCAACAAAGATGTTGTGTCTGCCAATAACTAAAAAAATAAATAAATAAATATGTAAAAAAAAAAAAAAATAGGCTGGATTTACTGTCAATTTGAAAATTGTAATGATTGAAAGTGGAGTACCATACCATTCAGAAACAACCTTCATCTGCATTTTGGTGGATTTTTTTCTCAGATACATTTTTAACATACCATTGAATACACTCTATAATTTTTTTGTGTGTGTTTTTCCCCTTTACACTCTAACTATAATTTTTTATTTTGTGTTTTTTCCCCTTTAACATCCTTTGTTTGCATTTTTACTGACTGCCTGACACTTTTAGTTAGATTACCTTAATTTATTTACTCTGTATTTTTAAAATTTACTTCTGAACAAATACATAAACTTCTTTTTCTTTTCTTTTTTATATTTTTAGTTGAACATGGACACAATACCTGTATTTTACTTATTTATTTATTTTATATGGTGCTAAGAATAAAACCCAATGCCTCACATATGTAAGGCAAGTGCTCTACCACTGAGCCACAACTCCAGCTCCTTCTTTTTTTTTTAAACTTTCGTTGAATTAGAATTTTTCTCATTGTCAGTCTATATGCCTAGTATTAGATAACTAGACTATTTTTCTTATTTTTATTAAGCATGTATTATCAAGATATCTTAGTCCACTCAGGAATTATAGCAGGATACCACATACTGGGTGGCTTATAAAGAATGGAAATTCAATTCTCTCAGTTCTCCCAATTCTGGAGACTGGGAAATCCAAGAGCAAGGTGTCAGCAAATTCAGTATCTAGAGGGGGTCACTTCCAGGTTCATATGTAGATGGTTTTTGTTGTTTTCACAGGGCATAAAGGGTCACATAAACTTCTTTACAGGGTGCCTAGATCAAACCCATTAATTAGTTTTTTAGAACGAACAGTCTGATAAAAAAAAAACAGCATTTTCCTACAGTTAGAAAAAGTCCATTATCTTAACCTTGTGTGGTTATATATATCTGAATTGCTACAAAACTGCATTTGAAAGTCATTCTTAATATTACTTGATAATGTCTTTAATATTAGTTTAAATATTAGTAAATTAGATAGGCTCGTTTGACTGGTTTACAAAACCCATAGAAAAAAATATCCATAGACATTTTCTGTTGTATGATGATGTCACTATCTACCCTGTAAATATTCTCAAGTAAGTAACTGCCAGTCTGTACTTTTGGCAAGTATGCAGAGAATAAACTTAACTGTTTGTTTATGACAATGTGTGGTTTGTTTTTAGGATTTTAAAAAATTTTGAATATATTTTAATATTTATTATTATTTGCATTTTTACAATAATTATTTTAGGTCCACTGGCTATTCAGAGGTGATAGTTGTTGTTGGAGGCTGTGAACGAGTTGGAGGATTTAACCTTCCATATACTGAGTGTTATGATCCTGTAACAGGAGAATGGAAGTCTTTGGCTAAGCTTCCAGAATTTACCAAATCAGAGTATGCAGTCTGCGCTCTAAGGAATGACATTCTTGTTTCAGGTAAATAAAGGATCACTGGAGTTGCTAGCTACTTTTGATTTGGATATGGCTTGACTGTTTTAAACAACAATAGTGTTTTAAAAGAAAATAGTGAAATGTGAATATGCTCACTTTAGGCAAATCTTTTTATACAACAAATTAAACTAAAAATAATATTTTTCTTTTAAAAATAGTCACAAGATAGAATGAGCTGAGCATGGTGGCACACCATATAATCCCAGCAACTCAGGAGGCTAAGGCAGGAGGTTCACAAGTTCTAGGCCAGCCTCAGCAACTTAGTGAGGACCTAAACAACTTAGCAAGACCCTGTCTCAAAAAATGAAAACAGGGTTGTGGATTGGCTCACATAATTAAATGGGTGGTTGAATGCCCCTGGGTTCAATCCCCAGTTCCAATCCCACCCCCTACAAAAAAGGATAAGGATAATGTAGAATATAACTATTGAATCTATGCTCAAAAGTCTGTTAATTGGCACTAGACATGGTGGTGTACACCCATAATCCCAGCAATTCAGGAGGCTGAGGCAGGAATATCACAAATTAGAGGCTGACCTCTATAATTTAGTGAAAACCTGTCTTATAAAAATTAAAAACAGCCAGGGGCAGTGGTGTAGGCCTATAATCCCAGTAGCTCAGAGACTGAGACAGGAAGATCATGAGTTCAAAGCTAGCCTCAACAAAAGTGAGGCACTAAGCAGCTCAGTGAGACCCTGTCTCTAAATAAAATACAAAATAGGGCTGGGGATGTGGCTCAGTGGTAGAGTGCCCCTGAGTTCAATCCCTGGTACCACCTCCCCCCACCCCCCCCAAAAAAAAGATTGGGGACGTAGCTCAGTGGTAAAGTGCTTCTCAGTTCAATCCCCAGTACTTAAAAAAAAAAAAAAATTGTTTGATGGGTCCTGATATCTGACTTCTAAATTAACAATCATATATTTGTAAGACTCATATTCTATATTTTATTTTAAGAAGACCTATAATCATTAGTTCTCAAGATCATAATTGACAAAGTTTAAATCTGCTCTGTAGAACTATTTTCATTAAGCTGTAAGAGCGTCTTTCTTTCATTTATTTAACTTAATTCTCAAATTTATGAATTGCCTCCTGTGCTTTGGTGACATAGATCTCTTGATGATAAATATATAGTGATATATTATTCCATGTGCACTGTTTTGCATTTAAAGGTGGAAGAATCAATAGTCGTGATGTCTGGATTTATAACTCACAGTTAAATATTTGGATCAGAGTTGCCTCTCTAAATAAAGGCAGATGGCGTCACAAAATGGCTGTCCTTCTTGGTAAAGTAAGAGAAACCATTTTTTATTACTATTGCTGGTACATTTCCAAAATAAATACTACAGCTAAGTCCTGCATTTCACTTTCCCTTTGGGTGTTTTGGATTCAAATAGTTTTTCCTTCCATTCCTAACCACAGTAGATAAACTGAAGATATAAACAATATGACACTGTAATTTTGAATGGATATTTTGTTCTCCCAACTTCTAATTCATGGCAATGTAGCACATATCTTTTCTCATGCACATTGGAATCCAAATGCCTAAGAATTGGAAAAGAAAGGAGTTACATCAAAAGGGCAATGTCTAATCCAAGCAAAATTTTTTTTCCTTTTACTGAATTTGGCAGGCAGGCAAGCTAAGATTTACTTATCTAAAATGATGTTACTTTATCTTTTTTTTTGTGCAAGTAAGGACAAAACAAATTTAAATAACAAGATAAACATCAACATATTTTAAAGAAAATGTATTATTGACTAAAGATAATGAATATTATTAAAATACATACAATATAGGATAACAATCATATACTAGCCTTCTTAACCTTTTAAAGTACTGTATACTCTTTTTAAAAGTTAAATCTTATATTAAAAACCCATTACATTAAACAGATTATCTTTAGCAGCTGTATTAGGGAGTAATTCAGAGTCTGTAGCCATTCCCTGCCAGCATCTCTGTGAGCGCTTCCAAAGCCAACTTAAATGAATGAAAAATCTAAGTGAGGATCACGAGATACTTGACTGCACATAATTCTTTGATTGGTCCCCTTGAACCTCTTTCTAAAAAAATCACTACCTTTAAGGCCTTACAGTGAGAAATTTCAGAGACACTTAAAAAAACCAGAACTTTTCTAATTGAATCAAAGATGTTGGCTTAGAATTTTCCGCTCAGACCCCTATCAGTCTTTCTTGCCCTATATCCCCACAAGAGGCTTCTTGAAGTCTCTATACTGTGGACACTTAGAGCTTCCCAAAACACAGTTTAAAAGCTATTGTTGATTACTAGAGACTTTAATATCATATATGCTGCAGCTATCAACGAAGCCTATGAAAAATTGTGATTGATGTACTGGAAATAAAATATCAATAGAAATCTTTTTGAAAACCATTGATGTGCTCATACCTACTATATTGTATGTAGTTTTGGTAGCTATGCCTAAAGAATGACAAAGCATTACTAGGAAAGAGACTTTAAAATAATTGAGGGGTTAAAAGGAGATGAGCTCTGACTAAAAGTATAATTTGTAATTATTTAATCTGGACATAGACAAATGAAAATGATTGATGCATCAAAAAATATTATGTATTAGTAAATTCAAATTTATTTGACAAATACTTGACTCAAAGGTACCCAAAGCTTAAGGTGCTAAATCAAGAAATAAGAAGAATCATTTCTGTTTTACACAGCAAGTACCCAGTTCATGGAAACCATTACCCTAAAAATTAAAATAGAGGCTGAATTCAAATCTATGAATATATTTAAAAATTGTAATACTCTCTAAGGAAACCTAAGATGACTTAGAATTTAGAATATAGAAAGAGGATATTTATTATAACTTTGTCAGTTTATAAGGAAAACCTTGCCCAAGGTTACACAGATAAAGCAATGGCAAAAGCTCAGATTTTCTCAATCTAGAGCCCTTCTGTCTTGATGCTCATGGTGTGCATTTTTCATTTATACGTATAGGAGTATGTACTAAAGTTTAATCTCTAAGGTTATGTGATAAAGTACTCTTGTGTACATTTTTAATTGAGTGAATAAATACTCAGTTTCTGAGAAGATTAATTGCTATATATGGAGAGGTGGAGCTAGATATGAACCCAGCTGTCCTGTTCCCTAAAACCGCATACCACTTAGAGCTGCACAACCTTTTATAAGTTACTTTACCTTCCTGAGCTGTATGGTGTTCTGGGCACAAATCCACCATTAGGTCATCATAACATAATGTGAGAAATGCATGACAGAAGTGACATTAACTTCTGTAAAAATTTAAAGGAACATTGAAAGATAAATTATAGACAAATTTTAATGACAAGATGTGAAGTTTGGCTTTGGCCCTTGGGATTCATTGTTGAACTGTTGAATTGATGGCCAGGTGCTTTGGTGCTTGCCTATAATCCCAGCAGCTCAGGAGGCTGAGGCAGGAGGAATCACAAGTTCAAAGCCAACCTCAGCAATTTAGTGAGGCCTTTTAGTAAGTCCCTGACTCTAAAGAAAATATAAAAAAGGGCTGGGGATGTGGCTCAGTGATCAAGGGTCCCTGGGTTCAATCCCCAGTACCAAAAAAAAAAAAAAAAGGAATTGATGAAGTGTTTTAGGAAAATTAATCTATAAGTTTCCAGAGCACAAGAATGGAAATCAGGAGGTTATTTGAGGTTTGAAATCATGTGGACCCTAAGGTAGGATGGTGGTAGTGACAAACAAAAGGAATGGGCAGATACAAGAGATGTGTGAAAGAAGATATAGATAGATATAAATAGAACTTAATTAAATTAATCAGATATGAAGGAAGAGTTGATGACGACTGCTCACTAAAGGAAACACGGAGAGCTTTGTTGAAATTAAAAAAGCTCCAGATATCTTTCATATAAAGATATTGATTTGCCCTGCCTTCTTCCTGTTTGTAAAGTGAAAATGTACATTACAGCTCTTTGAAGTGAAGATTATAAATTCATTATGCATCAGGTACTAAAAGATAGGCCCTGTCTTCCAAATTCTCATAATCTAATAATCCTTACCTAATATTTTAGTTTGATAGTTTATTACTTTATGAAAATCAAATAGTTCATCATCCATGAGTGTGAACACTTAAGGTAAATCATGCAGTTCTCCATGATCACCAAGGAAGTGGTGAAAATTTGTTCTTGAAGTGGGGGTGTGAAAAAAGTCATAAGATTTCATGTACAAAATACAGATACACATACAGTGAGACAACAAATATACAGTATATCTGTGATATTAAAATTCCATCCACAGTGGTCTCATAGGGAAAAAAAGAGTCTTTAAGGCTTCATGGTAGTGTTAAAAAAAGAAGAAGACACGGAAGCTCTGGGTTAAATATATTGCAGTTATAGTTATCAAGGGCTTTTAAAGAGAGGAAATCCCTTCTTTAACCAACTAGTTCAAAATTTGGACTTTTGATATTTAAGTGGTTTTATGTATTTTACATGTAGGTATACGTCGTAGGAGGCTATGATGGACAAAACAGACTTAGCAGCGTAGAGTGTTATGATTCCTTTTCAAATCGATGGACTGAAGTAGCTCCCCTTAAGGAAGCAGTGAGTTCTCCTGCAGTGACTAGCTGTGTAGGCAAATTGTTCGTGATTGGTGGAGGACCTGATGATAATACTTGTTCTGATAAGGTAAGTCAGTGCCCCTGCCCCCCACTCTCTTTACTGTGGATGGAACCCAGGGCCTTGAGCATGCTGAGAATGCTCTATACCACTGATCCACGTCCCCAAACCATAAGCCATGTTCTTACAAATAAATTACCAAAAATATATATAAAAAGGGAAAGACAGAAAGTTTATCCAGTAGGTAGTTAGGTTGCTTAGTGTGAAAGGTCTTTTAAAAATTTTCTGATACCTTATTCTTTTGGGGAAAACCTCTGAATTTTGTGTTGTTAAAGCGAGACCCTACAATATCTAAACACTTTTCATAACAAGTGTAATTAAAGTTTTTTGAAATAAAACTAATCTCAGTACTGAAATTTTACTGCTATCATCTACAGAATCTAAATTATTCACATGCAACCCAGTTGGGAAGTGAATTAGCCCAGGGTAAAGCACAATGACTAATTATACTGCTTCCAGCTAGGTCATTTTGTGCATACTTTCAAAGTATTTTTAGAACAAAAAGGAGGAAAAGGAGCCCCTGCAATGTATATAGAGGATGGCTCACAGTAACTGCAGTTCATTGAATTCCTGAGACAAAAGAACAAATGTGGTCCTGACATCCCAGGAAACACCATTTTTATTCTGGGGAAAAATATCTAATGCTTAATTGATCTATAAATGTTACCTTAATTTTGTCAATCAATTAATTCTTTTTCTAAGTTAAATTTCAATACAGTGTGGTCAAATGTCACTTAGAATTCATTAATTCAGAACTTACAATAACTTACTGAATTGAGGTCTACTTGTATTTTTTTTTTAAGAAAGGACTCCTTAAAAGTACAAAGAAATTATTTTCAGATTGAGGAATGATTATTCCACATAATGCAATTTTTAAAAATTTAGACTGCTAATTTCAGTGGAAATAAGTAAAACTAACCTGATGGCCCTTCATCCTGGAAACAGTGTGCATTTATTACTTTTTTCTGCTTCATAGTAATAAATTTGTATTTTTTTTGGAGACTTTTCTAAATATACACCTTTCACTGTGAGGCTGACCTCCTCCTTTAATTCTCTGAACTAATGGAATTTTATTTTGAATCATGTTTCTATGTATTGGTAGACCTTTTATTAAGTAAATTTACTAATTTATTTAGAAACTTTAATTAAGTGTTTCTATATATTATTAGGTTCAATCTTATGATCCAGAAACCAACTCTTGGCTACTTCGTGCAGCTATCCCAATTGCCAAGAGGTGTATAACAGCTGTCTCCTTAAACAACCTGATTTATGTTGCTGGTGGACTGACCAAGACAATATACTGTTATGATCCAGTTGAAGACTACTGGATGCATGTACAGAATACATTCAGCCGACAGGTAATATTGTAAAACAGTCCAAGAGAGAAATAAACCTAAGAGGGACCAAGCACATGACTACTATTAATCCACTGGAATTTTACTTTTAAAATATTACCTGTTTACTTGAACTTCATATTTTTTTAAAGTTCCACATAAAACTTTTATGAACTCATTCCAGGGAATTTTTTTTTAAATAACTTCCTTTTTACCATCCCAAGATGAAGTATCCATTGATTTTTTTTATTCCCTTTAACCTTTTTCAGAACCCTATTCTTGTCTTCATCCCCTTTTTAATATTTTTGAAGAGATGTTCTCATATGGATGGTTTTCTGGTTAGCAACTAGGTCATTTGTTGTTTTTGTTATAAAGGACATGGTTTGTGTGTCTCCACCTGGAGCCCACTCCCTTATCCCTGCCATTCCCCAAAAGACCTTCCCTCAACCTTTTGATTCATGGCTCTGTTTACCTTCCTTCTAGCAAAATGCTGCTTTTGATGCTGGAAATCTGGCTTTACTTATAACCACTTAAAAATGTTGTACTATCAAAGTCACTACTAGTAATCTCTTTAAGTCTCTTTCATGTTTTTCTTAATTTTTTCTACTCAGTCCTTAAATATGAATGTTGTTTGAGCCCCTTTCCCCTTACCTCTTCCCAGTATATAGTCTATTCCTGAATGATTTCATCTGCTACCCAGTACTGAAGACTTCAAGTCTTGATCTGCACCAAAGCCTCTCTCCTGCGCTCCAGACTCCAATTTCCAGCTGTCTATTTTCCATGGGTGCCCAAGACTTCAGACTTAGTTAAAATGTACCCTCTTGCCAAGCTTATTTTTTTTGTGTCTCCAAACAACTTAGAAATGTAATTTATTAGATATTCTTCATTTCTATTAAATTGAATCAATCTATTAAATTGAACCATTTTGCCACCAGATCTTTTCTTTACACTAAAAATTCATCTCTCCCATGACTGGAAACCTACTTGAACAAAAATCCAAGTTTTACCACTTCATTCTAGACCTTCTCTTACGAATCTTTTCTTTGCCTTTTCAGCCTCACTTTCTATAACTGTATCCCAATTACATTCCCAATCCCGATTTTCTTTTTTTTTTCCTTCCTTCTTGCCTTCCCTCTTTCTTCCCTTCCTCCCTCCCTTCCTTCCTTCTTCCTTTTTAAATTTTGAGACAGGGTCTCACTAAGTTGCCAAGGCCAGCCTCAAACCTCATGGTCCCCCTACCTCAACTGCCCAAGTCTCTGGGATTATGGGCGTGCACCACTGTACCTTGCTCATTACTTGTGTTCTCTAAACAGGTCATATATATTCTTGTCTTGGTTCTCGCTGTCTCCTCCTTAGCTTCTAATGAACCGTTTTTTTTTTTTTTTAAACCTTCTCTATTTGTAATTATTCATTTCAAAAACAAACTTTATCATAGTTGCAACAAACTGATTTTACTTTGGCCAGAACTGATTGTGTTTTCCTTCTGATGTTACAACTTCCAACACTTACGTTATGACACTAACATATTTTCTAATGGGTATAAATTGAGTATTTTCCATGCTGGTCTCCGGCCTTCTTGAGAATACTATTCTAACTCATCTCTTAATGTATTTTGGATTTATTCATGTTCAGTAAATATTGAGTAAGTAAAGTAAATGAAGAACCTAATTTTAAGATAATCTTACATTCAAGATACACAAGAGATATAGCATAGAACTATAAGGATAATGAAGAGGATTTGAGTATAACACAATCTTTTTAAAGTTGATATTGACTTATGGTCTCCACTTAATAATGTATTCAGACTATCATTATCCCAACTGATAAAAGAGACATAATATGATCTTCAGTTTCAGAGTATATAGTGAATATAATCTTTTATCCTTCTCATATTACATTTAAGAGGAAATGAAGTTTTAATCTAAAATATCTTTTATTGGCTTGTTTTATGAATATTTTAAAGAGTAAATCATTTTTACTAAAGATCACTGTTCATTAGAAACTTGATTATACTGTACAAAATAATTAAGAGAGCTTAGTTAGGAAGCTAATTACCACATAAACATAATGCAGAGCATACAATGAATATATTTTTAATTGGATGATTGACATAACCGAAAAATATCAACAACAGGACATCATGGCACATTTTCTCTAAACAGTGAATAACATTGATTTCAGAAATTTCAAGGGAAAGGAACATTTGGATCAGAAGTATATTAAATTTTACAAAGACTATTGAAGTTCAAATGTAGTACCAGGATTTGGGGGATCATTTTCTCTCCCCTCATTCCTTCTCACTACCAGTATTACTAAGTGTATTTATATTTATGTATTAATTGCCTGCCCTTTTAATGCTAATCAGTGAAAAAGATAACTGTAATTTTTTGGTAGACAATAAAATGAGAAATGAATCTAAAACTATTGCTTTTTTTAAATGCTCAAAATATTAAGTACAAAGAGTTGAAAATATTTTAACTTTTTAACTTTTTTTTTAATGGTCCTTATGGACCCAACCTATTTCTCTATTTGTTCTTCACCATTTCCATGCCTCTCAACTTTGCATAATTCCTTAAGGTCAAATTTGATATTCTAAACATATTTTGCTTTCTGCTTTCTAACCCCCATTAGAAATGTCCTTGTTAAAAAATTATAGGTTTGGGGGTTTTTTGTGGGCTTTTTTTTTTTTCTTTTTAATACCAGAAATTGAACAGGAACACTTAACCACTGAGCCACATCCCCAGTCCTTTTTATATGTTTTATTTTTGTTGTTGTTGTTATTTTGAGATAGAGTCTCACTAAATTGCTGAGACCGGCCTCAAACTTGGCCTCCCAAGTAGCTGGGATTACAGTGGTATGCCACCATGCCCAGCAGCAGGGGTGTTTTTTAAGTCAATGATGAAGATTTCTTTTCTTTCTTCAGTAGACCAGGTATTTAAAATATCATTAAAGTTTAGAATAATTAAAATAACTCTGATTATTGTTGTGTACTGTTGGTTAACATTTTAACATTTAAGCATTTATAAAAGTAATTAAAGAGAAGATTTTTAATAATATAAGAATCATTTCATTTTAGTCTTTAAAAATAACATTAAAACTTCATATATTGATCAATTATTTTTACCACTAGCTACCCTTTGAGTAAAGAATAAGTGTTTCATATAGTATACATATACACAGAGTAAAGAAGTAGGTATTTTACAGAGTGAAATAAACAATTATATCTGGTAGAAATAATTTCCCAATATGAATGAATATTTGTTTTCAAGGTGGCTTGCTTCATTCATTTAAATTCTGAGCATTATTATCTGAAATATTAATAACCAGATTGTGTAATGACACATTGCTTTAGAATCACCATAAAAGTAATTATACCATTCAATATTCAACATAGCTTGTACCTGAAAATTAAGTATATTTTTGTCATTATTTTACTGTATTCAGAACTTTTAGAATTTATAGAAAGAGCTCATTGTGCTTTAGTTTGACTTATAATTTGTGTAGCTCATGGGTTTCATTCAAGATAAAAATATCATTCATTAATGTTAATAAGCCATTTCATTTTCACATATAAATTCTAATACAGGCATTTTAAGTACTCACTGATGCTTTCAGACCTGAAGATTGTGCAAATCCACCACAATTTAGGTTTTTTCTATAAGAGGGAAATCTATATGTAGCAAATATGGCCAGTGAAAATGTTTTTTGAACTCATTGGTAGAACTATTTCATTGTAGATGATGTGAAACCACAATAACAAGATACAATATTACGAGATATTAATTTTCTGAAGTAAAATGAAATGTAAATAGAATATTTAACTTATAGCATAAATAAGTCCATGTAAAAGTGAGATAAATTTTAGTATTGTTTATTTGTTTGAAAAATCACTCTCATTTTTCACAAAAATAATTATTTTATGTAGTTATTATATTGTTGCCACACAAGAGTAAAACTTAAGCTAAGAATACGATCATAGGCAAAGATAACTAAAATGTTATTTGGATCATTTCTGTGATTTGGTTATAACTAATATTTGGTTATAGCTAATTTGGTGTAACTCTTCCTCTCATTCCTTCATTCAACTTGTGGGTAGTTCTATAAAGTGAATAAGATTCCTACCTGTGGTCAGGTAATAGCTAGTTTCTATAATATTTAAAAAAAACAACTTCCGCAGTAGAATTAGTAGAAGCGACTGTTTTTCAAAGAGGTTTTGTTTCATAATTGTTCAGTTAAGCCTTTCTATGTCAGTCTACCATGCCCATCCTGCCTTCACATCTTGGCCCCAATTACTAACATATATTTTTCTATTCACTACATGCATACAGAATTATCTAGTGCCCACACACAGGATGGGAATTGGGCAAAAAGTAGCTTAGCTTATATTATGTTTCCTTTTTTTTTTTTTGATTGTGTTTAAATGTCTTTTTTTTACTTTTCAGTTTGTTACCAAATTTTTTACCTGCAACAGTTAATTTTTTTTTTATGTATTTGGTTAAACAGGAAAACTGTGGTATGTCTGTGTGTAATGGTAAAATATATATCCTGGGTGGAAGACGGGAAAATGGAGAAGCCACAGACACTATTCTCTGTTATGATCCAGCGACAAGTATCATCACAGGGGTAGCTGCAATGCCCAGGCCAGTGTCCTATCATGGCTGTGTGACTATTCATAGATACAATGAGAAATGCTTTAAGCTTTAAAGCCAGGATACCTCACCAAGAAGCCACACTGATCCAAGATGAGAGGTTTTAAAAACTCCTGAGTGGGAACTTGACTTATCTCCTCTGTGCCATATTCAAAAAATAGTAAAACCAATAATCCTGGTGCCTTTCTCCCCAGTACATCAGTCTTTCAAACTGTAATAAAGCCTTTGCTGTAATGGAAAGAAGTTGTTAAAGATAATTATGGTGATTGTTGCTTGACCTTTGAGAGTTTACCCTTGTATTTGTTAAGAAGCCTCTGTGGAGTAGGAAATAATGTCTGCTTGAATACTTGTTTAGAAATTTGTGAATGGTCTTTTCATTTATGTATGTTTATCTGCAAGACTGTATATTCCTTATTTTGTCATTTATGTAAAGAAAAATTGCATGACTGAGGCTTCATTTAGGTTGACTCACGTAATGCTGAGAATGCTTAGTATGTATTCTCAGGGAGAAAAATCAATTTTAAAAATCTTTGTCACAGACATAGCATATCCACACTGGTTAATTTTATTGAAGGGTTTTTTCCCCCTGCAATTGATAAAATTGTAATGATAACAATTCCAGTATCATAAAATACTGAATTATTGTGACTTCATTCTTAGAACTGCTGTCTTATATTAAACATGTTTTTGGGGGAGGAGTTAGGTAGGAGATACAGATATAAGTGCCCATAAAAGGGGGATGAAAATTACCAGTTAATTTGTAAGAAAAAATTAAACAACTATTTAAGAGAATGGGACCCACTGTGGCTCTCAAAGTATTTATGCATCATCTCTAAGTCCTCTAAGGAAGTCTCTTTCCTTTAACCTGACAAAGGAGTTGAAATCCATTTTGCAATGTTGTCCTGTGAAAACTAGGAACAGGTTTCCTCCCCAGCCAATAGGTTTGACCTCATTAGTATGGTGCTTTGGGTCAGAACCTCTTCCTTGGTTATTCTGCTTTCTTTGAAACGGCTACAAACCCTGAGAATCTCTACTGTTGAAGTGCCTTTAATAGGCTAAAGCAGGGACCACTTACCTCAGTGGGTCCATTTTTCTTTGAAATTTAGCTCTGAAAAAAAAAAAAAAAACAGTAGTTCCAGTCTTCTGAGATAAATCCAAATTGTATTAATTTGTGTAAAACAGACTGATTTGTCTAGATTTCTCAACTACAGTTTATGAAGCTTACCAGTTTTCAGAGAGGAATGTCAAAATTTTTCCAAGGCAAATAAATGGATATGGCAGGAACTACAACCTGAGTAATTATTGTGATTCCTGGATGGACAGATATAATTTACAACATTTTAGGGATGTACCAGGTAGCCTACTGTATTTTGACTTCCCAGTCAACGTTGTCTCTCACTTTGGAATTGCATACTCCTTTTCATAGTAGGGACGATGCAAATACATGATTATAGTGTCACCAGATTTTTGTTAAAACCAAAGTAGTCATCAAAAAACCTAACATTGGTAAACTTGTTTTTCCCCTTATTCTAGAATGACACAGACATTTCAAATAGAGAAACTTTAGAGCTTAGGATCTAAATTCAAGTCAATTTTAAAATGATAAATAATTTTCTGTGATAATTATCAAAGCAATTCAGAAAATAATTAGTTGAAAAACAGTTATACAATTGGGATGCTTGTACTGTAATTTTATAATAAATATCTTCATTATACTTTTGTAGATAATGGAACCTATTTAGTTCAGAAATTCTTTATAGTAAATGAGATAATGTATGAAAACATGTTTTGTAAATGCTTAGGATTATACAAACAATAGTTGTTATTTTTATGTGTATTTGTAAGATCTTGTCCAGAGACTTCACATAAAAAAAAACTTTCTTAAGATAACTTTGTATTCTAGTATTTTTGTCTATTGTAAAAGTATTAACTATTTACTTATATTTTGTTTTACATTTATTTTCATATCCATGTGTTTGTTGTAGTAAAATTGAAATGAAACCTTAACAAAAATAATTTGTTTAAACACAGACCTCATATCAATATTGTTTAATTTTTTCTCTACATAATTTTAAACTACATAAATTAAGTACTTGCAGTTTATGTTGAAGGCCACCAAGTACTTAGCATGAATCCTAGAAAATTAAAGTAATTTTTTAAAGTTACACAACTGATATTTTAACTTACTTTAATTATTTTTCTTCGTGTTTCTAATTCTTGATAAATAATGGCATTCGCCTTGATTTTAAAAAAATATTTTAGGATACAATTAGTATATCAAAAGGGATATATCAACCAGATTGGTGTCAGATTATATTCATTCTGTCATCCCATAGTTGGCAGATTTTTCTCTTGACAGGTGATGCTTGAATGAGCCTCTGGGTTAGTATGCATGTGTATACCTGTATGTATGTATTTATATATATATAATTAGTATGAGTGTGGACACACACATATACAAACACCAAGAATTTTTGCAGTTTGTGATGATCAGAAAAAAAAAAAACACATAAAGTAAAAATTAGTTGATAATGTTAAATTCGATTCCAGAAGATTTTTGTTGTTGTTTGGGCATTTCTAGAGTACTTTTTTACATTTGAAAGTACAAGATAAGTATTAGTAATGATGACTTATATACCATCAGAATCTATATAACCAGTTTTTACAAGGTTAGAAAACAAATTGGCAGCAGAGATGTTTGCTAACCCCAGCTTGATACTTCAGTTGGAAAGAGAATTTGAAGGTATGCTTTGTGGATAACAGAAAAATAGTTTTTGTGTTTGTTGTATGTGTGTGTGTTTCATGAACTTGTATCCTTTTCCATATTTTTCCTCTGTGAATGAGTGACAGAGTGATCTAACTTCCTCCTTTTCTACTGTAATACTCCCACTGACTGTACTGCACAGGCATGAAATGGTAGCCTATTGGGTCTTCGGTAACTTTTTTTTTCCTAAATGAGTGAAACATAGATATTTAACTCCATTTAAACCAGGTTAAGAAAAGATGATTTTTTATATATATATATAGACACTCAGGGAGGGTATTAACTTGTCACTTTTGCCTATCTGGGTGTTTAAAGTGCCATAACTAAATAACTTTCAGTTGATGATTCTAGAGTAAATTAAATTTGGTAAAGGAGCTTCACACGTGGCAGTGGTTAAACATTCTTTTGTATTTAAAAAAATGAAAACGTTTTGTGAACTGGTATATTTTCTCTTAGTGAATATGAATTGTTTCTTTACTGTCAATACCCTTTTTAAAACTCAGGAAAGACAAAGGTTCAATTATACCACTTTTGTCAATGTGCAAACCAGGTGTATGTTTCTTTTTCCTGTTATCTGGATATGGCAATAGATTTTTTAAAAATTACTGTGAGAACCCCTACATGAAAAGAGAGGAGTTGAATTGTTTGTGTGTGCCTTTTGAGTCTTGAGCTTTACATGTGGAAAAGACATCTACTCCAGACTATTTTCAAAGAGAGGGAGAGATTGCTATTTATGTGGTGCCAAGTGATAAGATAATGTCTCACAAAGGCTTCCTATGGATTGCCTTTATTTTTAGTAAACTCAAGACACTGGTTAACCTCAACATAATTTTGGCCTTATTAGAATTTCTTGTTCTTTATGTTGAAAGCCAGGTTTACATAACCTCATCCCCATTATTCTTTTTAGGTAAATAAATTGACCATACCAAGGCACCAGAATAGGAGAATTTGGCTGACCTATAAAACAGTAGGTGTGACTAGCTAGCTATGCTAATTGTCATTTCTAAAATGTTAGGCACCAGAAACCACTTGAGCCAGGCGTGTGAACTGATAATTCCAGAGACATTTTCAACATATGTTAGACATTTTTAAATGTTTTATATGAATGTTTTACATTTGTGTGATTGCTTTAGATATTAAATTTACTTAGTGCTAAAGATGATCATAATTTTTAAAGAACAGCAAGTCATAACTTATTTTATATATTGTTCCAAAGAAAACAATTTGTTTTAATGTTTTCAAAATAACTACATCTGAATTTGTTTATGTGCCTTAAGTTCTCCAGTGCTATTTCAATTTTTTTCAATCTAAGCAAAGCTTACCTTAGTAAGTTTCATATTTGTTTCCTATAGAGTTCATAAACTTCCCCCTTAAATATTTTAATGAGCACCAACTGTGATTGCTTGGCAGAATGAGAATGTTAAAGAGAGGTCATTGGGTGCTTGGAGTTTTATTATATTTTTATTTTTTTGATACCTAGGTGCTTTTTAAAATATTTAGACAAATATTTATCTTATTTTGATTAAGCCCTTGTAAATGTCATTTGAAATATCTACATCTAGTGTCAAAAAAAAGTATCTAATTTCTTTCGTTCCATTCTTCATACTATTTTTTCCCTCTACATGCTTTTACTTCAACTTTCTTGAGAAAGCATTTCTTCCCTTTCCTATCACTCCTCCCTTCAGTTTATATAAATTCTATTGAGACTCAAACAACCCAATTTTAAAATTGAACTAAGTATAATCTGCTTTACAACTAGTACAGACCCATGGCAGCCAAAGTCATTTGCTTTCAATTAGCTACTACGGAATCTTCATAGTGAAATGTATTTCATTGTTCTCAATTCAGTTGTAGCACATTAATATTTACATGTTTTGTTTTTATTCTTACATAGTTTAAATTTTTAAGAAGTTGTAAAATGTCTTTTAACCATTATTACTTGACTGTATGGTTACATTAAATTTTGTTTACCAAAAACATGTTGTTCTGGTTTTTTTTAAATATATCAAAGTAGTTTGGCTACATATAAATGTCTGTGTGTATTTTTCTCATGTGACATAAAATAACTGCAGGATAAATAAGAAACTGAAAATACTAGTGTTATGACAGGTTTGTCCTCTCCACAGTTTCCTGTGCTGTGAGCATGATCCCCACTGTAGTGGTGCTGAAGTGGTAGAACTTTTAAAAGATGGAGCCTAGTAGAAGGTGGATAGGTCATGGAGGGCACTGCCTTAGAAGGCATTAATACTCCACACTGTGAGCTAATTAAACCTGTCTTCTGAATGTTACCCAATTTTGCTATAGCAATAAAACACAGACTAAGGTAAAAAAGGAAACTTAACTGCATTTATGTGTGTGTGGGTGTGTGTATAATTATATGTAGTCATATCGGTATGTATAAAATGGAATTTTTTTGTCTAGACCACATGAAAGTATTACTTATTCAAAAAAAATTTAATTCAGAGGGTAATTCATAACATTTATACCCTAGCATTCTTTTTGGATTTAACCCAGGGTGCTTTACCACTGAGCCACATCCTCAGCCCTTTTTATTTTTATTTATTTATTTTTTAATATTTTTTTAGTTGTAGTTGAACATAATACCTTTATTTTATTTTTACATGGTGCTGATGAGTCACAAGCGTGAGCCCCACTGTACCTGGCTCTCTGATTTGGTTCTCACAAGTACTTCTATTGTAAATCAAAGATAAAGAACTTAAGAAATTTGATTTCAAATAAATTTGAAAAAAAAAAACGGTGTTATTTACTAGAGAGGCAGTGTCAGAAGTCAAAAAGGAACTATGGTGTCACGACTTACTGGAGAGGCAGTGTCTGAATTTGTATTAACAGTAGGGCTGGGATTGTGGCTCATCGGTAAAGTGCTGGATTAGCACTAGAGGGGCCCGGGTTTGATTCTCAGTACCACATAAAAATAAAGGCATTGTGTTGTGTCCATCTACAAAAAAGATTCTCTCCTTTAAAAAAATAAATTTTTGAAATGTAAAATATGGAAGCACATATAATGCTTAGCTTTTTTTTTTTTTTTTTTTTTTTG
>NW_025999969.1:279058-293484 GCF_001458135.2 Marmota marmota marmota
CTGGGAGTATAGTTCAGCAGTAGATGACTTGCCTAAGCCCTGGATTCAATCCCCAGTACTGCAAAAAAAAAGAAAAAAAAAAAAAGAAAGTAAAATTTTCTTTCAAAAGCATTGACCTCTCCATATCACCACAAAGTGACCTTTATAAATGAAGATACAGGCCCAAATCACTTGTTCGTTTTTGTATTGTAGTACCATGCTTGGCACAAAGGTGCTTAAAGTTTCTTAATAAAAACACCAATTCTTGTTTTTATGGCTATACACGAGTCTGTTTAAAAAAAAAGACCTTGGCCAAGTACATTGGTGCACACCTGTAATCCCAGCCACTTGGGAAGCTGAGACAGAGGATGGCAAGTTCAAGGTCAGTGTCAGCAACTCAGCAAAGCCCTAAGCAACTTATCAAGACTCTGCCTCAAAATTTTAGAAGGGATTGGATGTAGCTCAGAGGTAAAACCCCTGGGTATAATCCCTGGTACCCACCCCTCACCAAAATAGACATTAAAACACATTTTCTTTTCTTTTCTTAATGATACTAGGGATTGAACCAAGGGGCACTTTACTATGGAGTTACATCCCCCAGCTTTTTTTATTGTTTTGAGATATGGTCTCCTTAAGTTGATTAGGACCTTCTACAGCCAACTACAGCTTGGTAGTTTGCTGAGGCGGATCTCCAATTTGTGATTCTCCTTTCTCAGCCTTTCAAGTCACTGAGATTACAGTCATACTAGGGGTTAAACCCAGAGAGGCTCTTCCTCTGAGCTACATACACCACCGGTCCCCCTTTTTTTTTTTTTTTTTTTTTTTCACTTTTCCAGAAAGCTCCTGGTTAAGTTGCCAAAGTGACCTTGAACTTGCAATCCTCCTGCCTCAGCCTTGCAAGTTGCTGGGAATTACAGGCTTGTGCCCCCAGGCCCAGTGACACAGCCCTCTTTGGATGGTGGGTTTTGGTACCCCTTCTGCTTTGCCCAACCTTCATTAGACTACAAGACAATGTAGGCTGCTTCTATCCATTCTCTTTCTTCTTCACCTGCTTTTGAGATCTAATGGCTCTCCCAGCCTTTTCTGGCTCTCTTCCATATTTTCTCCCACAGGGTATTTCTTTGCATGCTTTTATTAAAATCCTTGCCTGCTTAATCCCATCTTGGCATCTGCTTCTCACATGAAACTAGTACATGTCATAAACTAATCAAACAAAAAAAGTCTCTTGGGAATCATTGCCCTAATCATAAAGTGTCACTGTGGAGCCATCCACTAAACATTGCGTTTTTAAAACCCTAATTACAGTACACTTGGTGACAATGAAAGGTGAAAATAGTTTTGAAGTTAGAGCAGTGTTTAAATGTCAGTTTTAATACTACCTGTGCATCTTTGGGCAACTTATTTAATTTTATGAGCCTCAGTTTCTTCTTTTCCTATGTAAGCTTGTTGTGAGGATTAAGTAAAATAAAACGTAAAAGTTCTTAGCACGGTCTTGGGATTGGTACCTTAGTCAAAAAGGGTGGCTAACAGCCTAGAGATTTAATTCATTTATTTATGTGATAAACATAAATTGGAGTCTTTTGGGGGAAGGGACGTGGTACTGAGGATTGAATCCAGGGTTTCTTTACCGTTAAGCTACAACCCAAGTCCTTTTTATTTTTATTTTGAGACAGGGTCTTGCTAAATTGCTGAGGCTGGCCTCAAACTTGCGATCCTCCTGCCTCAGTCTCCCAAGTTGCTGGGATAAGAAGTGTGTGTCACCACATCCAGCTCATTGGAGTCCTTAATATGGATCAGACAGAATGTTTCCTACTGAGGTTACAAAAAGGAATGTGACATTCCCTGTCCTCAAGGGGTTTACAGACTGATGAGAGAAGCAGACATATGAACAGAAATTCTGAAAGTGATAGGCTTTCCGAGTACTGAGAGATGTTAATGGGAATAAAGAATCACAACTTTCTAGAGGAAAGAGATTGTCCTAGTGGGCATGGTGACACACACTTATAATCCCAGCAATTGGGGAGACTGAGACAGAAGAATCTCCAATTCAAAGCCAGCCACAGCAATTTAGCAATACCCTAAGCAAGTTAGTGAAAGGCTATCTCAAAATAAAAAATAAAAAGGGCTGGGGATGTGGTTCAGTGGTTAAGCACCTCTGTGTTCAATCCCCACTACCAAAAAAAGAAAGAAAGGAAAAGAAAAGAAAAGTGAGACAGATCCTGCCTTCCAGAAGCTTTCTATAAAGTTAGAAAATACATAGTAACCAAGAAAGGGCTGTCCTCTAAGATAGAAGAATGATGTTAATGTTCTTGCTTGTTGCATTTTCTACTTGTCAATCTTTGGCTTCCTTACTAATATCATTTACAATGTTGCAATGTTTGTTTGTTAGCAAATTTGGCATCTGATTCACAGTCTATCTCTTTAATTTTGATTTTCAACATTATTTGGGATCATTTCAGCATGTAAGACCCATGCCCTTGCTCTGGCCTTTAATCAGCAGAACGCCCCACTCATTCCAATAATACACAAAGTCATGCCTTAGATCTTTTCATCACCTAGAGTTACTTTTTTTTTTTAAGATAAAATAGGCTTTTGTTGTTGTTGTGCTTTTTAGACATAAATGACAATAGAGTGTATTTTGACATATTTTACATATCTAGAGTATAACATTCTAATTAGGATCCCATTCTTGTGATTGTACAGGATATAGAGTTTCACTGGTTGTGTATTCATATGTGAGCATAGGAAAGTTAAATCTAATTCATTCTACTGTCTTTCCCATTTCCATATCCCCTCCCTTTCCTTCATTCCCCTATCTCTAATCCAATGAACTTCTATTCTTTCCCACCCCACCCTCCCTTGTTGTAGGTTAACATCCACATTTGGCTTTGGCTTCTAGGACTGGCTTATAGACTTAGCATGATATTTTCCAGTTCCATCCATTTACTGGCAAATACCATAATTTCATTCTTCTTTATGGTGAAGTAATATTCCATTGTGTATATATACCACATTTTCTTTATCTATTCACCTATTGAAGAGCTCCTAGGTTGGTTCCATAGCTTAGCTATTATGAATTGAGCTTCTATAAACATTGATGTGGCTGTGTCACTGTAGTATGATGATTTTAAGTCCTTTGGGGATATACTGAGGAGTGGAATAACTGGGTCAAATGGTGGTTCCATTCTAAGTTTTCTAAGGAATCTCCATACTGCTTTCCATAGTTTGCCGCAGTCTGTCTGGGCACAAAATAACTGAGCCACAAACAGCAACTCTTTATTCCCCAACTCTCACCAGCACTTGACACACACTTCCCGGGAACACACACCCTCCACCAGGCTCCACGCAACAGTTCTCTCAGAACCCCGCTAGAACTCAATGGGAACTCCAAAGTAGTGGGCACCTGAGGCAGCAGGATCCGCCCTAATCCCAGAGCCGCCCTATTCCCAGAGGATCCGCCCTAATCCCGGAGCCGCCCTAATCCTGGAGCAGGGTCACCTTTCAACCATTCCCTCTAGCAAAATGCAAGGCGTCATTCCGACTAACCTGTGGCTCTCAACATCTCCCCCTTCTGTTTAATTAAACAACAAGCATGTGGCTTATGGACCGTGCCTGTCTTGGGTTGTCCAATACTACATATGGTCCTTACACGTCATTGGATGAGCTGACCTCAAGGAGTCAGCCTCCTGTCTTAGGTTGGTACCATTGCAATTGGATCTTACCCATCATTGACTACCAGTCCAGCATACAGCCATACTTGTGGATAGGTCTTTGCACTAGTGTGTGTGGGGGGTGAGGTTCTTTGCCTCACCTCTGTTGGCCCCCAAATTTGGCCTTGCACCAGTGGGGGGGTGAGGTTCTTTGCCTCACCTCTGTTGGCCCCCAAATTTGGCCTTGGTGCCAGTGGCGGGGTGAGGTTCTTTGCCTCACCTCTGTTGGCCCCCAAATTTTAAACCATCACAAGCAGAAGGGAGGAGGATGCAAAATGCCAAGGCACCAAGCCAAATGACGGCTCTTTTTAGAAAAATTGTACCACCGATGACACCATCAGCAAAGATACCCCAGCACTACCACAATTTGCTGCACCAACAGATAGTTCACAATGCATGCAAGTGATACATAGTCCAGGCAAGTTCTGCAAGCAGTTCAAAGAAGAGGAATCCATTAATATGTCCATTTCCTCCCAAAGTAAATCGACATCTTGATTGAGCATCACTTGTTGAGTTATTGTTCATTGATGCATCAGTTTATACAGTTTACTGTGATAGCTATCGAAAAAGCTGTAGTTTAGTTTTATCTTTGTCTTCACCAGCACGGGGATGAAGATAGGAATTCTGGCAATGATGGCTAAAAAAAAAAATTGTGTAACATTCCAGCAGGTACTAAGAAAACAATTTTCTAAACAATTTACATTATCCTGAACAGAATTATTAAATATAATGAAAAGGAAAGGTGAAAGTAAACAAACAGATCTGTTAACCACCTTTAAAAACAATCCTCAACAGCTGTATACCTAATTTAAATCACGTGACTAAAAAAAAAATTTGGATCCATTTTTTCATGAGCACTCCTCATATATATGGACATATACACATACAAACATACAACACAAAACAGAAGTATGCACACATAACATACAACACATAAGACAATAGTAAAGGCCTTGTAGCTTTACACAGGTGAAATCTCCATTGTAATGTTTAAAAACTCCACAGTCAAAAAATAGAACTGATCAGAAAAATATTAATCTAGGTCTGTATGAGCTCAAAAAATAAAATAAAACTTCATGATGTGGGAAAAGGCAATAATAAAATAGATATTGAAAAAAGCATCCTGGTTACCACCTGGGTTTGACTCTTCTTTTGATATCTCATCCTTCTTCCTGTAACTTGCATATGGGTCTGAAGGTATTCCCACAAGTAAGCCCCAAGGTTTCTTACATTTGAAATAGGCCTTAATTGTGTTCAATATTCATTAGCCTCCAGGTGTGGGAGAATCACTGTCGAAGATGTAAGAATAGCCAAACTGGAGTTCTGAATAACAGCTGTTATGAATTTGAGCCAAATCATCTTCTTTTTGGTCTGTAGAAATCGCTTTAGTTAATCTCTCTGGAATCCAAATCGGCTGCTGTTCTCCCTGTGGAAACACACAAACAGATCCCCGCCTCCAGACAATCACTGGGTCAGGACCTTTCCATTGTCCTGTTAGAATATCCTTCCAAAGTACCTTGGGCTTCTGTACATTTTTTGGACACATATGCCTTTCTGCAGCACTAAGCCCTGATGAATCCAAATTTTAAAAATTTATAGAGTAAAAAAGGTTATTTTAAGTTTATCTTTGGGGGATATATACCCCTTTCCAATTCCCTCTTTTTGCTTTAATAAATACATTTTAATAATTTGATGAGCTCTTTCAACTATGCCTTGTCCCTGTGGATTGTATGGGATTCCTGTTATATGAGTAAGGCCAAATGATGAGCAAAATTGTTTAAAAGAGGTAGAAGTATAACCAGGAGCATTATCTGTTTTTAACTGTTTTGGAACACCCACAGTGGCAAAATTTTGTAAGCAATGAGCTATAATATCTTTAGTTTTTTCTCTGGCATGAAGGGAGCCCATCAAAAATCCGGAAGAAGTATCAACTGTAACATGCAAATATTTTAATTTTCCTAATTCTTGCAAGTGTGTGACGTCCATCTGCCAAATATGATTAGGTATCAGTCCTCTAGGATTGACTCCAAGATTAACTTGTGGTAAAAAGGTCACACAATTTTGACATTGTTTTATTATTTGTCTAGCTTGTTCCTTAGTTATTTTAAAACACTTTTGTAAAGTATTAGCATTGACATGGAACTTTTTATGAAAATTTGTAGCTTCTTCTAGTGTAGAGAAAATATGTATGTCATGTGTAGTTTTATCTGCTAAATCATTGCCTAAACTAAGGGCTCCAGGCAATCCTGTATGTGCTCTGATATGTCCTATAAAGAATGGATCTTTTCTGTCCCAGATTAGACTTTGTAAAGTGGAAAACAAAGAGAAAACAGTAGAGGATGGGGAAATCCTGCCAGCATCTTCAAGGGATACTATAGCATTAACTATATACTGAATATCAGAAAATAAATTAAATACAGAATCTTTAAACATCACAAAAGCTTGTAATACTGCATTAAGCTCTACCTTTTGAGCTGATTGTTTGGGTACTAAAAACGTAAAAGTTTGATCAGGGGTAACTACTGCTGCTGTACCATTATTTGACCCATCAGTGAATATATTTGGAGCATTCATGATAGGTGTTTTTCTTGTCATTTTTGGAAAAACTACAGGATTCAAAGACCAAAAAGACAATAAATGATTAGATGGTAAGTGGTTATCAAATGAAACATTAGATTTGCACATGATTATTGCCCAAGTATTTAACTCATTAGCTAACTCATCAATTTGATTCATAGTATATGGAGTAATAATTTTATTGGGAGAAATTCCAAACACTCCCTTTGCTGCTTTTATTCCTTTGAGTATTAATTGTCCTACAGCCTCAGGATACCTAGTAAGAATAGTGTTAGGAGAATAAGATAAATGTATCCATAATAATGGACCTTCTTGCCAAAATACTCCTGTAGGAATATTTTTTGTTGGTAGTACAATAAATAATAAAGGCAAACTTATATCAATTCTATCCAAATGCATATTTTCCATATATGTTTCAATGATTTTTAATGCCTTTCTTGCTTCAGGCGTTAACATTCGGGGTGAATTTGGATCTGATGGACCTTTTAGGATATCAAATAAAGGTCCCAACTCTCCTGTTGGTATACCTAAATAAGGCCTTATCCAATTTATGTCTCCTAATAACTTTTGAAAGTCATTAAGTGATTTGAGTTGATCTACTCGTATTTGAATTTTTGGTGGACGGACCATGGTTGAGGATAATAGAACTCCTAAATAATTAATTGGAAAATTTAATTGTACTTTATCTATTGCTATCTCTAGATTATAATTTTTTAATAAGTTTGTAAGTGTGGCATAACATTCTAGCAATGTGTTTTTATCTTTGTGTGCTAATAATACATCATCCATATAGTGAAATATTTGTAGTTCAGGATTTTGATTTCTAAGTGGCTGGATTACTTTGTTAACATAAATTTGACACATAGTTGGGCTGTTAGCCATCCCTTGAGGGAGTACTTTCCATTCATATCTCTGATCAGGACCTTCATGATTCAGTGCAGGGATAGTAAATGCAAAACGTGGACTATCCTCAGGATGAATTGGAATTGAAAAAAAACAATCTTTAATATCTATAACTAAAACATACCAGGTTTTTGGCAAAGCAGACAATTGAGGAATCCCTGATTGAGCAGGTCCCATAATAACCATCTCATTATTAATGGCTCTTAAATCTTGCAATAATCTCCATTTACCAGATTTCTTTTTGATGACAAAAATGGGAGTATTATGGGGAGATACAGAAGGTTGTATATGTCCTTCTGCTAATTGTTGTTTGACCAGGTCATGGGCTGCTTGTATCTTTTCTTTAGTCAGGGGCCACTGAGGAACCCATACTGGTCTTTCTGATTTCCAAGTAATTTTTATTGTCTCAGTGGCCCTTTCTGAAAATCCAACCCATGTCTGTCTGTTCCTTGATCTATTTGTATTGGTGCTGCTATACCTTGTTCTTGTTTTTCTAATCTTTTTCCTTTCCTAAAACCTTGTCTAGTCATAATAGTGGGTGCATTTTGGTTGATGTTATTTGTTAATGTCAAACCTAATTGATCTAGGACATCTCGTCCCCATAAATTTACGGGAAGATGATCCAATACATATGGCTGTATAGTTCCTTCACATCCTTCAGGATCCTTCCAATCTAATACCATTGCACTTCTATGGGGATTAGTCGCCACTCCTAGGCCTCGAAGCGTTTGAGTGGCTTGTTGTAATGGCCAATGTTTTGGCCATTCTTGACGAGAGATGATGCTAAGGTCTGCACCTGTATCCAGTAGCCCATTAAATTCATGTCCTTGAATATTTAGTTTTAGCATGGGGCGAGAATCTAAATTTAAAGAAAGCATAGCCCAATCTACACCTGTGGAGCCTAATCCCTTGGAACCTCTTTCTACAGTACGACTGGAAAATTTATCATGTAGGCTGGGTATTATTAGTAACTGTGCTATTCTATCTCCTGGTGAAATTACTGATATACCCTTTGGAGAACTGGCTATAATTTTTATTTCACCTTCATAATCGGGATCAATTACCCCAGGACTTATCATAAGTCCTTTTAGAGTAGAAGAGCTGCGTCCCAATAATAAGCCTACTGTTCCTTTGGGAAGAGGTCCTTTCACCCCTGTGGGAATGACTTGAACTCCCATCTCTGGAGTTAGTACTGCTCTGGTGGAGGCGCAGATGTCCAACCCTGCGCTCCCTCTGGCTTGTCTGATGAGGGATCTAATGGATAATGTGTCCTGGGCACTACCCTGATGGTATTGCTGGGTTCCTGCATTGCCCCATATATTTGTGGTCGTGGGCCCTGGAGCATTGGTCCCCCCTGTCCATTTTTTGGCAATGGAGCCCAATGCTTTTCTCCATGATATCGTGGGTAAACACTTGGTCCTTGTCCATTTTTTGATAATGGAGTACCCTCTATGGTGGTTTGAGAATGGCATTCATTAGCCCAATGTCTCCCTCTACGGCATCATGGGCAAATACCTGGTATTCTACCCCTTT
The DNA here is from genome assembly GCF_001458135.2 of Marmota marmota marmota. Classification (NCBI taxonomy): domain Eukaryota; kingdom Metazoa; phylum Chordata; class Mammalia; order Rodentia; family Sciuridae; genus Marmota; species Marmota marmota. The sequence goes on from NW_025999969.1 coordinate 287,761, forward strand.
GATACCTAGTTTTGTTAAACCCTCCTCCTATGGGGCAATTCCTTTTAAAATGTCCTGTTTGTTCGCAATTGTAGCATGTTTTTGGCCTGGCATCTAAAGCCCGTTGTACTGCAGCCGCCAAGACTTGCCCTTGTTCATTAATGTCTCTACATAATTTAATATATGTGTTTAAATCTTCATGTTTCCATGGTCTAATGGCTTCCTTGCACCAACGATTTGCTTGCTCAAAGGCTAGCTGTTTAATTAATGGCATTGCTTGTTATGTATCCCCAAAAACTCTGTTAGCTGTTTGAATAAGTCTATCTACAAATTCAGCATAAGGTTCATTAGCTCCTTGTATAACCTTAAATAATTGTTCTTGTAAATCTCCATGTCCTTGTAAAGTCTTCCATGCCCTAACCACATCTGCAGCAATTTGTGAATATATAGCAGGATCATATTCAATTTGTTGCCACTGACCCTCATAAGGTCCTTTTCCTAACAACATATCTAGATTTCTCTGAGGATAACTGGCTGCTGCATTTCACCTAGTCGTCTCCGTGCAAAATTCCTGATTGGCAACCTTCCATAACAAATATTGCCCTCCATTTAGCATAGCTTTACACATGCTTGTCCAATCTGCTGGCATCATGTCCAAGTTGGTAATGGATTCGACCATGCTTAGAGTGAAGGGTGCTTGGGAACCATAGGTTGTTACAGCTTCTTTTAGCTGCTTCACTGTTTTGAAGTCTAAAGTACAGTGAATTCACTGCCCTCCTGTCTGCTCAAATACAGGGCATGCTAATCTTTGAGGTCCTGTCTCAGGATCCCATCTATCAACTACGGGGGTTGGGGGCCCCACAGCATATGTTGTCTCTATAGGTGGAGCTGTTGTTTGGACACTTACGCCCTCTGGTGATAGAAAGGTGTTAGTAGCAGCCTTCGGTTGTAACTTTTTTTCTGATAGCTCCTTTTCCTTTAAATTTTCTTCTTCTGTCTTACTAACTCGAGAGACCTTCTCTTTTACTTGATCTACCATAGTCTGAACCTCTAACAATTTACTTAACATTCTTTCAGTTTGTTTTTTACTAATTTCTGATCTACTATAAAGATAACGCAACCCAACAAAATAACACAAAACAAAACTGAAACAGAATGAAACAAAAATGGAACAAAAAATCATTGTATCAGTTTTTCTATTTTCTTGACATGTGCATTTGTGGTCTATCTCTATCTGTTCCTCAGGGGTGAACAACTTCAAACCTTGAGCCAACCATTTTCCCCAGTTTGCCTGAGAAAGTTCTAGGGACAGGCAGCTTGAAATAAAAACAAAATAAATCAAAACAAGAACACACTGTTTTTTGAAATGGTTACCCATTCTTTCGCTCTCCTTCAGGGGCGAGCAATTTCACTTACCTCCAAGCTTCAAGCGTTCCCCGTACGGGCCACCAAATGCTGCAGTCTGTCTGGGCACAAAATAACCGAGCCGCCACAAAGTCTTGTAGGTTCAAACAGCAACTCTTTATTCCCCAACTCTCACGGGCATTCTACACACACTTCCCTGGAACACACTCCCTCCACTGGGCTCTGTGCACCAATTGTCTCAGAACCCCGAGAGAACTCAAAGGGAACTCCAAAGTAGCAGGTGGGCACCCAAGGCAGCAGGATCCGCCCTAATCCCGGAGCCGCCCTAATCCTGGAGCAGGGTCATCTTTCAACCATTCCCTCTAGCAAAATGCTAGTCATCATTCCGACTAGACTAAACTGTGGCTCTCAACAATAGTTGTTGCACCAATTTGCAGTCCCACCAGCAATGTATGAGTGTACCTTTTTCCCCACATACTAACATTTATTGTTACTTGTATTCTTGATAATTGCAATTCTGACTGGAGACAGATGGAATCTCAATGTAGTTTTAATTTGCATTTCTCTAATTTCTTTAATTTGCTAGAGATATTAAACATTTTTTCATATATTTTTTGATCATTCATATTTCTTCTGTAAAGTGCCTATTCAGTTTCTTTGCCCATTTATTGATTGTGTTATTTGAGTTTTGGTGTTGTTTTTTTGAATTCTTTGTACATCCTGGAGATTAATGCTCTGAGGTGCAGGTGGTAAAGATTTTCTCCTGTTCCGTAGGCTCTCTCTCTTCACATTCTTGATTGTTTCTTTGCTGTGAAGAAGCTTTTTAGTTTTATACCATCCCATTTATTGATTCTTGATTTTACTTCTTGTGCTTTGGGAATCTTATTGAGGAAATCAATTCCTAAGCCAATATGGTGGAGAGCTGGGCCTACTTTTTCTTCTAGTAGATGCAGAGTCCTAATGCCTAGGTCCTTGATCCACTTTGGTTATTTTCCTTTTTGCCTTTTACCTCAGCTTTCCTTTCCTTTCATCGCTCTCATTCCATGACTCTTCTTGAGGCCTCATCCAGATCTCCAGTCTTTTTTTTTTTTTTTTAATATTTATTTATTTATTTATTTTAGTTCTTGGCGGACATAACATCTTTGTTTGTATGCGGTGCTGAGGATCGAACCCGGGCTTCACGCATGCCAGGCGAGCGCGCTACCGCTTGAGCCACATCCCCAGCCCAGATCTCCAGTCTTTTAACTTCCCTTTTTGCTAAGCACTGGTTTAACCATTGCCCCTTACCATCCTGCACTCCATAATTATAGTGTCATACAATCACTTTCACTAGCTTTCAACATTTGCTCACTCTTTTGATCTCCCATTTCCACTTACTTACTCTTATTGCCTATATGTGTATCAATCTAATTGTTAGCCGTTTCATTTCCTACTCCCAAACTATTGACCACAGGTAGAGATTCAATTAGTGGCAAATTTACACCTCTAAAATGTGATCTCCAATTTCAACTGGACAAGATCCCCCCTGACCCCAAATACTGGGGATTGAACCTTAGGGATGCTCTACCATTGAGCTCCATGCCCAGCCCTTTTTATTTCAGGACTGGGTCTTGCCAATTTGCCAGACTGGCCTTGAATTTGCAATTCTATTGCCTCAGGCTCCTGAGTTGCTGGGTTTACAGGCGTGGCCACACCTGACTCTGGACAAAATATTCTTGACCGGGTGCCAATGTAAGCCTACTCTCTCCTTCTTTCCCCTTCCTCTGTAACAGTTCAATTACCATCCTCCTGGAGTAAGCCACAATCTTGACTTTTGCTTTCAGTAGTTGATCTTGCCTTCTCCTTCAAAGAGAAAATAAAGGACTTAAGATAGAATCCCTCCCAACATTTTGCCCTCTCAAAGATGGGATATGGAGGGGGAGGGGCTGGGGTTGTGGCTCAGCGGTAGAGCACTTGCCTAGCATGTGCGAGGCCCTTGGTTCGATCCTTAGCACCACATAAAATAAATAAATAAAATAAAAATTGCGTTCAACTACAACTAAAAAATAAATTTTTTTTTTTAAAAAGATGGGATATTTCCTTTCTTCTTCACCATTGAGGATTGAAGCTCATTCTTTCAGCTTCTTAGGGGATGTCAAACACACTCTGGCCTCTCCTATCTTTAAAATCCTTTCTATAACCCTGTGTTCCCTTCTAACTCCACATTGTTTTTCTTTCATGCCTAATCAAATATCTTAAAAGTTTCAACTTTGCCTCGCTTATTCCTACACAGCAATCTGGCTCTCATCCTGCACTCAAGACCACAGCCTTATTGAAATCACATTTGCCAAGACTGTCAGTTTCATCTTTGTTCCCAAATCTGAATTCTTTATCTTAACTTAACCTCCCTACAATTTTGATGCTATTAATTATATTTTTCCTGTTTTTATCTAGTCATAGAACTCTTTTCCACTTTTCCTTTTCCTTTTTTTTTTGTTGTTGTTGTTAAAGAGCTCTTCTTCCACCTCAGCCCTGAATCTTCAATCATCAGGTTTTCTTTTTGCCATGCAGATAACTACCCTAAGTAATTTTAGTCAGTCACTCCTACGGCACCACCTATAGCTGCATTTGACAACCCCAAAATCTAAATGTTCTGCCAAGATTCATATGTTCAAATATTTTCTATAAACTTCTGAGTCCTTTATATTGAACTACTAGCACCTGGAACTTCAAAACCTCTTTCTCTCCAAATACTTGTCTATCTTGTATTTTCTCTTCCATTAATAGTAACAATATTAACTGCTTATCAAAGGCAGAAATATAGGAGTGATTTTTTTCTGTTATTTAAACATGCAAATATTTACCTTGTGCCAGGACTTCTTCCTCTTTGATATCTGTCTGTCTATCCATCTGTCTGTCTGTCTATCTTTTCATCCCCTCTACCAATGCCTTAGTTCGGGCCTTCAGCATCTCCTAAGTGGAAAAATCCACCTAAACTGCTTGCCTAAGACCAAAGTTCCTTGTTGCATGCAAATGAAACCAACTTTATCTAAATAGAGAAGGTAGCAGAGGCTCACAGAATTAAGAATCAAGTATCAGTCAGATGGTCATTCCTGGTTGTCAGGAAAAGTAGATAATTATTTAACGTTCCAGCTTATAGGAGCCATGGATTGTGGTGCCTGCCTGTAATCCCAATAATTAGAGAAACTGAGGCAGGATGATCACAAGTTCAAGGCCAGTCTGGGCAATTTGGGGTGGAGGGATTGAACCCAGGGGCACTTAACCACTGAGCCACATCCCCAACCCTTTTGTATTGTTGTTTTTATTTTGAGATAGTATGACTAAATTACTTAGGGACTTTATAAATTGCTGAGCTGGACTTGAACTTGAAATCCTCCTGCCTCAGCCTTCTGAGCCACTGGAATTACAGGCATGCACCACTGAACCTGGCCTGGGCAATTTTTTATTCTGTCTCAGAATAAAATTTTAAAAAGTGTTAAGGATGTAGCTCAGTGGCAGAGGGTCTCTGGGTTCAATAGCCAGTACCACAAAATAAACTAATAACAATTGTTTTGTTTTGTTTTTTCAGTGCTGATGATCAAACCCAGTCTTCATACATGCAGGGCAAGCACTCTAGCACTGAGCTGCATCCCCAGTCCTCAACTGAATATTTTAAATTTTCTACTTGGCATGAGTATAAAGAAATAATTCCCTAGTATGAGAAGACAGCACTGCTAATAAAACAATAAATGGTAACTCATGCTCAGCCTGGGATGGGCAATGTGTCAGAAAAGCCTTGGGAGTGGTGAACTATGGCCTGAGGGCAACAGGGTCTCTAAATGGGATTAAGTTTCTAACTACTTCCTGGTGGGACAGCTAAACTCTCAGACCCTGAGGCAACTGTCCACAACCCAGCTGCACCACTTCTAGGCTGTGTAACAAGTTCCTCAACCTTTCTGCCTCCTTTTTCTCTTCCTTAAAATATGAATAATAGTTATAAAGTTGTTAGGAAGATTAAATTTGTATAGTGCTTGGAACACTGCCTAGGAAGCAGTGTTAGCTGATTCCTAATTATAGCAACATGGGCCAGGTTACCACAGCTCCTGATTTTTCACAGAAGCCCAAACCCAGGTTACTATGTGAAGTATCTCAATGTTCAAAATGTGGCTTGTTTAATGCAGATTGTGACATTTATAGGTGGTGATGGTGCAACCTCTGCACTGTTTTCTTTTCCATGGCAACCTCTCCGGCTCTCACCAGTTACCTGTTGACAACAGATTGTTGACAGCACCACCCATCAGTTCTTCCCTGAGCCCCAGAGCCATATACTATACACAGATACCTGTTTAATGTTGAGATGGATACCTCAAACCAAAATGTCCCAAAGGGATTTTTTAATTT
>NW_025999969.1:293874-298133 GCF_001458135.2 Marmota marmota marmota
TTTTTTTTTTTTTTTTTTTTTTTTTTTTTTTTTTTTTTTTGTGTGTGTGTGTGTGGTGATCAGGATTAAACCCAGGGCCTTCTCTATCACCAAGATACATCCCCAGCTCCACACAGGGAATTCTTGATTCCCCCTCCCCGTCTTAGTAAATGATTCTACTATTCACCATTTTTTAAAGCCAGAGACCTGGGAGCCACCCTTATCCTCCTAATCCTCTTCTCCAGGCCCGCCTTCATGGTGGCAAGCAAGCGCTGCAGGAGAGCCTGGCCAATCAGAGGCCCTGAAATCCAATCTCCAGCCACTAGTCAAGCTCCCAAATCTGCCTAGAGGAAGGGGTAACTTTCTAAAGGTCCCTTTGCCTTAGCAGGGGTCAGTTACTTTCCTTTTCCTCCCGTCTCCTCTCCAGTCTCTTCCTCACCAAGTCGTTAGGTATCTTGTCTACAGTTCTTGTATCCATCCACCTCCCTCCATCTCCACTGCCCAGGGTAAGCCAACCTCACTTCTCACCTAGATGACTTGGACAAAATTTTCCAATACCTTCATTGCTTCTTTGTTCACAAACCCCTCCAGTCATTCCCCATCCATTTTCTGCTGCAGGTGATAGTTTTAAAAAGGTGAATTGGATACATCATTCCTGCTTAAAACCTCTTGCTACAGGGAAGGTGACACATGGCTATAATCCCAGCAATTTGGGAGGCTGAGGCAGGAGAATTACAAATTCAAGGCCAGACTCAGGAATTTAGAATCTGTCTCAAAATAAAAATAAAAAAGAGCTAGGGTATAGCTCAGTGGTAGGGCATTCTTGGGTTAAATCCCCGGTAAGGCAGAGGTATGGGGTGGGGACAAACAAAACCCTTTGATGACTTCCTGTTGCTCTTATGGAAAAGATCAAAATCTTGCCACACCTATTTGTGTGTTCTTGCTACTGTGGATATCTGGATATCTGGTCCCATCTCTTGCACTCTACTTTTGCTTAAACAATCCTGAGTTCCTTCCATATACCTTGTCTGAGACTTAATCCTCCCCAACAGCTCCTCCTCTTCAGCTCTCACTGAATATTTTTCAAGGGCCCTTTTCTAACACTAAATGTGTTCCCTTGTGTTGTGCTTTCTAAGGGCTTTGCTCATTTCCTTCACATAGCCCGTCTTTGTTTTTGAAATGTACACACTGCACGCAAATGTGTAAAAAAACTATAGCTATGCTCTTTTTAAATGATACAAGCTTTCTCATAGGTTCTCATCCCTGTTCGGGATGTTTGCTCTTCCATGGCAACCTCATCAGCTCTTAGGAGCTTCCGGTTGATAACAGATTGTTGCCGGCAGCACCCATCCATCTTCCTGGAACCTTCAACTTGAGCTCACCTTAAACTTGCTAATGGAGTTATCTGAGTCCTTACTGGTCTAAAACAGTTTCATCTGGGGGAAAAACATTTGGGTAAATAATTTAAAGTTTCAGTTCTATCAAAACTTTCCCCCTTTTCTCTTTTCCCTCTTGACTTTCCAAGGTCCCTGATGGGATCTAGGGGAAACCTCAAGGCTATAGCAGGAAGGGTCTCTGATCTGTGCACAATTATGATGTGCATTTTAGGTCTTCACTGGCTTCTTCTGCCATGTGCCTTATCACTCCTGGTTACCACTGCCTTGTGGCATAAGCTGCTGAAGTGGTTGGCCAGCCATCTCATGACCTGTTGCTTCAGTGCCTTCAGATCTGAAATCTCATCTTTCACCCCCTCTATTCTATCCTTGCTCCTCTCATCAGCTGACTTAGGAGTACTTCAGCTTTGCTGGCACCTTCAGCTTTGCCCTTGATGTCTTGTCACATCCTCCAGCCAGCCAGCCATACCATAAGGCCTCTTTGCTTTAGGAATAACTGGCCCCCGACACTGTGTCCACCTATGGCTCTCAGCCAGCCTACTTTCTGCATGCCTGGCAGGGAGCATAGACAGAGGTATGGATTTCTGGCACACCATCTGCAAGTGTCAGAGCCCAGAAGCATTATCTCGGATTCCTCTCCCACCCAATGCCACTTTCTGCTCTTGAGCCCTGCTCAGTGTGGGACTTTTCCAAGAGCTGGGCAGCTTTCCAAGCTAGAGCAGGGAAAGTGGACGATCTGGATCCTTCAAGAGTGAAGGAACTCCAACACACTCACTGGGACCTCTCATTTTACCTCTTTACTCATGGAATTTATTTACTGAGTGCTGAGATGTGAACCCTGGGCCTGGCACATGCTAAGCAAGTGCTCTACCATTGAGCTATATCCCCAGTCCTCAAAAAAAAAAAAAAAAGTTATCTCCCCAGTTTCTATTCTCTTTGAGTTTTAGCTTAAGGCTCAAAGAATCCTTTCTGTCAAGAAAGGATTCAGATTAGATTATTTCTCTGTCAAATGATAATCCAACTAAATTTCACAAGGGTAGGAGCTCTGTCTACTTTAATATCCTCAGTGCCTAACTAATATAAATGATTGGAACACAGTGTCTGAATACAAAATAGAAACATATAAAATTTTATTGAGCATCTGGGCATGGTGGCACACACCTGCAATCCCAGCAGTTTGGGAGGCTGAGGCAGGGGGATTGCAAGTTTGAGGCCAACCTTAGCAACTTAGCTTTTAAGCCAGAGCAACTCAGTAAGACTCTACCTTGAAATAAAAAATAAAAGGGGGGGGGGATGTGTCTCAGTGGTTAAGTGCTTCTGGGTTCAATCCCCAGTACCCCCTTCCAAATATATATAGCAAATATTGTGAATCTGTTTTTACCCATAATAAACCTATGGTCAGGAGGCCAGAGGTGACATAAATTCCTCTATTTCCTCATCATGTATGGCTTTTGAGTAAGTTCCTGGCCCTACTTTTCACACGTTCCATAATTACTTTTTGAGTACATACTAAGTGTAATGAACTGGACATTTTATTGGTGATATAGAAGTGTATCTTTTAAAACATTCATATTAAGCATTAAATACATCAAACAATTGATAATGTATGTAAAGAAAGTATGAAAACAAAGAATTCAAACTCTCTAAGTCCATCCCCTTACTCCAATAGTAAATATCTACATACTGAAGAGAAAGGACTGAAGGGGGCCAGAGACCCTCAAGATCAGTTGAGAGGCTGTATTGCAGTCTCCCTCCACCTTCTTCAGTGTTGGGGAACAAGCCCAGGGCCTTGAGAATGCCAGAGGCTACTGCATCTTAGGCAGAAATGATGAGGTGTTGGGTAGGATGGCCCATGGAAAAGAAATGAGATGGCTGGCCTCAGAGATGGACTTGACAGTCACTAGTGTGACCTCTGTTAAATCGCAACATTTTTGAGCTTTCCTTTCTTTCTTCCTTTTTTTCTTTTTCTCCTCTCTTTGTCTTTCTTTTCACTGGGGTTGCCCTTTGCTGCCCAGGGTGGGCTCAAATGATCCTCTTGCCTCAGCATCCCAAGGAGCCCAGACTACAGGTAGGCACACGGAGCCAGCTTGAGCCTTGTTTTTGTATCTATAAAATGGGTTGTTATAGTTACTGTTATGTGTCTCCCCATCACCTAGTATAGAAGTTGGCACAAGGGCTGGGGCTTAGCTCAGTGGAAGTGCGCTTGCCTAGCACATGTGAGGCGCTGGGTTCGATTCTCAGTACCACATATGAATAAAAAGAAAAAAAAAAAAAGTTGGCCCAAGACGGCACACACAGAAATCAGTTATAATCGTACCACGGAAGCTCATGAACGCCGGAAGAATGAATATTCTGTCAAACTTGGGACTAGAAGTCGCCGTCTTCTGGACAGGAAAATGATGGAAGTTGGCTTCTGCAGCACCCACACCCGCAGTCCCCGCAGCTGGGTGGCTCGGCCAGATTCCCGGCCTGGGCCAGCCCCCGCAGACCCGGGCCCGCCCCGCCCAGCTCGCCCCGCCCCCCCCCCGCCCGCGCGTCCCCGCCGCCAGCGCCGCGCGCGCCCCGCCCCTGCTGCTGACGTGCGGTGCGGAGCGGGTCAGAGCGGGATCCACCGAGCTGTGCGCTTCCGCGGGCTTGCGGGTCGCTGGGCCTCGTGGCAGGGCGGCTCCGCGGGGCTTCGCTCGCTCCCTTCCCTCCCCGTGCCCCCTCGCCTCGCCCGGCGGGGCCGCGCTGCAGCCACGGACCGGAGAAACGGTGAGTGCTGGCGGGAGCGGGGTGGACGGCGGCGCGCGCCCCGCTCTCCCGGGCATTGTCTGGGCGGGGGCGGCGCGGGCACGTGCGCGCCCCTCCTCCACCCGCCGGCCGCGCGGAGGCCGGACCGAGGCG
>NW_025999969.1:299052-311336 GCF_001458135.2 Marmota marmota marmota
GCCTGAGGCCGCGGAGGGGAGGGGACGGGGGAGGCTGGGGGAGTGAGGTCGCGAGCCGCCTGTGCGTGAACCGGAATTCGGACGTCCGTGTGCAGGGGTCCTTTTTGAAGGGGCGCTGCGCTTCGTAGGGGTTGGTGGCTCTCTGAGCCCCAGTGGCCGAGCTTTCAGTGTAGTCAGCGTGGTGGCCTGTGGATAGTATTGGAAACAAAAATTGGCCCAGCACCAGCAAGTTGTGGATTTACCAAAAAGATTCTGGAATGTACCTCCAACCTGTCGCCATCACCGCTGGCCCTTCGCCTCCGAAGGGTGGGCAGAGTGAGAAAGGTGTGGGATACTCCAGGCGCGATGCCAGAGTCAAGCACCGGAGGTGTGAGACAGTGCGGCGTTAGAGTGGAGCCTTGGAAAGTGAGGGCTTGCCAAGAAAGGCTGGCTCTATGGGTTGTGTCCACATTACAGAAGACAATGAGCCTTTTAATATAACCTTCCCCCCATTATGTGTGTAGTTAGGTTAAAAAATAGAAAGTAGAGGAGGGAAAATATCACTGCAGCCCCGACACATCATTCTTCGATGTATGTTTTCTTGTATTTTCATCTAAGCATGTTTCTTAACAGTTACAGTTGACCCATATTTTCCATTGTGTTTTTCCTCATGTAAAAAAATGCGATGTAATATTACATGTATTCAGCAGTATCGTTCTGTTAAGTAGCAAGTATTCATTGTAGAAGAATTTAAAAATAGACGCAAAACTAGAAAAAGTACTTTACTGTCTAGAAATAATTACCATTGATTGTGTAGACTTTCAAAGATAGGGACAGACAATTCCCTGATTAGTTTTATTTTAAAAGATTTTGAGAAGGGGAGTAGCATAATCTGCCTGCTACATGGAGGAAGAAGCCAATAAAGAGAGATGGGAGATCAGTTCCAATGCTGTGTACAATAACTTGGTCTAGGCCCATGGCAGTGGAGATGCCAAAGAGTGAAAAGATTAAAAAATAATTTGGAGGGCTGGGGTTGTGGCTCAGTGGCAGAGTGCTTGCCTAAGATGTAAATAAATGGCCTGTTGACAACTAAAAAAAATTTAAAAAAATAATAATTTGGAGGTAGAATGAACAAAACTTGAAAGTGAATTGATGAGAAAAGAAAGGAGTCTTTGCTTTTGTTTTTTGAGCAACTGAGTAGATAATGGTGTCATTTATTAAGATGCAGAGTAGAAGAGAGTAATTTTTTTTAGGTTTTAAAAAAGTTTTTTTTTTTTTAATTACTGGGGATTGAACCCTGGGATGCTGTACCACTGAGCTACATCCCAGTTCTTTTTTATTTTTGAGAGAGGGTCTCACTAAGTTGCCCAGGCTGGCCTCAGGTTTGTGATCCTTCTGCCTCAGCCTTTCAAGTAGCTAGCATTTGGGTGTGCACCCCTGTGCCCAGCTGGGAGAGAGAAATTTGAGGAGGAAAAAAACATGAGTTTCATTTTGGATGATTTAATTTGAGATGCATATTAGTTATAAAATTGGTATGTTGAGAAAGTAGTTGGATGCACAGGTCTGGAACTCAGGGAGCTTCTAGAACTAGAGATGAACATTTGGGAATGATCAGAATATATTCAAAGATATGGGACTATGTGAGGTCACTTAGGAAAAGAGTGTAGAGAGAGAAGCAAATAGAACTTGGACACTCAGATACTTCCAGAGGGAAAAGGTTGAGCAAACAATGGAGAAGAAGCAGGTTTCTCTCCTCTTGGGAAGCCAAGAGAGGGAGTTTCTGGAAGCTAGCATTGGTCCTCATATTAGTGCTTCTGAAATGTTTAGTAAGATTGTCAGTTGGATTTGACAACCTGAGGCTATTGTTTATCCACAATTCTGAAAGCAGGGGAGGTGGAGAACAGAATAGTCCAATGGGATGTAAGGAAGTAAAGACAATGAGTGTGTTGCCAGATCTGGTGGCGCACACCTGTAATCCAGGAGACTTGGGAGGCTGAGGCAGTAGGATCACAAGTTGGAGACCAGCCTCAGCAATTTAGACTCCCAGCAACTTATCTTAAACAACCCTCTCAAAATAAAAATATAAAAAGGATTATGGATGTAGCTTATTGGTAAAGCACCCCTGTGTTCAATCCTCAGTACCAAAAAAAAAAAAAAAAAAAAAGTTTCAAAGGCTAGAGTTTATTTTATATATAAGTTGGAATTTAACTTCATTCTTGAAGGATGAAGAACATTTTGGTAAGTAGAGAAGGTCAAGGTGAAATTGGAACTCATTGGAAGATGATTGTGAAATGTTCAGGCATGTGAACTTTGATGACTAGACCTACAGAGGTAGAAGAACTAGTTCTCCTAGGCAAGGGTTGTTTGATCTGCTTGTATGAAGAGTGGGCTGTGGAGGGGGGACTGTTAATGTGATGGTGGAGAGGGGTGGGGGTGGGGATTCAACTTTATTTGTAATATTTTTCATTCATAGTGGTGGATACATTGGGGATTGTTTTTGTATTTTTTTCAAGTATTATTCAAGCATATGGGTATATTTTTAAATCGAAATAAAATTTAATTACTGTTTTGAAGTATAGAATTGTTGAGCTTTTACTATATTCATGAGATTGTGCAACCATCACCAGTATCTAATTCTGTGACATTACTATCTCCAAAAAAGAAGCCCTTTGCCTGTTAGCAGTGTTGATTCTCCCCTTCCCTCATTTCCCTGGCAACCACTTTCTATGTCTGTGCATTTGCCTGTTTCTACACATTTCATTATAAGTATAATCTAACATGTGTCTTTTTTCACTTAGTACAGGGTTTTTCAGTGTTCATCTATTTTATAGCTTGTATCAATACTTCCTTCTGATTGCTCAATAATATTCCATTGTAGGAATGTACATTTTGTTTACTATTCATCAATAGATTGGCATTTGGGTTGTTTGCATTTTTTTGCTATTATAAATAATGATATTGTAAGTAATGCTATTATAAATTATGTGTAAAAATATTCATATATAGGTTTGCAAGGATATATGTTTTCATTTTTCTTGAAGACATATGTAGGAGTAGAGTTGCTAGTTCATATGGTAATTCTGTCTTTAATTTTTGAGAAAACACCAAACTTTTCATTATGGCCGCACCATTTTATTTTGCCAAAAATGTATAAGGGTTCCCATTGTATGTTCTTACACATTCTGGCAGACTGTGTTTAATAGTGTTGTGTATGTGCAAACAGCTTTATTGAGGTACAGTTGACAGGTCACAAACTGCACATATATAGAATGTACAACTTTTTAAAGTTTTGATGTAGATATCTGTCTGTGAACCTATCACCACAGTCAGGATAGTAAATATGCAATCTCTCCGAAGTGTCCTCATGCCCCTCTGAAAACTCTTTTCTCCCTATCCTTACCCCTCCCCAACAGGCAGCCATTGCTCACCTTTTCCTTCACACTAGACTTCTTTGCATTTTATGTAAATGGAATAATGTAGTATGTACTTTTTTGGGCGTGAGGATTAACAAGGATAGAACCCAGGGCCTTGAACATGATAGGCAAGCACTCTACCACTGAGCTATATCTCCAGTCCTTTTTTTTTAAGTTGTTGAGGTTGATCTCCCAGCTTGCAGTTCTCCTGCCTCAGCCTCTTGAATAGCTGGAATTACAGGTGTGTGCCACAACATTCAGCTTANTTTTTTTTTTTTTTTTTGAGATGAGGTCTTGTTATATTGCCTGGCTGGTCTTAAACTTCTGTGTTCAAGTGATCCATCCTTCCACTTCTGCTGCCCAAGTGGTGTTTCTGGTTTTTGACTATTACAAATAAAGTTGCTGTGAACATTCATGTCCAAGTTCTTTTTTTTTTTTTTTTCTGAATTTTTTAATATTTATTTTTTAGTTTTCTGCAGACACAACATCTTTGTTTGTATGTGGTGCTGAGGATCGAACCCGGGCCACATGCATGCCAGGCGAGCGTGCTACCGCTTGAGCCACATTCCCAGCCCCATGTCCAAGTTCTTACATGGACATATACTTTTATTTCTCTTGAATAAATACCCAGGAGTGAAATTCCCAAAGTGTCTGTACCATTTTACATTCCTACTAGTGGTACATGAGAGTTCCAGTTGTTCCATGTTCTCTAGTTTTGTTTTGTTTTTTTAAACATAAAGAGAAGCATAAAATAGAGACATGCAGACATCTATAATCTGTCTCCCAGATTAATCCTTTTGTCATTTTTATCTCCCAAATACCACATCTGTGTGGTTAGAAAGTTCAAACATGGTAGACAAGAATAAAATGAAAAAGCAAATCCACTACCCACTGATAACTATTATCAATCATTTTGATTTTTTTTTCTCCCAGAAAGCTTAAAGAAAACACACTTAAGTATTTCTTTTTTCTGTCTTCACTTTTCCCTAGTTTATACAGAAGGAATGAAAATATGTGCACTGATCTGTGTCTCCATGTGTTTCACTTCACAATTTATTTTAGAGGTATTTCCATATCAGCCCATTATTTTTCTTTCTTTTTTTTTTTTTTTTGGTACTAGGGATTGAACCCAGGGGCATTTAACTATTTAGCCACATCACTATCCCTTTTTATATGGGACAGGGCCTTGCAAAGTTGCTGAGGCTGGCTACACATTCTTTTAAATAACTGAATCATAGTCTTAGAGCAAAACAGTTTTGCTATAAGAAAACACAGATTTGTTCCCAAGCAATGTTCATATTTGGGGACTTTCGGAACATATTGTGAATTTCACATTTGTTTATGCGTGATTCCATCTGCAGAAAACACTAGGTGAATGCAGAAAACTACACCCTGCTGAATTAATACACAAGCCACACAAGTGCAACCTCTAACATCTTATGGGGATCTCAGCTTACTCTTGTTAAGAGTCACACTCATCCACATCTACTGTTAAAACTGTCTTGTCAACTTCAGATAACCCTCCTGTTATTTCACAGTAACACACAAGCTATAATCTTTCAGGCCCACTTCCACAAGCAAACTTGGTCTTTTTCAAGGTAAGATGTCATTTATTATAGCATTTATGTAATTCTTAACCATCTAACATATAGAGAAGTGGGCTACCATTTTTATTAGATTCCCCTTTTTATGTCACTAAGTGAAGTTTTTCAATATTGTGTCCAATCCTATATTCCCCATAAGCCAGGTGGTTTTATTATGCAGATTTACAGAGTGAGGTTATTTTTTAAGAATAACATCACATTATAGAAGAACTGATTTGTTCCAAAGAATGAATGTATCCTGTTTCTTTAATTTATAATTTTTTAGTTTTAAGGAAAAAAAAAAAATATATATATATATATATATACATACATACATACATACATGCACCAAAGAGCGCATTTTATAAGTATCTTTTAAGTAATAAATAATAAGGCAGGAAATAGCTACTTTTTATCTACCACCTAGTAAGAAATAGGAAATTATGACTTGGCATGAAGGCACACACCATAATCCCATCAATTTGGGAAGCTGAGGCAGGAAGATCCCAAGTTCAAGGCCAGCCTCGGTGACTTAGACTCTTAGCAGGTAACTCAAAATAAAAAAAACAAAAAGGACTGGGGATGTAACTCAGTGGAAAGTGCCTTTGGATTCAAGCCCTAGTACCAAAACAAAAAGGGAAATTATGAATACTTTGAATCTCCCTGTATTCCCTTTCACTGATCATTTTATACTTTTCTGAATATCTGAAATATCTAATAATAAAATTAGAAAGTATTAAAGTATTAATATCTCTTCATACACACACAACTGGTCTTTTTGGGGGGTGGTACCAGGGATTGAAATCGGGGGGCACTCAACGATTGAACCACGTCTCCAGCCCTATTTTGTATTTTATTTAGTTAGAGATAGGGTCTCACTGAGTTGCTTAGCGCCTCGCTTGCTTGCTGTTGCTGAGGCTGGCTTTGAACTCACCATCCTTCTGCCTCACCCTCCCAAACTGCTGGGATTACAGGCATGTGCTGCACCCAGCACAACTGGTCTTCATAATGTTGATTCCCTAACTGCCTGCCCTACTGCAAGCATACAGATAGTGTGCATGCATATTTGAGTGAAGGATAAATACATATGTAAATATATATTTAGCTATTGAAGGTAAATGCATCATGATGCATGCCTGTAATCCCAGATACTTGAATGCCTGAGGCAGGAAGATAACAAGTTCAAGGCCAATCTTGGCAACTTAAGGAAATCCTGTCTCAAAATAAAAAATAAGAAGAGTTGGGGATGTAGCTTAGTAGTAGAGGACCCCTGAGTTCAATCCCCCAATTCTGCCAGTATTGTTTTAAAAAGAAAAAAAAAAGATACATATCTGCACAGACGTGTGTGTGTGTGTGTGTGTGTGTGTGTGTGTGTGTGTGTACACAACCATCACCACATCTAATTCTAGAAAATTGTCGTCAGGTAAATTTTTGTAGGTGTGTAGATTTAGGCACTGTTGTTTTAAAGAATAAAGCAATTTTCTAAAAAAAAATATATATGTTTTAAGGTTTTCCTTCTGGAATCTCACCTCCAGATAGAAAACTATGTAACTTATGCCCATAGGAGTAATTCTCAGTTTGAAAGCTCCAGCAAAAGTTCCTGCTTAACAAAGTGTATAAGATTTGCCTCAATTATGTATGCACAGTGATTGTGTGCAAGAATTTGACATTCTTGATCTAGTCTAGTTCCTTTTCTCCATTTTTAACCTGGACTTGTAGATAAGTTTTATTTCCTTTTTGTTTCTGGTATAAAAATTTGCCGCAGTCTGGCTGGGCACAAAATAATCGGGCTGCCACAGCCTTGTAGGCTCAAAACAGGAACTCCTTTATTCTCCGCACTCCCGGGAACACCACGCATTTGGCCTTCTCCCCCCCCACCACCACCAACCGGAAATCCCTCCTCCGGCACTTCCCCAACCAATGGAAACTCTCCAGGAATCCCCAAAGTAGCAGGAGAACTCCAAAGTAGCAGGCCAAGGCCGACAGCAGGAGTCTAATATGCAATTGAATACACAGCTTAACATAACCATTATCATCTCAATGGCTTGCTGGCGTCATCTCTCAACCACTCTGTTCTGGCAAAAATGCCATGTGTCATTCCGACTCAGCTATGGCTCTCAGCAAAACTTTCTGCTAGAAAAAATTTTAATGGCTTCATAACTGAAATACACAATTGCCATGTAAGTTAGAACCATCGTTTTATTGGACAGTTCAGTGGTCTTTGTTGGAAACTGACTTAAAGGAAGTCACTAGAGGGTTATGTGGCCTCCCTTAAGTCAGCTTAAGAATTTATCTTAAATCTCCTAAAACACTTATGTCCCACATTGCTCACTCTTCCAGAAAAATTATGTTGAATTAACTGGGGGAGTAAAGGAATGGTAAAACTTAACTAAGGTCAGCTCTTGAGTTGTTGCATTAGAAGTAAAAACAGTGACTTGGATGATTTAGAATAATTGTTTTATCCTTAACTTTTATTTCTAAATATCTTTATTTTGTTTATTTATTTTTATGTGATGCTGAGGATCGAACCCAGTGCCTTACATGTGGGAAGCAGGCACTCTGCCATTGAGGCACAACCCCAGCTCTATCGTTAACTTTTCTATGTGCTAGTTGGCAAGGTTGAGATAGAGTACTGGCCTGAATTGATCCTGGGTCTTATTAGAAGGTTGTATAGTCTTAAACAGTTTTATTTGTAATAGGAAAGTGGTTATTTTTTTGAGCTGAAGATACATAATTCTTAATAAAGAAACAATATTTTTGAGCTAAGATCTCTACCTTTTCTATTTTGCTCAGCTCTTTTCATATCACATTGGGAAAGGCCCACATCAGTTTGATACTAAGACCAGAGACCTCTCTCAACTTCCCACCATTTTCATCGTGTAAAATTGTGATTATTTTTACTTAAAAGACCTGTTTTGGGCTGGGGTTATGGCTCAGTGGTAGGAGCGCTTGCCAGGCATGTATGAGGCACTACGTTGGATTCTCAGCACCACATATAAATAAAGTACATTGACAACTAAAAATATATATATATTAAAAAAAGAGCTGGTTTTGTTTCTATACCAGATGAGTTGAAAAAACAGTGATTGCCAGGTGCAGTGGTACATGCTTGTAATCCCAGCATCTCAGGAGGCTGAGGCAGGAGTGTCCCAAGTTTGGAGCAAATCTCTGCAACTTAGTGAGACCCTGTCTCAAAATAAAAAATAAAAACAGCTGGAATGTAGATCAGTGGTAAAGTGCTTCTAGGTTCAATCCCCAGTATGGGGATGGGGCAGGGGTGGGGAGAAGAAAAGAAAAAAGAAAGAATAAATAGCTATCATGCTGCTTGGGGAAATGGAGAAAGGAGAATCAAGTTCCAGGTGAGCCTTGGGCAACTTAGTGAGACTCTGTCTCATGCAAAATAAAATGGGTTTGGGATGTGGCCCAGTAGTAGAGCACTTGCCTAGCATGTGTGAAACTGTGAGTTGATTCCCAGTACCTTCTGCCCGCAACACAGACACACAGAAAGAAAAAAACAGTGATTGTTGGCCAACAATTGAGAACATATTCAAAAAGCTTTGTGTATAAGAATAATTAGCATAGTTTTTGTCAGTACCAACTCTAAGGAAAATCAGAACAAAATCTGTTTTCTCATTAATTTCCCTTGGTCTGTCTTTCCTGTAATAGATTATTTCAGATTATTTCTAGGATAACTATAATTTGGGGGAGAAAATTAGATGAATTTTATTCAGTTTCTATGTCAGTGAGAAATGACAATCTTATTTGAAGATAGAGAAATTTAAATTGACATTGAAATATGTTTTGATTCTTTTGATTCTATTTACCTAATAATTTTTCTCAGTAAAATATTAAAATGGGAATATATTCCTAGAGTGTACATTGGATTCTTTGGGAATCCTGGATGTTATTTGGGTCATAATTGCTGCTATTTTTAGTTTGCAAAATATAATTCATGAGGGGCTGGTGTTGTGGCTTAGTGGTGGAGCGCTCACCTAGCACGTGCAAGGCCCTGGGTTTGGTCCTCAGCACCACATAAAAATAAATAAACAAAATAAAGATATTGTGTACAACTAAAAAATAAAATATTTAAAAAATATATAATTCATGAAAGGATCTTATATATTTGAATTACTAAAAATCAATGGCATTAAAATGTTCTTAAAAGTCCAGCATTAGACATGTGCCGTGCAGATCACCTTCCTTCTAGGTCCTTCAGTACCATTTTAGGATTTAGCCTTTGTTCGGTCTGTTTCTTTTACTATAATTGGCATCAAAACCTAGTTATGGGCTGGGGTTGTAGCTCAAGTGGTAAGAGTGCTTGCCTCGCATGCATGAGGCACTGGGTTCGATTCTCAGCACCACATAAAAATAAATATATTGTGTCCATCTACAGCTAAAAAATTTTAAGGAAACTTTCCAGTTATGATGTGTTAGACTTTTATCCCCCCTGCCCCGCTGTATTAGTCTTTTGATACCCTGCCGGATTAGATTTATATCTGTATTTGCAAATAAAAACTGTTCTGTCATTTTCCTGTGAAAATGAGTGTGTCCATATTTCCATTAGTTTGGGTATATTATGTTTCTTTTCATTGTTGTCAGTTTTTATTTTGCTTAATTGTAATTTCCTCTTTGAGCCATGAGTTAGTTATTGCATAGTATCTTCTATATAGTGAGTTAATAATTTAATATTATTATCAGAGAATATGGTCATAACACTTCCACATTTTTTGCAGTAGTTTAGACTTTCTTCATTTCCTGTTATAATCATCCTTCAGTGTGCTTGGGAAGTTGATACCAAAATCCAAGGATGCTTGAGGCCCTTACATAAAATGGTATAGTATTTGCATATAATTTATGCATATCCTTCTGTATACTTTAAATCCTTACTAGATTACTTATAATACTTAATACAATATAAAAGCTATATAGATAGTTATTTTACTGTATCATTTAGGGAATGATGTCAAAAGTCTGTACATGTGTAGTACAGACACAATTTTTTCTCCCTGGTTATTTTTTTGTTCCGCAGTTGGTTGAATCTGTGGTTGTAGAACCTGATGGTACAGTGGACTAACACTGTATCTGATTTAAATTTAATGCATTTTTATAACTGGATTTTTAACTGGATTTTAACTGGATTTTTCCTCTGTTGTGTTTAGAATTGTGTTAAGTCTGGCTTGTTAATTGCATTATTTGTATCTTTATTTTTATCTGTCATCTTGATCTTTTAAATATTTTGAGAGATATGTTTAGATTATCCTACAATTATAATTTCTTAAATTCTCCTTGCATTTACATTTTCAGGTTTTTTGTGTGTATTTTAATACTATGCTGTTTGCTGAATGGTTTATGACATACCTTTTTGATAGTCTTTTAGTAGTATCGTAATTTTTATCATATTAAATATTTTTGCTTTGAATTGTTCTATTAATATTGCCATGTGTACTATCTTTTTTTTAAAACCAATATGTCTAATAGTTTTGTATATCTCTTTATTTTAAACATTCGGCTATGGTGCCTTTGAAGGTGTAAAAATATTAAAAAATAGATTTGCAAGTATTGTGAAAGGAATGATGAAACCTAGTGCAAGCTAGTTATGTTCCCTGTGGGTATTTGTACTTGGCAAATATGTTAACCCTTCATTCATTTATTCAGCAAACTTACTGACTATTTCTAGGAACTTTGGAGGGAGTATGTGGGAAGAGCTCCATTGGATAGGGGGGTCAGGGAATCCTTCTCTGACAAAGTAAATGTTTGAGTTGGGATCTGATAAAGTTAATCTAGAGGAAAAGCATTCCCGGAAAAAAGAACTATAAGCCCAAAAGTTGTAATGAAAAATTGAACTGTATTTGAAGAACAGAAAGAACCAACATGTGAGATCTTAAAGATCAAGAATGGAGAGGGAGCCAGAGCCCAGTTCATGTAGGGTCTTACAGGTCATACTGAGGAATGTGAATTACTCTATTATGGGATTCCATTAGGTTTTAAGCAGGTGATGACAGAAAATATATTTTTATAGTTCATTTCTAAATTGAGGTATAGTTTATATATAGTAAAATAGGCAGATCTTAAGGGTCCAGTTGGGAGAGTTTTTGTGATTGCATGTCTGAGTAACTTAAACCCTTTATTAAGCTATAAAACATTTGTCAACCCAGAAGGAACCTTTATTCCTCCTCTTAATAAGTCACCAGCACCCTCAACTAGACTTTCCATTTCTTTCACCATTAATTTATCAGTTCTAGGACTTCATATAAATAATATCATTTCATTTAGTGTGTGTGTTCTTCCCCGCTCCCCTTTAGTTTTTCTTCCAAAGCTGGGGATTGAACCTAGACTTCTAGCATGCTAGGTAAACTGTTCTGCCACTGAGCCACAGCCCCAGTTCCCTTGTGAATATGCTCTTGTTTCTGGTTTCTTTGCTTAACATAATGATTTTAAGGTTCATCCCTATGGTTGCTTGAATCAGAATTTCATATACCACAATTTTCCATTACCCTGTTCGGTTTTCGTTTTTATTTTTTTGGTGGTGCAAGGGATTGAATCCAGGGCTTTGTACATGCGAGGCAAGTGCTCTACCAACTGAGCTGTATCCCCAGCCCGTGTTCAGGTTTTTGTAGACATTTTTTGCCGCAGTCTGGCTGGGCACGAATAACCGAGCCGCCACAAAGCCTTGTAGGTTTAAACAGCAACTACTTTATTTCAACTTTCACCAGCCCAGCACGCGCGCTTTTCCGCCAACGCCACCCACGCGGCCGTTCCAGAAAACCCCCACACAGGAAATCTCTCCTCCTGCACTTCCCCAACCAATGGGAACTCTCCGGGAATCCCTGCGAGAACTCCAAAGTAGTGGCGCCCAGGCAGCAAGAGCCGCCCCATTGCCCGGCAGTAAAGGTCAAATATACAATAGAATCAATCCAGCATCACAGCAATTATATATAGCTTAACTCAAATCATCATCTCAGTGTTCACCTTTCAAACATTCCCTCTGGCAAATGCCAGGCTGACCGGCTGTGGCTCTCAACAATTTTTGAAGCATCTCTTTGGCTAATAGAAGGGAATGGATTACATGTTCTCTTATTCATGTATTTAATAAAAGAATACTGGTTATATTATTTACAAGGGAGAAATTATTTTATTTGAAGTGAAAAATATAGAAGAGGCAGGGCCAAAGAACTATAAAATCATTGCCAAAATTTTAGGAATGTCTGTCTGGAAGCAGGTGGAAAATGATTGTGATTGTGCTAATTCCCTTCACCCTTGTAAGCTGGATGAGAAAGTATTTTGGGGGGGGGGGCGGGGAGGGATTAAA
>NW_025999969.1:311827-363600 GCF_001458135.2 Marmota marmota marmota
TTTTTAGTTGTAGATGGACACAATATCTTTATTTATTTTTTATGGTGCTGAGGATCAAATCCAGTGCCTCATGTGTGCAAGGCAAGCACTCTACCACTGAGCTATAGCCCCAGCCCATAAATTAGATCTTTTAATACGAATTTTCAGTGATTTTCACATCATATAATTTTTTTAAATACCTTTATTTTATTTATTTATTTTTATGTGGTGCTGAGGATCGAACCCAGGGCCTCACATGTGCTAGACAAGCACTCTACCGCTGCGCCCCAGCCCCACCCCCACCCCTAATTTTTGTTCTTAATTATATAATTTTCTTTTTTAAAATTGTTTTTCTCTTGGGGTTTATTTATACTATAAAACATTAAGAGATTTTGTTATGTTTTTGGTCTCTAAACCTTTGTCAGAAACAGACTTGCATGTGTTATTTGAATGAATACGGTAAATTATGTGATAAGTTTAAATATAGCATTTACTTCTGTAAGATTTTGTTTTCTTGTGTTGGTTACAGGGATAAAAACATTTATTTTCCAAGTTTAAAATGACAATATTTGCTTTTTATAATTAGGCTGTTTTGATAGATAAAATTTTAAGTTGAGGGAATGAATGACAATAGTAGTCCTTATCTTCATTTGCTTCTGTATTTGATTTTGATCCCATAATATAGAAAAAAATCCATTCTCACAGACAAATTGTAAGTGGTAACTTTTTTTTTAACTAGTTCACATTATTATTCTTTTAAATTTCAACTGAAAACCTAAGAGGATTAATGTAGGACATTTTGTTTCAAAGAGGAATTGATGATATCTAACAACTGCTCACGTTTTCTTTACATAAATACAAGTCAGACAAGAAGAACTCAACTTAATATTATCATGGGTCATTTGTTCCACATTCCATTCAGTTATTTATTATATGGTGAGAAGAGTATGCCTTCATAGACATGCCTAGCTTTAGCAAGCATTTGTTTGAATGTGGCAAACTTTAGTATTCCTTCAAGACACAAGCAGACTTGAATTATTAAAAAATGTTCTGTAAAAGCTAAATCTTCCTTCAGGATGTTTTTCAGCTTAAATATTCCCAAGGATGATCAGAAAAGTTCTATTTCAAGGACTTCATGAGAAATGAATTACCTTGGCAGGGCAAGTTAACTCATTGGTGGTTTCTTCCTTACCATCCCACCCCCAAATTTTTCTGGTTCCCTAGTTTTAGAGCAGATGTCAGAAGAGTTTTACCTTCTCTCTTAAGTGAGAATAAGACAAATACTTTATTTTTTCTTCAAGGATCCCAAGCCTTTCTAGGTTGGAGCCATTGTTATTCTTGAGCTTGTTTGTGAATTGGCAGGAAACTATGCAGATAATGAATTCCACAGAATGGAGAGGTGAAGATGATATTGGACTTGCATTCATCTATATAGATAATGTCATAAGATTTGGCAAACTGTAGAAGTAGGTGGCCATAGAGGAAGTAGTATGGTACAGGAAAAAATTTGAACATTTTCTGGGATGTATCAATCTCTGCTTCTAGGTTTATCTGCAAGTAGTTTTCGGTTAGTTTTTTATTTTGTTTTGTTTACTCCTGTCTTTGTTAGAGAAGAAGAAATGAGGTTTATTGATTTTTTTTTTTTTCCCCCCAAGAGTGTGTTCTTTTTATAACTGCACAAGATTTTCTTGGATTGTCTAAAATGAGTTACAGACCAAAGAAGAAATAAAGACTTTATTTTTACTTTTTTATAAACTTTAAAAATAGATAATTAGATTCCAGGCCTCTCCAAAAATCTTTATATTCTAAATTACAGCGGGTAACTAATGATTATGAACAAATGTTAAGTGGCTTGATTTGGGATGTTTATATAAATGCTGCATGCTTTGGGAATATTTTTAAGCTCAGTAATATAATACAAAATAAGTTACAGGAAAAATGTTGTCTCAGAGGATATACGTATATATCATTACATGTTGAATCTCCTGCTTGAATCAAGTGAGTATATCTCCAAGTTGGATTAAGTTTTTTTAAATTATACATATTATTTATCTAAATCAGTAAGAAATTCACAATCCAATAGAAATATGTGCAGAAGATACAAACTAAAGTGGTTTGTACCAACTTGCAGTCCCACTGGCAGTGTGCCTTTTTCCCTACAATGCTCACCAATATTTATTGTTTCTTGTTTTCTTAATAAATTGCCATTCTGACTAGAGTGAAATGAAATTTCAGTGTAGTTTTAATTTGCATTTCTCTAATTGATAGTGATGTTGAATGTAAGCGTTAGTATTGTATAATGTTTATTAATTAATTATTACTTTTACAGTGAAGAACTGAATGTCATCATGTCGGGCATCAAGCGAACAATCAAAGAAACCGACCCTGATTACGAGGATGTATCTGTGGCCCTTCCAAATAAGCGGCATAAAGCAATTGAGAATTCAGGTAGAAATTGGCTACCTTAGGAAACTATTACTACTTTGTTGATATTTGCCTCCACTTTA
The DNA here is from genome assembly GCF_001458135.2 of Marmota marmota marmota. NCBI lineage: Eukaryota > Metazoa > Chordata > Mammalia > Rodentia > Sciuridae > Marmota > Marmota marmota. The sequence continues at coordinate 314,314 of NW_025999969.1, forward strand.
AAATGAATAATAGCTAAAATGAAATGAATTTCCAATTTACATATAATTTGAAGGGGTTTGTGAGCAAAGTACTCTGTATAATAGTAATACACCATTTGTTGCATAAAAGGCAGATGATCTGGCAGTATCATGATCAAGTAGATATTGAACATAGCAATAATGAGACAGGCTACACATTTTAGCTATCATGGTATATTAGTAGTAATCATGAAGTCTTATGTGTACAATAGTGGGTATCAGGTGAGATGATTGCTTATAGTTGATACATAGATTGAGGTTTTAATGTGTGTTAAGAAAAAGAATGAACTCATCAAACCTGTAGTTTCATGGCTACTATTTCTCTGGATAAAATTAAAATTATTTAAAAATATTATTTGTGTTAAAACATTTCACATGGTTTTCAGATTTTCAGGAGTTATCTTAAAAGTGATATATGAATGATATATGGAAATTTGGGGAACATTTATCTAGTTCAATCCCTGTACTTACCTAGCTGCTTTTAGTGGGTTCAGAGGCATTAATTATTTGCCCATCATTATATAATTTATTGAGGAGCAAATCATCAACTGTGTGTCTGTAGTGATCAAGAATGTCCTAAGCTGTCTAAAAAAAAAAATTGCAAATTTGTGCAATAAATTATTGTTGAAATTTATGTTTATTTAAATACCTGAGTTGTGCACAGAAAGCATCAAAGTTATAGCTCATGTGTTGCAGTTTCATAAAGATTAAGACCCCTATAGTTTAAATGGTGAAAATAATTTCTGTCTCTAAAAGTATAGTCAAGTCATACATATTCAGAAGTCTTTTTGGAAGGAAAATAGTAAAATTCAATCCTAAATAATGAAAATATTTCACTTCAACTTCCCCCTCTTGCAGCTGTAATTTTATGTGGAAATGTCATTTCTTTTTAATAACAAGCCAGATAAATATAGAGTTATCATGTAACATACATCTATTGCTCAAAATCTTCACATGCACACCCCCACCCTAAAAAGAATAGAGAAAAGTGGTTTTAACACTGTAGCCCTCTATCTTTGGTTTAAATCTAGTGTGAGTTCCCAAACCCTATTTAAGAAAGGACAATTTTTTGTTACTGAGGACCATTTGCTGCTGTTTCTGTTGGTTTCCTTCTACCTAATCCTAATCTTTTTTTTCCTAAGAATTTTTTGCAGTATAGATTTAGTCATATATTTCCCTTTGCTTATGTTATTTTGTTTTGGCTTGCTTTTGCTTTTCAATCTTCTGAGAAAGATATAATATATTAAGTGTCAGGAATTTATGGTATGAAACAGTGACGTGGTACCTGATTCTCAGCATCTGAGAATATCTGTTGGTTTATGTATACAACATTTATGTATACTTTTATATATAAATTTAGGTACATAAAATTTATATATATTTTATATATTTAATAATAGAGTTATGTTATTTTTATAATTAATTATATGTAACATCATTTTAAGAATTATTTTTTACCTGTAAAATACCCAGTGATCTAGGAAAATATTTATTAAATATGAGAAATATACTAGTTGTTTCTCTCTATGCAGACAAATACATAATGTCAGTAATTTAAACCATTTTTTGTGTGTGTGTGTGTGTGGTGCTATGTTAACCAAATTTTTGTTGGTCTAGTTTTTTTGTTTTGTTTTGGTTTGGGCTTTTTTGTTCATTTGTTTTGTTTTGAAGGGAACTCACTGTGTTTCCCAGGCTGGCCTCTAACTCCTGGGCTCAAGTGAGCTTCATGCTCAGCTTCCCAAGTAGCTGGGTCTGTAAGTACGCACCACCATGGCCTACTACAGGAGGACTTTTTTGATGATGGTAGTGATTTTGAACCCAGGACCTAGAGCATGATAAGCATACAGTGTACCACTAAGCTAATTCCTCAGCCCCACCCATTACTAATTTTAAATTCCCAATTCCCTGACATATTTTATGTGGATAAAATGACACAGATTTATCAAAGAGTCAAAAAAATTTTTTGTTATTTTTTCATATGCTGTACTCCAAAGCATAGGTGCTGAATTTTTCATGTCACAAACACAAGGATCATTTTTGCTAAATCCCAGATTTGCTTTTTAAGCAATCATATCACTGCTCTTTGTTTTGGTGTTCTATCTAGTCGCACTGTGTGTTTTGATATATTTAACTCTGAGTTGTGTATTGCTTTGAGTAGTCATCATCTGAGTTCTAGTGCCTTCAAAGGATTTGCTTTCTTTTGATTTCTTTCTTTGCTCATTCTTTCAGGTATTTATGATAAGAAATTGCTGAATTGCCTATTAGCCCATTCTCTGCAGAAGGAAACTTCTCCTGTTATATATTGCTCTAGTATCACAGATTACTTTTTCCTCAGCTCTTTACTGTCTTTTTCTTTAGACCTCTGGTTTTTCACAGGCCACCAAATATTTCAGAATTTCTTGATTTTTTTTTTTTTTACTTCTTCCTTTTTTGGTAATTTCATTTTGATGTAATTATTTTCCTATTTTTTTATTGATGCATTATAGATGCACATGATAGTGGGGTTCATTGCTGCATATTCTTATATACACACAATATAACAATATAATCTGGTCAGTATCATTCCCTAGTATTTCCTCATTCTTTTCCTTCATCTCTCCTTATATAATTTCTTTTTTTTTTTTTTTTAGATATTAAATATTTTTATATGAAATGTTTAGGCAGAAAGAATGATTTGTTTTCTTTTTTTTTATTGGTTGTTCAAAACATTATAAAGCTCTTGACATATCATATTTCATACGTTAACCTTATATAATTTCAAACAGAAAAATTGCAAGGAATACTCATGTCTTATCCAAATTAATTTACCAGTTATTTACATTTTGCCTTGTATGACTTATCTTTATTTTTAGGTACTGGGTTCTTTAACACATCCACAGCCCTTTTAATATTTTATTTTGAGACAGGATCTCACTGAGTTACTGAGGCTAGCCTCAAACTTGGGTTCCTCCTGCCTTAGCCTTCCTAATCACTGGGATTACAGGTGTGTGTCACTGCCCAGCAATCTTTTTTTTTGTTGTTTTTTAATATTTGTTTTAGTGTAGGTGGAGACAATAACCTTTATTTTATTTTTATGTGGTGCTGAGGATCAAACCCAGTGCTAGGTAATTTCATTTTGTGCTAGGCAGGCACTCTACAGCTGAGCCACAACCCCAGCCCTTTTTAAAAAACTTTTAATTAACATATTATTGTTTACATTTATGAGATAGTAAATGATGTTTTGATACGGATTTGTCTTTTTTCCCATTTCCACACACATGTACATGTATATGCATGCATGCATGTAAGCACATTATTATTTTTTGCTTTTTCAAAACCATTGGAGAATAAATTGGAAACACCTCGGTGTGTTTTTAAAGGACAGTCTCTTATATAACCACAGTAAATTTATCAAAAGCAGAAAATTTGAGCATTGTTACATTATATTATTCCAATCTGTAGCCCGTATTCTGGTTTTATCAGTATTGTATTTTTAGAGCTATTTCTCCCCCTTCGGGATCCAATCCAGAGTATGCAGGGAATTTAGTTGTCCCATTTCTAGTCTCTTTTAGTCTACTTATCCTTACCATTACTTTAGTATCTAAATGGTACAAGGCAGTTGTTTTGTGGAATATCTTTCGGTTTTTGTTTTTTTGGTTGATTTTTGTCTGATGTTTCATGGTGAGCAGGGTTAGTATTTTTGGCAGGAATATCTCAGAAAGATGTAGTGGTGGACTTCTTAGTGCATCATGTCACAAAGCACATGAGGTCATTTTGTCCCAAAATGAGTGATTTTAACTTTCTATTGCTGGTTAATGTAATGCCCTCCAGATTTATCCCTTGGAGCTATTATTCCTTAGGTTTCTTGTTGTTTGCTGACTTAAGATCGCTCCAGATTAATTAGGACTTGATGTATTTTGTGTTCTTTGTGTAGCTCGAGATGCTGCTGTGCAGAAGATTGAGACTATTATCAAGGAGCAGTTTGCTCTTGAAATGAAGAATAAGGAACATGAAATTGAAGTCATTGACCAGGTATAATGATCATAAGTTGAAAAAAAACCCCACAAAAAGCTCCAAAGCTATGATAAAAAGTCTATAGGATGAATTGGGGAAAGAAGAAGAAAAATATATATATATGTTACATTATATATATATATTTTTTTTTCTATATATATATAAATAGAGTCATGGTTTTCCTTTGCTTTTTTTTTTTCCTGCTATTTTTTGAAAAATATTTTTCTTGTTTTGAGGGAAAATACCATGTTAAAAAAAATAACATTCCAGAAAAGATAAAGAAAATATATTGCCTGAAATTCCATCCCCAAAGATAATTCCTCTTTGTTCTTATACTCAGTATCTTTGTTGACATTTCTCAATGAATATGCTCATAAATATGCATTTTAATATATCTGCATACCTTGCATTTGGGGGGCGGGGTTCATTCTTTAAATCTTTGCCAATCTGACAGGTGAGAAATGTCATCTTTATATATTTTTCTTTGATTATCAGAAAAAGTGAATTCTTTTGTCATTTGCTTTTCTTATTTAGTGAATTATGTTTTCTGTTATAATTGCCATATTTTAAAGTAATGAAGTAACACTTGTTTTTAGCGACTGATTGAAGCAAGAAGGATGATGGATAAACTTCGTGCCTGCATTGTAGCAAACTATTATGCTTCTGCAGGTCTTCTGAAAGTTTCTGAGGTAAGTATTTATCATATTCAGTTGTTTTCCAGCCACAGTAGTTGTCTGAGGAAAACTTATGTCAATGTGGAATAATCCCTCCCTGCCTTTCAAACATTTCTTTGACCTTTAGGATTTCGGAGGCCTCTAGCCTACCTTTCTGGGGAAACACACATATTCAACCACAGTCCTTTAGTCATTGCTGTTTGCATTGTCAGTAATCCTGAGTGGCTTTTTCTCCTTTTCATTAATCTTTTTCCTGCTAATTGTTAGCATTATGCTGTGTTTTGATATCCAAAGATGCCCTAGTTCTTCCTCATTTGAGTATGTCTGTTTTGGAGTAAATTATAGACTGACTGAGTTTTCTCTTACCTTTTACTCTAATGATGGCAATTTTTAGTTTCAGAAGATTTACCATATTCAACAAGCCCTGTTTTCCCCTCTCTCCATACACTTTTTATGCCAAATTGCAAATATATGGAGCACCTATTTATACATTTGGATTCAGCGATTTTAATATTTATCCATATTTGCTCTGTCTAATTTTTTTTCTAAAACATTTAAAAGTAAGTTCTAGGCATTACAGCATCTCATACCTAACTACTTGAGCATTTCTTTCTTCTTCTTTTTTTTTTTTTTTTTTTTTTTTTNTATTTTATTTATTTATTTATTTATTTATTTATTTATATGTGGTGCTGAGGATCGAACTCAGTGCCAAACACATACTAGGCAAGAGCTCTACTGCTGAGCCACAACCCTAGCCCATGTCCCCAAAACCTTTTAAGCTGGATTAAAAAAAAAAAAAGATTTGTAGTTGTAGATGGACAGAATGCTTTTATTTTATTTGTGTATTTTTATGTGGTGCTGAGAATCAAATCCAGTGCTTCACACATGCTAGGCAAGCGCTTTGCCACTGAGCTATAGCCCCAGCCCTTAAGCTGGATTTTTTAGACTAGGCTTCATCAGGGTTTATTGACTAGCTTTGGTTTCTTCTAAAACAGTCCTTCTTTTTTTCTCCCATGAGAATTGATTATTTGAAGAGACTAGGCCACTTTTTTTTATAGAGTATTCTATATTTTGGATCCCCCTCACCCTCCTGTGGGTTTCTTTTATTTGCTTTATCTTCCTATAAATGGAAGTCAAGTCTAAAGGTACAATTAGATGTAGGTTAAATATTTTGGCAAGATTACCTTATAAGTAATGCTGTATGTGTTTAGGAACAAAATATCAGAGTTTAAGTCTGAACACTGGTTAATGTGATAATCCCTTGGTTGCTCCAATTATAAATTTTTTTTTTTTGGTTGGCAGTCCCTGGGGTCCAACCCAGGACTTCATATTTGCTAAGCACACACTGTACCACTGAACTACATTCCAATATCTAGCTCTTTTATTCTAGCAATCTGACTGAATTTGGGACAAGAGAATAGGACTGAACCAAAATAGAAATATTTTTTGTTGGTGTTTTATTAATTTCAGCATAACTTTTGTGGGGGGTGGTTTTGTTTTGAGATGGGGTCTTGCTGTGTTGCCCAGGCCAGGCTTGACCTTGAGATCCTGCATGCTCAACCTGAATAGTTGGGAATGACTGTCATGAGCCTCCATGCTGGCTGGTGTTTAAAAAATTCTTTTCTTAAATTTTGTCTGTTAGAATTAGTCTCAGCTAATTCTCTTCTTGTACATCACTGGCTCCGTGGGAATGAGAGAGGGCTAGACTCTAGGGTAACAGTGGGAGGTCTGTGACGTCTTAGGCTTTCGTGTTATCACACAGAGCTTTACGGTGCCTGGTATTGGTGCTGCCCCTGATGTTATCTTGTAGAAACTAGAGCATTATTTGAGTTTAATCCTTGATAGTAGGCAGATTTCATTTATTACTGGAGTTTCCATAATGTACATTGGAATCTATGTTTATTTTCTTTTTTTTCCTAATATTTTGGTTTTTTAATTATAGTTGGACACAATACCTTTATTTTCTTTTTATGTGGTGCTAAGGATTGAACCCAGGGCCTTGCTTGTGCTAGGAAAGCACTCTACTGCTGAGCACAACTCCAGCCCCTCTATGTTCATTTTCTAGGACTTGCATTACATTACTACAGCTTGGTGGCTTAAAACAATAGGGATTTATACCTCACAGTTTTGAAGGCTGGTAGTCCAAAATCAAGTTCTCAGCAGGGCAGTGTTACCTGTCAAGGTTCCAGGGAAGAATCCTTCCTTGCTTCTTCCTCATTTCCGATGGTTGCTCACAGTCCTTGATGTTCCTTAGCTTACAGCTGCATTGCTTCAGTTTTTACCTGTAGCTTCATGTGGATGTTTTCCCTCTATGTATGGCTCCTCTGAATCTGTGTGTCTGAGTTTCCCCTCTTCATTTAAGGATTTAGTCTTGGATTAGAATTTACCACAATCTAGCACAACTTCATTTTAACTTGATTATATCTGCAAGGACACCCCACCACCCTGCATTTTTTTTTTTTTTTTTGTACTGGGGATTGGACCCAGGGTCTCATCCATGTTAAGCCTCTTAGCACCACAGCACTGAGCCTATTTCTTAATAAAGTCACATTCACAGATTCTGGGGTAGACAAGACATAGTCTAGAAAATTTACTGATTTTATGCAGTAATGTTCTGATTAGGGGTCAAAATTATTTAGATACACTTTTGTCTATTATGATCAGCCATTTAATTATTTTTAGTTTGTGGTAACAATATATTTATAGCTCTGAGAAATCTTTATTATTGAGATTCAATAGTTTTGTTGTTTTGACTTAGAAACACTCTCTGGCTCATTTCCTCCCACCAAAATAATTATTTTAATAACAGTTTTTTTAAATAATACATTTTAAAAGTTAGACTTCCTAGGAACATAACTACAGTATATGACATTATGATGAAACATAGCATTTTGTATACAAGTAACTAAGATACAGAAAAATACCCTGTAGACTGAGGGTAAACTTTATAAATTAGAGTTAATTATCGTAAAACATTTAATAAATATTACATTTTACTTCTATGTAGGTGTCATTTTTATACCATATACTTTTTAAAGAAATATTTTGTTTTTTTAGTTGTAGTTGGACACAATTCCTTTATTTATTTATTTATTTATTTTTAAGTGGTGCTGAGGATCAGACTCAGTGCCTCACACATGCTAGGCAAGCATTCTACGGCTGAGTCACAACCCCAGCCCCTATACCATATACTTTTTTAATTTTTAAATTTCTTTACAGGGATATTTAGAGCCTTTGATGTGTTTGTATAAAGTGATATGCCACCCCCATTTTGTTTTTCTGTATAGGCATTCAAACCCAGGGCCTGATATATGCCAGGCAGGCATTCCACTACTGAGCCACATCTCTACTTTTTTTTTAAAGTCAAATATTATTTTCTGGGCTGGGGATGTGGCTCAAGCGGTAGCGCGCTCGCCTGGCATGCGTGCGGCCCGGGTTCGATCCTCAGCACCACATACAAACAAAGATGTTGTGTCCGCCGAGAACTAAAAAAATAAATATTAAAAAATTCTCTCTCTCTCTCTCTCTCTCTCTCTCCCCCACTCTTTCTTAAAAAAAAAAAAAAAATATTATTTTCTGTGTATTATTATTTCTAAAGAGAATTAAAGAGCAGTAGATCTTCTAGATAAGATAAAATATCTTCTAAACATATTTTATCTTTAGAAGACCCTCTATCTTTAGCTTTTAGTGTTAACAACTTTTATGTAGTTGTCACCTTAATTTTTGTTCTGTTGATGCAGACCTTGTTAAGGAGTTTGTCCTTAATTTTATAAGTAGAGATTTTGAAGGATTTTAAATGTAATCGTCATAGCTAAGAGTTTGAAGAGATCACATTTTTACCTCCTTTCAGTGGATTGGATTAAAAGTTTGCATGCTGTCATTCTTTTGTAGGGATCAAAGACATGTGATCCAATGGTTTTTAATCATCCTGCTATCAAGAAATTTTTGGAATCGCCATCTAGATCCTCGTCTCCTACCAATCAGAGATCAGAAACACCCTCTGCTAATCATTCAGAAAGTGATTCTTTATCTCAGCACAATGACTTCTTATCTGACAAAGATAATAACAGCAATATGGATATGGAAGAAAGAGTCTCAAACAACATGGAACAGAGATCAAGCCGAAATACTGGAAGGGTAAAGTTGAATGGATGAGAGGGAGCTAGAGGAGAGGGAACTAGTATTTACTAATAAACTGTGCGCATATTATCTTCTACAGGCACTCTAGGAAACAGCCTGTTTTCCTTTTAAAGTGAAGAAACTTAGCCTTGATGAGGTTAAGGTTGTATTTGCCCAGATATATCAGAACTGAGAATTAAGCCCATGTCTTTTTAATTTTAGAGATTAAGAATCCAGGGCATTGCACAACTGATAGATGTCATTCATGTAGATATGAAAGAAACCTTTAAAGGTTGATGGTTCAGTGACCTTACCAAAGGTCTTTCCACTATTGTGTTTATTCTTTCTAGTGACTCTTAAGCACTTTACTGTATGAGGTTTTATGTTCAAAGATGTTATATTAGCTGAAGGAAATTTGACAATAAATAAATGGAATTGAATGCTATTCATTAATATTTGATCCTGCCAACTTAAATGCTTGAATTGCCAGCTCAAGGTACTCTAAACTTCATGTAATATTCAGCTATCATCATTATTGGTTTAGACCAGTGGTTTTTCTCAGCCTGGTGTTCTGTGACAGGAAATTTCCAAAGTAGCTTGCTTGCTTGCTTTTTTTGTTTTTGGTCCTGGGAATTGAACCAGGGGCACATAAACACTGAGCCACATCCCCAGCTCTTTATTATATTTTATTTAGAGACAAGATCTTGATGAGTTGCTTAGGGTCTCACTAAGTTGCTGAGGCTCGCTTTGAACTCAGTCCCTCCCAAGCCGCTGGGATTACAAGCATGCATCTCCAAGTTGCTTTCTGTAGTAAGACATCAAATATTTTACTGATTGGTTCTCCATACTGGGTATTAAACCCAGCGCACTTTACAGGGGAGCTACATCTTCAATTTTTGTTGTTGTTATTTAAGACAGAAACTCAGTAAGTTGCCGAGGCTAACCTTGAACTTGAGATCCTCCTGCCTCAGCCTCCTAAGTAGCTGATTATAGGCATATGCCACTGTATCTGTTGTATCTCTCTCTCTCTCTTTTTTTTTTTAAGAACAAGAATTTAAGTCATATTAGTCTTAATTTAGAAACTTAACATCTTTTATACAATATGTGGTGGTTTATATATATGCATATATTACAAACATTTAGTACTTACTGTGAATCAAACACTTTTCTAAGAACTATACGAAACAATCATAAAGTGGTACTATTAATGTCCTTTGAGAAAAGTGGGGCAGAGAGAGTAATTACCCAAGATAACAAGTTAATACCTGGAAAGACTAGAATTTGAACTGTAACTTTCTGTCACTATAGTCCAACTTTTAATTGATCATTGTATTTCTTTCTTTTTTGAAAAAATATTTTTTTTCAGTTGTTCAAAGACCTTTATTTTATTTATTTATTTATATGTGGTGCTGAGAATTAAACCCAACGCCTCACACATGCCAGGCAAGTGTGCTACTGCTGAGCCACAGCAGCCCCTCTTTCTTTTCTTTTTTTTTTTTCTTTTTTTTTTTTTTTAATGTTTTTAATTGTAGATGGACACAATATCTTTATTTATTTTTATGTGGTGCTGAGGATTGAACCCAGGGCCTCGGGTGTGCAAGACAAGCACTCTACCACTGAGCTACAACCCTAGCCTTAATCATTGTATTTATTTCTCATTGAAAAATTTTTAATAATACAGAAAATTAAAAAGAAAGTAAATTTTTCCATTTCCATTGCCATTTTTCAGAGATAACCACTGTAATAGTTTCTTGCATATTCTTCCACATCTTCTTTGCATATATAAAGCAGGTGTATGTGAATAATAAAAATACATGTGGAAGTATAGTGTACAAACTTTTAGTATAAGATAGTGCAGTTATTTATAGCAAATTATTTTTTCATGCTCTCAAAGGTGCCACAAAGCCATAGAATTTTATAATTTAAAAAAAATATTTGAGCTCCTCTATACTTTTTGATTTTCTGAGTTTTGTGCTATTGTAAATTGTTCTAAATGAAATGAATATTGATTATTATTTTCAGGATACTTCTGGTGTTACTGGCTCTCATAAAACAGAACAGCGGAATACTGATCTCACAGGAGATGAGACTTCACGACTTTTTGTAAAGAAAACAATAGTAGTGGGCAATGTGTCCAAGTGAGTACGAGCTGATTTTTCTCATTTTCAGCCATCATTTCTATTAATACATTGGCACTGGTACTCCTTTACTGTAATATTCCAGTGGGTTGAAGCCTGAGGAATTCTTTTTTCCAGGCTCTTAGTTATTTCAAAAATTCACCATGATCCAAAACACTTTTAGGGTGATCTTGCTCATTAGTAAGCACAGTCCTATTTGACTCTAAGCTTCCTGTTTGTCAACTGGATATTGTTTTTTTCCTGTGTACATCCTCTCTTTACAGTGCCATTCTGCCTTGCACCATATCCACTAATATCCAGAGATGATAAGCAAGAAGACATTCTCTCCAAAGTGTCACTAGAGAAGAGGCAGTATAGTAACCTCTTAAACTTTGGTGTGACGTTTGTAGAAGATGCGATTAAGAGGCATTTGAAAGCATTGAGAGTGGTCAATTCTCAGGAACTACTTCCAACCCTAACTTTCAAATCTGTTTTTTTTTCTATACATTTATGATCTCGGCATTTGCCATTTATTTGTGGTTGGCACTATTGATGCTGAAATCGGGTTCTTATTCCTGGGAACTCATTTACTGTTCTTTCTTTTCTTTTTTGAAATGGAAGGATTTATGTGTGATAAGTTTCTTGGACTTTTTTTTCTTCTTCTCCAAAATCTAAATTCCCAACAAGGTTCATGAAATTCACCAGTTAGTTATTATACATGGAAGAGCAAAGCACCAAGACTAGACAAGAATTCTCCTGAAGAACTGTTAGGCAGCTTGGCCCCCTGCATTACTAAAGATAACATAGAAGGCCATGTTCATATTCTCCTCCAGAATCTAAGACGGAGCACTCATACATTGAAATGAAAATGGGGCCCATGAAGGGGAGGGCTTCAGATGCTAGTTTTACTATGATCAAGACTTGAAGGATTGCAATTTTTGAGGTCAGCCTCAGCAACTTAGTAAGACCCTGTCTCAAAATAAAAGGGCTTAGGGATATAGCCCAGTGGTAAAGCACCCCTGGCTTCAATCCCTAGTACAAAACAACAACAACAACAACAACAAAAAGACTTGTAGTGGCTTGTTTGAGCTTTCAAAAGGCAGGAAACTAACCTCGGCAGCAGTGATTGGCTCCAAAAGGTCCTGAAGTTCTGGCACCCTGGAATGTGAGTGAAAACCTCAAAGACTAGAGGTTCTCTAGCTCAGGAATAAAAATATGTCAGGTTATTTCCACTTCAGGTACCCACCTGATAGGAAAAACAAGTTTTATATTAAAATCTCAGACTGCTAATCAGAAAACAAAACAAACTTTAAAGGGATGGCTCTTAGACCAAAGAAATGTTTAAAGAAAAAATAAAATAACTCACTACAAAGACTTTGGCTAATTGACATAGCTGTTTAATATTGCTGGAATATTAATCTTGTTTTAAAGAGCAGTTAATTGTGTTATTAGGTCTCTGAATGAAAGAAAAATTCAGATTTCTTTTTTCTTTTTCTTCTCTAGGTATATACCTCCAGATAAAAGGGAAGAAAATGACCAGTCAACCCATAAGTGGATGGTATATGTTCGAGGGTCTCGTAGAGAACCCAGCATTAATCATTTTGTCAAGAAAGTTTGGTTCTTCCTTCATCCCAGCTATAAACCAAATGACCTTGTGGAAGTTAGGTGAGCATATTTAAGTTCTTTAGCCTAAGAATAGAAATGTGATTTAACTTTAGAACGTTCTCTGGAAATTCTTGTATTATTAGTGACATACTCAGAGTTGGCTCTTTAGTCACAATGTAGTTTTAGCTGTGGTTTCTCTCCGTTTGCAGATGACTGTCTAACTGAACAGGCATTGTCACCCCATGTCAGATTGTTACCATACTAATTACATCAGCTGATAGTAGCTAATTTGTTTATATGGATACAGATGTGTATTAAAATGTTACTATTTTTTATGTATAATAGAAAGAAATACAGGATTCTGGTGTTACACAAATATTTAATGTTGAGATGATCCCACCCACTCAAAAATAATCCCTAGTGATACTTTTCCTGTGCATATACTATTAGTTGTTTGTGGTTACCTCACAAAAATGGAATGATAATGTGTGTACTATTGTGAAATCTTGCTTGTCATTTATTTGCTTGTCATATTATTTGTTTGTCATGTATTCTTCCATCTGTATATGATGATACCACATACACCTTCACTGAATGCGCTGGGGTAGTGCTGGTGGCTTATAATTAGTGGAATCTCCTATATTCTGTACTCTGACCAGAACATTCCTTTTATTCCTGATTTTTAAACAAAACCTGGCTCTCTTGAGAACTCTTTTTTAAGTGGTGGCTATTTTTTTCCCCTCCCATACACATTGTACTGCTGGGTCTGGAAATGGGATTGGTGTCTTACTTGTCAGGTTTATGATTCCAAGATCACCTTTACCCCTTCTACCTAAAAAATCCTCACTTCCATTATAGAGCCATGTGGTTTGCTTTCCTCCTTCCTTGCATTATCTACTAATTTCCCATTGCAGTTATCTACTATTTTTCTCTATCAGAAATAGTTTTAGCATGTGGTTTATTGATTTTTTTTTTCCTATCATTTGTACTCTTGCTATTATTATTAACACATGTCCTAGATTTAATTATAACTGGGTTCTTTTAAGACTTCAAAGCTGTTTTTTTTTTTTTGTCTGGTGTCAAAATTAATTTGATGCATGGCTTTTGCACCTGGCTTGAAACTTGGGGTTAATCTTACTTTTGGGTCAGAGTACAAATGTGTTTCTCATGCATGCTGTATCTTCTCATCCCAGCACATTACGTAGGAAGAACATGGGTAGATTGTGCCCCTATAGAAATCTTTTTCATTTGTTTCAGTTGTCATGAACCACTCTTAGCCAGCTTCCTAAAAATTGTGCATGTTAACTTTGCTTTTAGTCATAAGACAGTTGCTAAATGTGTGCTAAACTCAGGGCCTGTTATGGAAACATAAAGACTACATAGTCCCTGCATTAGAAAAGTTGAGCATAGTACGACTGCCTGACCAGAGCGGATCAGGCCCCCAGAGCAGATCTTAGTGAGGGTCTTTAAGACGTTTGTGTCTGTTTTATGTAGGTTGAATGTAGAAACTCTTTAGAGTAGCACTGTTCAATAGAAATATATTATGAGCCACACATATAACTTCAGATTTTCTAAAAACCAGAAGATAAAAACAAATTACCTAGCATAGTAATGCAATTTTAAGCTGCCTTATTAGAAGTCAGGGGTACTTGCTGTCTATACCAGTCTGAAAAGAGCTAGCCATACTATTGTTGTCCATCTGGAGGTGAGTGGTCTGGGCAGTATAGAGTTCTGTCACCACGGGAACCTAGACTACCACAGTGGTAAAAGCATGGTCCCTACAGCCTATTGCTTGAGTTTGAATCCTGGTTCAAGTACTTACTTGCTCTGTGACCTGGGCAAGTTAGTTATGCAACCTCACTGTGTCTCAGAGGAGATAGCTCATAGCGTGGTTGTAAAGATTACATAAGTTAATAGATGCAAAGGACTTAGAATAGAGTGGGTCAAGGAAATACTATGGACATTTGCTGTTGCTGTTCTAAGGAAAAGAGGTGGTCATCCTGAAGAGAAAAGACTCACAGAGATGTTTTAATTCTTTTGAAGATCTTTCATGTGAATGAAAAATTTATTCTTTGTGATTCTAAGTGACATATCTAGAACTATCATACAGGAGGTAGAGTAAATATTTTTATAATAGGTATTCCAAAACGGAACAAGGAATTCGGTAAGTGGTGAATTCTGGGTCATTAGGAGTGATACTAAAAGACATTTGAATTCAAATTGGTCGTTTGAATTAATAAATTGAACAAGGAGTTGTACTTCATTCTGTTTCCAGTAGAACCTTTCTTCTTTTCTTTTTTTTTTTTTTAACCTTCTACTAGGAATCTAGAAATATATAATTCTGTTCAGGGTATGCAGTTCTTTCTTGTATGGAATAACATATTTTTAAAATTATAGAATTTTCTTAATAATGTTTTCTTTATTAGTAGTTCTTAGATTCCTTTTTTTGCTTCTCAAAATATGATTATAGAAGAATTTCCTGTAAAAACCATTGTTCCTTTTTCTTGAATTGTGCTATTTATCTGTGTCTTTCCTGGCCACAGTCCTTCCTGTCTATTCACTGAAGGTTAGCCTGCATACATAAATTAAGAACATGCCTGATTTCCATTGTGAGAGCAATTGACCATGCAAACAGTATAATGAGACATATTGCAAAATAAGTTTAGACTGTCCTCTCAACTTTACTGGAATTTAAATTACCAAATTTATCATTTATAGAATTTCCATTAATTATTATTATTAGGTCCACCATGGGCCTTGCCATACCTTTGGCCTTGGATCCCTTTCTATGCTACCTCAAGTCTACCTTCTCATTTACCCGAAGCCTGTTCCTCTACCATCATCATGCTGTTTCTCTGACCTCATCTTGTGTTCACCTGACTTCTTCTATCCAGGGCATGTACTTTGCTTTTGCTTTTGCTTTTTTAAAATTCTTTAACTTTTTTTTCTCTCTTTTATAACGTGGGCATTGTTTTGTCCACTTTTTAGACTGCTACTCAGATTTTTCCTGTTTTTCAAGGTCTTTAATGTGAAGGAAAAATTTATTCTTGATGATTCCAAATGTCATATCTAGAATTCACCATTCTGGTACCTCCTGGCTTTGTGCTTATTAATTCAGATCTGTTAAGAGTCCTCTCAGGTTTTATCCTTGGACTCTCCACTTGTAGAAAGCCTTTCTCTTAGTTTTGAAAGTGCCTATTCCCTGCAAGATCAGCATTTTATCTTATTACAATAATTGTAAGCCAGGGATTCATAAACATTTTTATTTTAAAGGTATTCCTCTCTTCCCAATTAACTTAAGCCATATTGTTTTGAACACTTAAAGATCTCAATTAAATTTTTAAATTTTTTTATTATGGAAAGTTTCACATATATACAAAAGTAGAGGGTATAATGAACTTGTACCCATTGCAATTAATAATAGTTTGCCAGTCTTGTTCCATTAACCCACCTCTATACACACCCTTTTTTTGAGCAGTTTTGGGGATTGAAAACAGGGACTTATATGTGCTAGGGAAACATTATACCCCTGAGCTATATCCACTAGCCCTTTTTACATTTATTTTGAGACAGGGTCTTGTTAAGTTGCTCAGGCTGTCTTTGAATTTCTGACTCTCCTGCCTCAGCCTTCCAAGTAGCTGAGATTTTAGATGAATTCCAGAACTCTTGGCTAATTTCCATTTTTCCCCCTTAATTAATTACATTATGACTATAAATTCTTCAGTCCAATTAATATTCATACACATTCTCCTGTACCCACTAAAATCACAGCTATTGTATGGGGAAGATCAAGTCTTTTTAGCAGTTTCAAATAAATTTTCACTTTCGGATTGAGCATTTTCATGATTTATTTTATTTTTGCCTTTGGGGACCTGGGGTAGGAACACAAACCTCAGAGCCTGTGCCTGTCATATGCCAATCACAGGTTCTGGCTCTATAGTGTAACATTCATCAATTAACTTTGGTCCCTCGTCTATGAAAATAACTTTGGATTACTGTCTGGACCTATTAACTCTAAGCATTCAAAAATGGAATATTTATTGTAGATTTGAATTTTTGTAACTTAGTATTTTAGTGAAATTCAGCATGTAACTTTAGCTTCACATAAGGAAACATAAGTGATTCTAAGAAGGATGTGAATTTCTGACTTATCCATTATAAGAAAACTTCCTCTCTAGGATGAGAGCATGAACATGGGTGAATGTATAAATATCTGCTTTTCCCTAGAGAGCCTCCTTTTCATCTGACCAGAAGAGGCTGGGGTGAGTTTCCTGTCAGAGTTCAAGTTCACTTTAAGGACAGCCAGAACAAGCGGATAGATATCATACATAATCTGAAGGTATTGTGACAAAGCATTGCTCCCCAGAAATGATATTTTTTTTCCCATCATCTATTTCATATGGTAGTGAGGGAGGTGGTCATGGACAGTGGAAGCAGGATAATCATTTGAGCATGTTATGCTTACTGTTACAGCACTTCTTTGTCCTCTGAAGGTTGTGGAGACAAGTTACTTTCTAGCACAATGTATTTTCTTTAAAAAGATGAACTAATTGTTCAGATAATGTGAAGACTTGAATTTTTATCAAGTCTTACCATTGATGTGTTACTTAAGACTAAGTAATTGAAATCTTAATTTTTTAAAAAATATTAGCTTTTCTATAAAATGAGACAAATAATGCATTGCTTGTTTATCTCACAAGGATTAAGGGAAACAAACATATTTTGGCAATTGTAAAGTACTGGGTTGCAATATCTAGTTTGTATGATCAGAAATTCTTCATTGATGTATTCACATGATTTATTATGCAGCCATTATAAATTATATTTTATGAAGAGTTTTCTGTTTGTAGAGAAAAACTACCATTATAGTAAGTGAAAAGCAGAGCACAAAATACTATGTATATGAAGTTAGCCATGATTTTTAAAAGGTAGAAAAAACAAAACAAAATACCAACTATTGGTGTTATTGAAGTAATGAATTGGTGGGCAATTTCCCCTATACTTTTTTCTGTTTTCCTGTTTGTTTTAACATTTTTGCAGTTTTATATAATAAACATATTTAGCTTTTATAGTTGGAAGACAGACCGTTTTAGTGCTCCCCCTAGACACTCTTTGTAATGTATAGTAGAAAATATCATCTGTTCATTTTCTCTATATGTGATATAATCCTAACATTTTACTTCTCCCAAAGCATCCCTACTTTGTGGCTTATCACATTGTTCTAATTCCCAAAATTAAACTCAATAAAGCTGAGTACATTTATAGAATTCCTTTTACATTACCTTTGTTTTATAAATGTACCTCTTTAAACCCTGAGGCATACTAAAGTTTTCTCTCCATTAGTGATAGATGGTACTGCTTAACTTGACTTTTAAGTTATTTTCTACAGATTATTGTAAGACTAGATTGCCTTATAACCTCAGAGAAGAACAGAAACCAATTAAACAGCGTATAGGCACTTCATTCAAAAGGACAGAATACTGTTCTATTTGAAGAAAGTCTAAAATAGTTCTGCTTTCTTTCAACTTATTTTAATCACTGTACATAGCACATTATGTTGCTCTGGGCAACATAATTTATTTAGTCTCTAAAATAAAGGGAATTGTTTACATGGTTCTCACATATTTTATTGTGCATATCACCTAGAGTTCCCTGTAGAAAATTATTTGAGACACAGTGGTATAAAATGACAGTGAAGTACTTCTTAACCAGTTTTTCTAGAAAACATAATTTTTACTATTTTTGTTGTACATTGACCTCAAAGCTTTTAAATACCTATATTTTGGCCACAGGATCTTTATTTTTAGTGGAGTTGTCATTTTCCCTGTTTGTTTTTTGTTTTGTTTTGTTTTTGGCAGGGGTCGGGGGAGGTACCAGGGATTGAACTCAGGGGCACTTGACCACTGAGCCACATCCCAGCCCTAATTTGTATTTTATTTAGAGACAGGGTCTCACTGAGTTGCTTAGCACCTCGCTTTTGCTGAGGCTGGCTTTGAACTCGCAATCCTCCTGCCCCAGCCTCCAGAGCTGCTGGGATGACAGGCGTGTGTGCTATCACGCCTGGCATTTTCCCTGTTTTTTTCTGTGTTCTTAGAATGAAAGATCTTTCATTCTTACCTCTTTGTTCTAAATATTTGTTCAATTGAAGACCATTATTCTTTCTAAACAATCTTTCTTATATTCCCATTGTTGCTAGTCTGTGTTCTGCCTTCTTTTGTTCATTTCCATTCCCCTCTGTCCGTTCTATACACCATCATCAGATCAGTCTGTCCAAAACAGCAGAACCATTATGCTATTCCTTTTTTGGAAAACATAATTTAATTCTTGATGTTCAAGTTCAGACTCCCCGCCTACTTTTTAGGGTCCTTCCTGTTTTGATTCAACATACTTCCCCTAAATTATCTTGCATTAATCCTCTGCATGAGCATTCTCCAGTCATCTCACTCTTTTCGTGTCATAGAAAGTCCTTGGCTTTTCTTTCCTTGTACCTTTTTTTCTCATCCTCTCCTCCTCCTCAAACATTTGTTTGAATTCTTTCCATTCTTCAAGTTTCTGTGTAACTTTTTCTGGCTATTTAAGCTCATAACGATGTCTGCATTTTACTCTACAGAGTACATAATTATGTGTATTTGATACTGTAAATACTGAATTAAATACTAACTATTCTTAAGTGTTAAGAGTTTGCAGAATATATGAAATTCCCTGCATCCTCAGCAGGTAGTCACTTAACCCTCTCTTCAGCATTACCATGGAGCACAGCACAGCACTTCCAAATAAATGTTTTATTTATTTAGTAAATAAAATTTTGAAATTTTTTTTCATAATTTACTTAAAATTGCTGTTCTTCTTGCAAAACAAAACAACCTTGATCTTATTGTTGTAGCTTGATTTTAAAATAATTCTGTACAACATTGTGATTTATAAGAACTTAAAAATTTCAGTAATAGCCTTCATGTCTCTCCATAAATCATTTTTTTCTCTAGGCAAAACTTGTTTCTGTAACATTTCTTTTTTTTTTTTTTTTTAATTTTTTATTGTTGGTTCTGTAACATTTCTTGTATGCTGTGTTTTCTAGTTCCTTTTGCTGTTTTGATAATAATTCTGTTTTTATCAATGTCCCTCTTAAAATCTGGTCCTAAGAATGAAACATATGCCTGTTCAGATTATAGATAAACTGTTATTTTCATTTTCTAGGGGATAAGAAAATGAATGTCACCTAAAATTACCCATACCTGTTTAGCAGTCCTACTCTTGGCTAAGGTTAAAATATTAAAACTCCAGATCTCATCTGTGGAACCTGTCTTAATCAACCCTATGTTGCTTTTTTTTCTTCTGGATACTAAAATCTCTTGACTGACTGACTGAGTTGCCTTCCCTGTGTCGGCTATGAGGAGCTCAGCCAAGCTTGACATCTGCCTCCTTTTTTTTTTTTTTTTTTTTTTTGGATCTTGTGATTAGCCTAAGGTCTGTAAATGAGCACAGACCTTTATTTTATTCATTTATTTATATGCGGTACTGAGAATCGAACCCAGTGCTGCACATATGCAAGGCAAGTGTTCTACCACTGAGCCACAACCCCAGCCCCATAACATCTACCTCTTATCAGCCTTTAAAACCTTGTGTTTACTAACCTTCCCTGGCTTTGCTAGTTTTTCCTTTTTTTCTACCCAACTTATAAACATGTTTTTCCTGTCAGTCTTACTGTACAATGTTTATATGGATAAGCTGTCACAAATTTCTTTTTTTTTAAGATGTCAGGATATAAATTGGAACACAAAAAGAAGTAAACCCCTTCCTATGTAAATGTAAACTTTGGTTTATGTTATTAACATTCCCTCAGTTTATGCCTTCTTTCTCTCCTCAAAAATAAATCTTTCAACCTATTTGTGTGTGGGCAGGGGGCGGGTACTAGGGATTGAACCCATAGCCTTATACATGGTCGGCAGATGGTCTGTCACTGAGCTATATCCTCAGCCCCCAAATAAGTCTTTCATGATGCTAATATATTTGAAATAGTTAGCATTGCCTGTCATGCCTAAATTTTCAAGAATGAAAAGTTTTTTTCAAGAATGCTTAATAACCATACATTTAAATATGTAATTGTGTCATCATATTATACGTATATTTTTATAGCCTGTCATTTAAAATGTATTTACACAACTTTTGTGAACTCATCTTAGTAGCTACATAATACTTCACAAGTTGAATATCCGTGTTTACTTAAGCATTCCTTTTATTGGACATCTGTGTTTTTAGTTTGTGGTTATAGATGATGTCACAGTAAACTTCTGGTGTGAAACTTCCTCCATTTTAGGATTGTGCTTAGAATAGGTTTTTAGAAGTAAATGGCTTACATTAAAAATATAATAACTGTAAGGCCGTGACTATTTTTGTGTTTACCCAGTATTTCTGCTAGAAAATTGAGGATTTTTATTGAAGCAATGATGTGCTTGTTTACATTATGAGAACATGGATCCTGTGATTAGCCTAAGGTCTGTAAGTGAACACAGTGAAATTGAACACTCTGTCCTTTGTCTTTCAATAGCTGGATAGAACGTACACTGGCCTGCAGACACTTGGAGCAGAGACGGTAGGTGTTTTTCTTATGGTCTTCTTTCTTTCCTTTTTTTTTTTTTTTTTTTTGGCGCCAGGAGCGCTTCTCTCTCTCTCTCTCTTTTTTTTTTTAACATTTATTTTTTTTTTAGTTTTCGGTGGACACAACATCTTTTGTCTGTATGTGGTGCTGAGGATCGAACCCGGGCCACACGCATGCCAGGCGAGCGTGCTACCGCTTGAGCCACATCCCCAGCCCTCAATTTCTAATTTCATAACAGAAGCATTTTAACTAAATAGGATTCTAAGCATGATACCTTCCACCAAAAAAAGTATAAATGGGTAATTGATTATATTTATTTTACCATCAGTAATTTGTATAAATAGGTATTAAAATATATGAATAATATACTGATTTTTTTTTATTCTTTGCCACAGTGGTAAGGTTTTGCTATTTCAAAATGATTGATGACTTATTATTTGCCTGCTAAATTTCAAACAGGATTCCCATCCAACACTGAAGCTGAGAGACACACTACATTTTATTCTTTGCCATCTTCATTGGAAAGAACACCCACCAAAGTGACATCCCAGAAAATTACCTTTTGTTCTCATGGCAATTCAGCTTTCCAGCCAATAGCATCAAGCTGCAAAATTGTGCCACAAAGCCAGGTTCCTAATCCTGAGTCACCTGGAAAATCCTTCCAGCCCATCACCATGAGCTGCAAGATTGTCTCAGGTATACAGGAGATGTGTTGAAGACGATGTGTGTAAAGTTGGCTGGATGGTAGAAGGGTTGGAGTGAAGTTCTTCTAAGTAGTATTTGTGTTTCTTTTCCTGTCTCACTATCGATTAGCACAGCTGCCACAAAGCAAAATAATTAAATAAATAACCATACACACAACTTATTTATATGAGAATTCTTTAATGGGATGAAGAAATGAAACTCAAAATGGTCAAATTTTAGTCTCCTAAAGTTAGCACAGGTAAAATTTTGATAGAGTAACCTGGCTGAAATCAAGGTAGAAATTGAGTTTGGGGATTCTAAGTGAAAACCAAAGTAACTAATAATAGAAAAAATTTAGAGGCCTTTTGGCTTGAGGTTAAGCTTTAAGTGTTGGAATTGAGATACCTTCTGTTGTCTCCATAACCACACAAGCAAATTATTCATTCCTATTATCAGTAGTATCTGAGACTTCCCTTTCACTAAATTTTGATTGTCTTTTGCCTTGTGGAAGTTTCACATTTATGTTAAAAGTTATGAACTTTTAGTAGAAATACACTTTATGGCTTTCTCTCTACCACTTCAGAAAAGACATGGAAAGCTGGATGTGAGGGGTGCATGTCTGTAATCCCAGTGGCTCAGGAGGCTGAGGCAGAAGGATCCTGAGTTCAAAGCCAGCCTCAGCAATGGTGAGGCACTAAGCAACTCAGTGAAACCCTGTCTCTAAATAAAATATAAAATAGGGCTGGGGATGTGGCTCAGTATGTCAAGTGCCCCTGAGTTCAATCCCTGGGTTCACTGCCCCCCCCCCCACAAAAAAAAGAGCCATGAAAGGGGTGATTGAAACATTAAGCAGGGAGAGCACTTGCATATAATGCTTAAATGAAAGAGGAAAAACAGGAGTCTCTACTGCTATACATGGACAGCTAAGCAGAATATGGTCCATATCTTTGAAATAGATAAAATCTTTGAATTGATTTAAGGTAAATTTCACCTTCCAGCTTGGATTTGGAACCTGCTGCTTCCAAGTTGGAATAGACTGAACACAGAAGTTGATTTGAAGTTTAGAGAAATTTGCAGGTGGCAAATTTGATCAACAAGGCAGTTGAGGATGTTTGTTCATGACTACCCTTTGAGAGTGCTCTGTGGGAACATGAATCTTCCTGGATTGTGGCTTTGACATAGTATCGACAGATTTTTGTCTGGAGTATAACACCCACCTATGACGTTGAGAGAATCTTCATGCCGAGATAATTGCAGTTCCAGTTCCACTGTCACATAAAGCATTGCTTTTTGAACTTTAATGTGCATTCCAGAGGATCTTGTTAAAATGCAGATTTATATCCAGTAGGCCTGGGATAGACCTTGAAATCTTTTTTTAATGAGTTCTCCAATAATGCTGATGTTGCTGGTTTGCAGATTAGGGTATGTAGTGGATCACAGTACTTCCTGACCTCAGCTATACTATCACTGCTGCTGCTCAGCACCACAAGCATACAGTCCCGTTTTTTCATCCTGACTTGTTACCTTAGACTGACTAAACGTACTTTGCTTTTCTCCTCTTTTTCATTAATAAAGGTTCTCCAATATCAACGCCAAGTCCATCACCATTGCCTCGAACCCCAACCTCCACACCAGTCCATGTGAAGCAAGGCCCTGCCAGCTCTGTTATAAATAATCCTTACGTTATCATGGATAAGCCTGGGCAGGTGATTGGAGCCTCTACTCCTAGTACAGGTGTGTATATGGCCAATATTTGTGCAATCC
This sequence comes from Marmota marmota marmota, assembly GCF_001458135.2. Taxonomy (NCBI): domain Eukaryota; kingdom Metazoa; phylum Chordata; class Mammalia; order Rodentia; family Sciuridae; genus Marmota; species Marmota marmota. Next base: position 337,884 of record NW_025999969.1, read on the forward strand.
AGATGATTTGATCTTTTATTAAAGACTAAATCCTAGCATGACTTGATAGCCAAGTGATAGGAAAATAAAATTTCCATCCATTAAAAAAGACTATAAAGTAACATCAATACTGTCTCTGAGGGTAGATTTGTTTTTTGTACAGGTACATTTTAGGAATGAAAAGTAGTGAGCCATCATTAATTTTTTTTAAAGAAATAATTGATTTTCTTTTCATTTAGAAATGAAATTCTTGTTCTTTTGGGGGAATACAAGTAAATGCCCCAGACTTTTCCAGGTTAAACTTTTAGTACAGTGATAGTTTTGTGTACCATACACATTTCTTCCCAAGCAACTTGATATTTACTTATCTTCAAATAAGACACATTTTGCTTTGGGAGGAAAATTGAAACCTGTAGTTATAAAAAGAGAATACTAGTAGGAAGAGCAAGTCTTTGGAGTCACCATATTTGTCTTCACAATGGCATATGACTGCATAGTGCTTTTCAGTTTTTTTGATGTTCTTTTACTAACATTGTTTTATTTATTCCCTTCACTTACCCTCTATAAATACACATGTTCCTATCTGTAAATTTCACTGATGTAGGGAAACAGGAAAAGAGAAATGAGATAAAAAAGGATGATTATAAAGTAATGAGGCTTTTTTAAAATTTAATCTTTTGGATTTAATGCACATTATTATATGGTTTTGTTTGTTTTTTGAAAAGCTAAATAAGTACCATAATGATTTTTAATTGCAGAACTTTAAAAAAAAATACTGCTTTCCTGGCTTACCTAATACCTTTTTGAACATATTTAGGAATGTTAAATATATATATTTTCAGGATGCTTAGTTTGGGGAATCAGCCACAAATCTTTAGAGGTAGTTTTGGAAATGGAGTAGGTGATTGAATACCATTTTAGGTCTCAACTTGTTGACTGTTAATAATGTGACTTACTTTCATCAGACTCACATAGTTGCAGACAGTTGCACAGGCAAAGCATAAAATGTTTAATGTAGGCAGCATTCTAGGGTAGACTAAGACATTCTACAAAGTAGTTTCACTAGGTATAATCTCTAATGAAACTACTTTGTAGAAGCTGACATTACTTGAATTTTTGTATTCTGGCCCATTTGTTAAAAGACCAATACCGTTATGTTGTTGTGTCTCTTATGTAAGGAGTAGAGTATATAATGTGTACTTTACTTTTTCTTCTCTTCGTACTTACTAACTTCTTATTTCTTTGTAGATTGAATTTGTGGTCAACTTTGTCTCTGAATTCTTAAGTCTTTTTTTCCCTTAAAAGTTTCAGGGTTATAAGTATTCAACCCTTAAAAATGAAAAATAAGTAGTGGCAAAGAGAGGAGGGTGGTGGAAAATGGTTTAAAATTATTTTTGTAAATTTTACCTTGTATTTCATTTTTAAATCTGCCCTGCTTACAGGAAGTCCTACAAACAAGCTCCCCACAGCTTCTCAGGTCTCCCAAGGAACAGGTTCCCCTGTTCCTAAAATTCATGGAAGTAGTTTTGTAACATCTACAGTCAAGGTAAAGCTCTCGTATGCATTGCACTTTGCTAGTTTGTACACAGCAAACAGTGTTCACAGCCTTGGCAAGAGTGTCAGCTGATGATGCAGATTTCACAAATTAGGCTCTTCTTGCTGATAACTATTTTGAAGGTCATCTACTGCAGACTCTACTACCTCACCTTGGTCTTTTCCTAGTGTAGAAAATGCTTCTGAACATTTCCATCAAATAATTACCCATTTCAATTTGAAAACAGTGTGGTGAGGTGGTGACCTTACTTATTTATGTTTTGATGGAGATGACTTTTTTTTAATATTTATTTTTTAGTTTTAGGTGGACACATATCTTCATTTTATATTTATGTGGTGCTGAGGATGGAACCCAGTACCTCATGCGTGCTAGGCGAGCACTCTACCACTGAGCCACAACCCCAGCCCCTGGAGATGACTTTTTAAAAACTATTTTCTTACAAAAATATTTGTCTGACACCTTTCATTTTTTCATGTTTGGACTACCAAAAATAGAAATATTTCGTCTTGTACATGTTAGTTTTTTAGTTATTTGAGAATAATTCTTACCTCCACAAGTTTTTTCCCTTCCTCTTCAGAGTGAATAGTCCTTCAGAATTTTGGAACTCCAAATGATCTGACTTGTTCAGATCACAGTGCTAAATATCCACTTACCATTTGGCAAAGACACTTCCCCACTGTGTGGTTAAATTACCCAGCTTCCCTGTTAGGGCTCCCTTAAATCTGAAGCATTTGAGTATCAACTCCTATCTGAAAAACCGTGAGAATGTGAAGGTTGTCTCTTACATGACGTGTGCTGAACATAATTCTTATATTTAGACACATGGTAATGATAATCTTGAATAGTTTCCTGGCCCAAAGCTGGTTTCCCCTAAGTTCTGTGCAGTGTGCAAGTAGCACGTAGATGAATATCTGAACAATATTAATTTCCTTGAAGGTCTTAACTCTTATCAGTTTATTTTTGATGTTTGTTGATGATCTTTTTATTACACAGTCAAGAAATATTCTTAACTTTTGTTTCTTTTTCTTAAAATTCTAAATATGGCAAATTGCCTCTGAGATTGGCATTTTGTCTTTGAGAATTAGAGACCATCTACAGTAGTTCTGAATGCCGACATTGTAAAGATGTCTTTGCGTATACTAATTAAGTTCTTCACATTTTTTTAGTAAGTCCTTATTGAAAAAATTTCCCTTGTATTCTAAGTATTGAATGAATTTCACAAATCAAGTGAAGTTATGTTAAGAGAACATATATTAAAACAACTACCTGTTTCAACCATTAATTTATTTAGTGAATTGGCTAAATAGAAAAGAATAAAATGCAGTGCCTGTCCTTTAATAGTTTATTCTCTGGCGGGCGCTAGGCATGCAAGCTGAAGGTGTAGCGTAGGAGTCTCCCCAGCAGCAGCAGGATACATCTGAGTAGCTTTGCTAAGTTGTAGCTTTTCTTTGCATTTGGTTTTTAAAACAAGATTAAAATATAGAAATAGAGGCTTGGAAAATCCCTAAGAGTTTGGGGGTTTTGTTTTTTTGTTATTGTCTTGTCTTTTGATTGTTTATGTTGCTACAGAGCATCACAGTTTGTATTAAATGTAGATGACTTAGAATTTCTGAAATCACTCTTTTTGACTTGATTGCATAATATGTATTTATATACACACAGCAAGAGGATTCTTTATTCGCATCTATGCCACCTCTTTGCCCAATTGGGAGTCACCCTAAGGTTCAGAGCCCCAAACCTATTACTGGAGGACTTGGAGCTTTCACAAAAGTGAGTATTGAGTCTGTATGGTCTTATTACATAATCCTTTTTGTGGCATGTTAGAATTGATTGAGACTACCTCTACAACATGTTACTTTCTAGTATGTTTCAACTCTGAAACCAGATCTTAGTTCTGGTACATGTTTCTATTTATTTACTGATACCCACTTCCTTGGAGTCCAGCAAGATAGGGAATTCAGAGAGCACAAACTAGGTTGTTTCTCTTTAGTGCTATTTTTCTACTAATCTCTAAAACAAATGACGGAAGCACAGGGTCAAGTTCAGGGTCTCAAGTGTACTAGGCAGTTTCTGTGCTGCAGAGCTATACTCCCAGCCCTTTTTATTTTTTATTTTGAGACAGCATTTTGAGACCAGGCTGGCCTCAAACTTGAGATCCTCCTGCCTCCACCTCCCAAGTAACTAGGATTATATGCATGTACCACTGCTCTTGGCCTTTTGGTCCCTTTAGTAGCTTTTGTATACTGTAGTTAAGCAGTCTTTTTACCCTTCTCAATAATCTTTCTACCCAGAACAAGTTTCATTGATTCATTAATCCCTGCAAACAGAATCTATTCAGATGCTAGGTTTTTTTTCCATGGGATATTAATTCAGTGTCATTGTCATGTTTGTTACAAGGTGATCATCAAACAGGAACCTGGTGAAGCCCCTCATGTGCCCACAACAGGAGCTTCGAGCCAGTCGCCACTTCCTCAGTATGTGACTGTGAAAGGGGGTCACATGATAGCTGTGTCGCCCCAAAAACAAGTCATTACTGCTGGAGAAGGGACTACTCAGTCACCAAAGATTCAACCCTCCAAGGTTTGTGTTGGGTAGAGATTGGGAGGTCAACATGTAAGTGAATATTGTATAAATAATTAATAAATGCCAAAAAGATTCAGATTGACAGGGTTGCTGATCCCATAAGAATCTGAATAGCAGCCCAGTTGCAAAGCAAGTCAGTTGATGATAATCCCATCTGCTCCACTAGTATCCATGACGAAAGTTGAAGCATGTATTGTAGAGGGTCCAGGAATAGCCCAAGAGGCAAAGGAAAGCTGTGTCCTCTCTCTGGCAGCAGAGGTGACTGGCTTCACATGCACAGCTTTCTACCTATTCAGATCTGAGATGGGACCACTGGTTTGTTTCTAATTACACCTCTATGTCCAGACTAATCTATTTGATGATTTCTTGGTTCTTTAAAGTGTTAATATTCCTTACTGTGTGGAGATATGGTGGAATTAATGAATCAGGAGAAATGTAAAATGGCCCTCAGTTCCATATTTTCCTACATTGATTAGAAATAATATCTATTGAATGCTTTTTGTGTCAGGCTCATATTTATATATTACCTGTAATCTTTAAATACCCTGCAAGGTGGGTATTTTCACCCCCCTCTTTTTTTAGGGGAAGGAGTACCAGGGATTGAACCCAGGGTGTGGCTCTTTTTTTTTTTTTTTTTTGGTGGTGCTGGGGATTAGAATAGGGTGTGGCTCTTAACCACTGACCCACATCCTCAGTCTTTTTCATTTTTTATTTTGAGACAGATTCTTAACTTAGTTGCTGAGGCTAGCCTCAAACTTTCAATCCTCTTGCATCAGCCTCCCAGGTCACTAGGATTATGGGTGTGCACCACCGTGCTGGGCTATTTTCATCCTCATTTTACAAATGCAGAAATAAATCATGACTGAGAAGCATGGCAGCTTCCTAAGAGCGTACAGCTAGTGAGTGACAGGGGTTTAAATCCATGTGTGCTGACTTCAGACCATTCCACTCATCCAGTAATGCTGAGCAGACATTCTGTCTTGTCACATGGCTATGTACCTAATGGTAACATAAGACTAAGAAAAAGCAGATTTGTGCTAAAATGCCCTGAGTAAGGCTTAAGGGCACCTGGGAAGAAGTGTCACAGCAGAGTGAAAGAATAGCAAAGAAGAAAGGGAGCATGAGAAAAGCCACCACTGTTTACCCAGGATATTTAGGAGATAATGAGCTGTCTGCAAGGTAATACCATCCTTGGTTATTGCTGAAGTACATTCCTTGAAACTGTGCCTGAAAACAGGAGGGTGGAAAATGTCATCATTGTTCTTCCATATCATTTTGGCACAATAGAAACTCTTCTTACCATGTTTTCTGTGATAGATGAAACTAAGTCCACAATGGCAGGATGGGGAGTGGGAAGAAAAAAAGATCAGTGGATTACAGAAAGGGGAATGAAGGGAACAGTGGTGGGATAGGAATAGGAAAGACAGTGGAATGAATGTGACATAACTTACCGATGCACACATATGAATACGCCACTGTGAATTTCACCAAGAGTGGGATCCTAATTAGAATAAGGTATATTCCTTGCTTGTCAATGATATCAAAATGGACTCTACTGTCATGTGTAACTGAAAAGAAACAATTAAAAAAAGAAAAAAAGGGAAGTGCTACCTTCAACATGAAAAGTGACAGCTGAGGAATAAGTAAATTCCACATGGGAAGAAAGCAGTGTGGTGTGCTAAAAAGACCGTGAGCTTTGAAATTACTAGTAACTACTCATTACTTGTGTGACGTGGTTAATCTCTGTGAACTCTGGTTTCTTCATCTAGTGAAAGACCTCTTGTCTTTCAGAGCTTAGGAAAATGAGAGAGCGTCATATGTAAAGGACCTAGCAGAGAACACATGCTCAGTAAAGAACATCTGATATGAATGTCATGTGTACCTATGTACAATACCATGGTAACAATTATTATTGAGCACAGTTGGCTGTAGTTTTGAATATCTAGAGGCAAAAATCACATATAGAAGAATGTTCTTACATGCTATAGACCTTAAAGTTGCGAATAGTTTTTTTCGTTTTTGTTTTTTTGGTAATTACAAATAATATTATTACCTTGGACAAATTTTCCCCTTTAGAATGCTAAATTCTCACTTGCCAAAGTTCACAGGGTAGAAATAGAATAACAACAAATACAGAACAAAGGTGTAATTTCCTTCTAGTTGTTTCGTAAAGCTAGAAGGAAATTAGCAATACCCAGAGAAGTATTGTGGAATGGGAAGAGGAGAGTGGTAGGTAAGTTTAGGTTCTAGGCTAAAATGTTGTTTTGTTAAAAACTGAAGAACTAGCTTGGGATGTACTGCTTAAGGACCCTTTCTCCTTTGTAGTATCTATCATCAGCTGTGCATAGAACAAAATCATGCATCCTTTCCCATTCTCAGTTTTCCAGAACAAATGGTGTCGGGGTGAAGGGTCATCTTATGAGTGGTGTGCACATATTGGATAAGCTCTGTTAGTCAAGACTGCCCTCCTATGGCCAATTTGGGATATCATATTTTATAAGATTCTTAGATTAAATGTGTCATATCTGTTAATAGCAAGAGTTCATGTTAGCAGCAGCTCTCATGTTAGCTGGGCATTTTATACTTAATTCTCATTCCTGATTTTGTGGGGCAAATATTACCCATATTTTATAAATAAGAGGACTAGTGCGAAAGCTCAAAGTGGTTAAATAACTTACCCAGCTAGCTGCTGATGGACTTAAACAAGGAAACCAGGTCTCTCTGCTTACAGAAACCTATATACACTTTCTTCTGCTACACTGTGGTTTAATTAGTTGATTAGGGGATCATTTTCTTTACGTCAGTCATATCATCCAGACACATGGCAAATATATATTAGTATGTATTACAATTATAGTAATATGCTGTATATACAATTATAATGTATTAATATATACTATATAATGTCATATTACTATATTGTAATATAGTAATTACTTAATTAGAGCATCCCATTCATCAGTTGTATATGGTATATACTTTTATTCTACCTCCTAAATAATCTTATTTTTTAAAGAGGATCTAAAATTTCAATAAAATATACAAAGTACTATAAGCATTTGCATATCCTCTGAATTAGCATATTCATATTCAGATCTTTTTTTCCCAAATAGAACATGATTGATGTCAAGTTCACTTTGTTCTTCCAAGAAATGATACTATCATGAATTTGATATGTAGTCTTTTAGTCCATACTTTCCTTGCATAAATATGTAGCCATGGAAAACATGATGTTTGTATTTTGAAGATTTCATAAGAGATACTTGTGGGTTTTTGCAATTGCCTTTTCACTCAGTATGTATCATTTAAAATCTGTTTATGCAGACCTATGTAGGTCTCATTGATCTGTTTTTAATTGTGTGTGATAGATATTCCATTGTCTCTTCCTCTGTCTGTAGGCATTAAGAATGTTCTCATATGCTGTAAACCTTAAAGTTGCCAATAGTTTTTTTGTAATTACAAATAATACTACCTTGGACATCCTGTATAAGTTTCCTTGAGCACATGTTTAAAATTTCTGTATATTCAGGTTTCTGTATTCCTAAAAGTAGAATTCTTCCTACATAGGGTATGCGAATTTTCAGTTTTAGTAGATAGCCAGTGTCTCTCTGGAATGGCTGTACAAATTTATCTTTCTGTGATCAGTGAACAAAAAGTTCCTATTTCATCATATTTCTCTAGCAATTCTTGAAGTTATTAAGACTTTTTAAGAACTACTTTTTCTCTACCAGTTTGATGGGTGAAAAGTACTATCTATCTACTATCTTTTTTGCCTTTAGAAGGAAGATTGTTTGCATTTCTTATAACCTTTATGAGTCTTTTCATCTAGTTTCTGATCAGTTCTTTTATGAAATACAGAGCTGGGGAATGGCAAACACTGACTCAGTTTGCCATCAATTAAATTGTTTGTTCTAACTTAACATCCTGCAGTTTGCTTTGTTTAACTGTGTAATATTTTCTTAATTAAAAGAATTCACTTTACTTTGAAAACCAGATAGTTCTTAACTTTATTATTTGGGTCATAGGGTCTTTTTTTTTAAAAAAAATCAATTAAATATTATTTTTGCTTAAGCTTTTCCTTTTGAATCAAATGTAACTTTAAGGAGAAGAAAGACTAGAAAGAGACATAGAAAAACATAACTTTTCTGGGCTGGGAGTGTAATTGAGTGGTAGAGCCTAGCATGGAGGAGACGCTGGGTTTAATCCCAGCACTGGGAGAGAAAGAGGTAACTCTTCTTACAGCTCAGTTGGAAGAGGCCATATAACAAATGACATGTGTTGTTAAGAATTCTAGAGATGGAAAGAAGAAATGGTTATTTCAGATGGGGATAATATAGAAGAGGCCACTGGAAAAAAAAATGATTTTTAAAAATATCTAGTGGAGTTTATGGTTCCTACATGAAAATCTTTATTTATATAATTTTCATAATGTGAATTTTAAAATTACCTGAATTTCTAATAGTAATGAAATGTTTACATAGATTGTCGTATATTATTCAAATGTTATTATTTTGCTCAATATAAAAATGTTCTTGAAATATAACATTGGAAAATCCTTATAATAATGGAAAATGTTGGATAATAAACATAAAACTATATGTATAGTGTGATCCCAATCCTGTTTTTTAAAATATATATTAGGAGGAATTGGAAGTATATATATTAAAGATATTAAGAGACTATTTCTGGTTGTGTAGAACTTTTTCTTTTTACTTCCTAGATTTTCTATTAAAAATCTCGTATTATTTTATAGTCAGAGGAAGTTCTAGAAAGTAGTTGAGGTTAGGATAACAGCCTGTAAGCTTTTATTATTACAGTATCCAAAATGTAAGAAATGTTGTCGTTTTATATCTGTCCAAGCAGCCTTGCTGGAGGACTGAATTAGACTCTGTGTGTCATATCCAGGCTTTTGCTTTGCTCTTTGCTAGAACAGAGTGGCTCCTCTGTTCCCAGAGCTCTCGCAGGGGCTATGAGAAGAAGCACTGCTGGACTCTCCTCTGTTTTGAACAGGTTGTTGGGGTGCCGGTAGGGTCTGCCTTACCTTCAGCAGTGAAGCAGGCTGTGGCAATCAGTGGTGGCCAGATCCTTGTAGCCAAGGCCAGCTCTTCTGTCGCCAAAGCAGTTGGTCCAAAGCAAGTTGTGACCCAAGGAGTTGCCAAAGCAATTGTGAGTGGAGGTGGAGGAACCATTGTTGCTCAGCCAGTCCAGACTTTAACCAAGGCTCAGGTCACTGCCGCTGGCCCTCCGAAGAGTGGATCCCAGGGCTCAGGTAACTGATCCTAATTGGGTCTCTTTCAGCAGCATCGCTGTCCAAAATTTCCATTGCTAGTGATTATATTTGTTATTTGATTCTGACTGGGAAATTCTGTCAGGTTGAGACTATAAGAAGTGTATAAAAATGTTCCTTTTAATGAAACTTTTTATATAGAGGTTTGTAAGTAGTTTGCTTTTAAGTTTTATTATATCTGTTATTTATATTTTTATATATAATATGCATGATATACATGGAAGAAGAATAAAAATAGAGGATATTTCTTGATACTACTTTCAGGTCTAAAGGACAATTTTCATCTGTCCTCATCCTCACTTTGGGTTATGTTTCAGTCTTAAAATCCTGGTCCGATTATATCCAGCAACATTTTGAGATACCCAACTTAATAGATATCTATCAAATAGAAGTTTGAACACAAACACACGTTAACCTTTGATGTGTTAGTTCTGTGAGGGCAAAAAATATATATATATATGACATTAGATGTTTGTTAATTTTTAAGGTCTTGGTGAGGCCAAAGAATTGTTGTAGTCAATTGGGAGGTTGGAAGGTAATGCATATCCAAAATAGAAATTTCATAGGTGGTGCACTGCTAATGATAGCAGAGTTCACATTGTGGCATTAAAAATAAGTGCATGAGCTAAGCATGGTGGCACATGTCTCTAATCCCAGCTACTCAGAAGGCTGAGGTAGGAGGATTACAGGTTCAAGGTTAGCCTGGGCAAGTTAGGAAGATCCTTTCTCAAAAAGGACTGGGGATATAGGTCAGTGGTAGATGACTTGCCTAGCATGTGCAAATGCCCAGGATTCAATCTCCAGCAAGTGGTTGGGGGGAATGCATGAGATAGATTGAAAGGAATGACCTTTGGAATTGAAGATGAAGCAGATGAGAAGCCGGAGAATAAATAAGTCATCCCTAGTGTTCACTGAGAATTCTAGTCTTTAGTGTAGGGAGTGACTGGGAGTTTGGTAAATGATAGCAACAGTGGGTGAGCCTGCAGTGAGCCTCAAAAAAACGGGCTTTTTCAGGAGTGAGGGGTGGTAATGGTCTGAAAGCCCAACTACAGAGTACAAAGGCTCCCCTCCAGGGGCCTAGTCTTCACATGTTAAGGTAAGATGACTAGCCCCTAGATAAAGAGGCTGACATGTTTAATTACCACAAAAAGGTTGAGGAAGGTTATGATCACAGCAGGAATTCCAGGGCCACTTGGTCAAAGAGCTAGGAGGGAAGAGGAAATCAGATCAGGAACTGCCATGCCATGCTGGGTGACTTCTGGCACTGACTGAAATTGAGATGGCACTGTTGAGTTCTGTTAATAATAGAAAGGTTTTAGAGCTAGCTGTGGTCTCTAATATCTGGGGGCAGCTTCCAGGGTTCCTGGATCCCGGAGCTTCACAGCAAGGGTAGTGAGGATAAGAACTACTCCAGCAGGCTGGGGGAAGCTGATCCTTTCTCTATGACTGACCCATGTGTTTCTATACATTGCATCATGGAGATTTTATTGATTTAAAGTAACTGCAGAAAATTTTATATCTCAATCCCTTTTAAGACTCCTGTAGAGGTTTTATAGCCATTGTGCATAGATAAGTAAAATTTAAGGAGTAAGTAAAAGCTCTTTGACTTAAACCAGACTTTTAAAAAGATGAATTAGGGTTTCATAATAATGTGCCAGCATTGACTGACTGTAGCATTTCTTAGTTCTCGGAAAGTAAGGGAGGCTGGAAGTCTTGTTTTAAATTAGTGAATTCATCTCTTACTAGAAACTGACTAAAGGAACATTAAACAAATGGAGGAAAATGTGTGTTCATCCATAGATAGAGTGAGTATTTCATTAATTATGTAAATCACAGTATTTTTGATAGTAAAAAGTCACTATATTAATAATAATTACAATGAGAGGCTTGGGAGTGTAGCTCAGTGGTAGAGCATGCTTAGCATGTGTGAGGCCCTGGATTCAGTATCCAGAATTAGTAAAAATAATTACAATGAACATAGGTGTAAACTAGAACTGTTCTAGCAACTGATCAGCCTGTTTATATACAATATAAATTGGTTTGTGGTAGGTGCTACTAGTGTCTTAATTATTTTTTAATTAGCAAGATATTTAAGAATATCTGAAGCATCTAGGAAACAAACTTCAGTTTGCTGTTTGTTAGTGTTTTAAAATTAAGTACTTTATTACTCTGTATTTTGATTTTAGAGTATTGCTGATAGATCTAATAATCGGACCGTTTTTCCACCTTTTCTCTCTTAATCATTTTAGTGATGGCAACATTGCAGCTACCAGCCACTAATTTGGCCAACCTGGCAAATTTGCCTCCAGGCACTAAACTGTACCTTACCACGAACAGCAAGAACCCTTCAGGGAAAGGAAAACTGCTGCTGATCCCTCAAGGAGCCATCCTGCGAGCTACCAACAGTGCTAGTTAGTATCATTGAATCATTTGGTCATTCCTCAGATCTAGCTGAGGGACAGTTCTCACCTGCTCCAGGGAGCATTTTTGTGATTCTCTTTGGTGGTGTGGTGGTAGCTTCTGTCCAGATGGATTTAAAATATGCACATAATTTAGCTAGAAGCTGTTTCAATAATCATAGTCTTAGGAGGTGACACTGTTATTTTGGGCTTCCCTATTCAGTTTGGGATGAGTGACAGATCACGATGGGGTAGGATTTGATTGTTGAGGTTGTGTGGGGATGTCTAACTGACCTGTAGTGGAGAGTTCCTTTTGGAGTGGTATCTGAAAATCATCTGGTGAATCCTGGGGAAGGTCTTTCTGCTTTTTACTTTAAAGGGAATGGAACAGGACTGGTATTAAATATCTCTGTTCGCTGTTATTTAGACGTACTTGTATTTGCTAGTTTGGAGATGGGAAGAGAAATCAAGCTCACCCTAAATTTGTAAGGCCCCAAGGAAATTAGCTGATTATAAAAAATTTTAGAGAAAACCAGTTTAGATCATGTTGAAAAGGAAAGGGTAAAAGGAATGATTTTCCTCTGATCAGAGGTAGAATGGTGCATCAGTGAGACTCGTTAACCACCCAGCTGGATGTGGTGGCACACCCTGTGATCCCAGTGACTCTCGAGGCAGAGGCAGGAGCATTGTGAATACCAGGCTAGCCTGGACAACTTAGTGAGAACCTCTCTCAAAATAAAAAATAGAAAGAGCTGGGAATATAGAAGAGTGCCCCTGGGTTCAATCCCTAGGACTGCACAAAAAAAAAAAAGGAAGGATGGAAGGAAGGAAGGACAGATGAAAGGAAAGGAGGAAATTTTTGGCAAGTGCAGTGTGTAGTTTATTCTCTGTAATGAGTCATTGCCACTCTCACCCTGATGTTTTTCCTGATACCTAAGCAGGGGAATGTCAGAAAGTTAGCTACGTAAGAAAAGGACAGTGCAAGTCCCAGAAAAAAACCCAGAAAGCTACTTAGATTTTTCTGATGTCCTCAGGATCAAAATGTACCATTGGGAAGGAATCTGTTCCAGTTATAATAGTCACCAGAATTAAGGTGGGGAAGGAAGCTGATCTCTAATATTTATTAAGTAAATATTTAAATATTTATAATCTAGGTAGCTTGTAGACATTATCTCACACAAATGGAAGTAAAACGAACCCATAGGCTTTGAAGTGGGATTTGAAAAGCAAAATAGAATGGGGGTCCTAGAGTCATTATAAATGGGGGGGGTTGATTAAAATGTTACTAAGTCAAAATGCTTTTCAAAGATAAGTTCTTCATTATACTTAGAGCTGAAATATAGTCAGCTGTCATTCAAATTCAAACTACATGTACAAACTACTCATCCAAAATGCTTGGGACCATCCGAGCATTGCAGTGCATACCTGTAATCTCAGCTACTTGGGGGACTAGGCAGGAGGATTGCAAATTTGAGGCCAGCCTCAGCAATTTAAGGGAAATCCTATCTGAAAAATAAAAAAGGGCTGGGAATGTAGCTCAGTGGTAGAGCGCTCCTGGATTCAGTCCCCAATACTGCAAAAACAAAGCTTGGGACTAGAGGTATTTCAGATTTTGGGGGGGGGGGGGATTTTGCAACATTTGCAAAGACTTTACCAATTAGGTAGCCTTAATTTGAAAATCTGAAATCTGAAGTCAGCTTCAAAATTCCAAACTTTTTCAATGTCACGGTGCTCAAAACATTTTGGATATCAAAATTTCATATTACAGATACCTATAAGTAGATTTTAATTTTACCTTCAGACTCTAGAAAGTTCACCTCAATCCTGTCACAGAGTAGATGTAATACAGAGGAAAGAAAAGTATGGAAAGCAGGAGGAATGCTACAGGGGAAGCATCTCTGGACTCAACCTGCTCTTTTCCTGTTAAACCGTTGCTTGACTCTTTATGATATGGCTATCACTCATTGTATTTGCAGACCTCCAGTCGGGGTCAGCCGCTGCTGGTAGTGGCGCTGCAGGAGGAAGTGGAGGTGGAGGCAGCAGTGGCAGTGCTGGAGGCAGTGGCAGTGGAGGAACAGGAGGATCCCAGGGCACCACTGGCCCTGGAGGGATCTCCCAGCACCTGACTTACACATCCTACATCCTCAAGCAAACTCCCCAGGTCTGTTACTTGTGCCTCATATTTTAAACCATTTAGCTATCTGATAAGTGCCTTTAATTTTTAAAGTTCCTTTGCCTTTAGTGCTCTGGGACCAGTAACACTTACATTTTACCCATATTATAAATCTATTTTTGGGGGGGCTTTTTTTGAAAGATGAGGAAATAGATTCAGAAAGACTTAAGTTATTTATACAAGACCTTCCTGCTAAGCTAATGGTAGACTTTGGATTTAAATCCAGACCTTTCTGCCTCAAAGAAAGCTTGCCATTTTGTTTATTTTCTTCCAAAATCCATGAAGTAATAAACAGTATTAACATACAATTGAAATTTTGCTCTTAGAAGAGTGCAACCAGAGAGAAGAGTATCAAGTAGTGGTATTTTGAGTAGGGTCAGATTCAGTGAGAAATAGGTTTCCACCTTCTTTACCCTTGTCCTGGAAATCCTTCATTCTCCTCTAAGAAACATAATAGTATTTTGGTTCTAGACATTCCTATTGAAAAGGATGAATAGTTATCAATCTGATTAAATCCACCTAGATTGCAGAACTTAACTTTCCAATAACCAGCAGTATAACTACTGTGCAAAGTTTAAGAAGTGGAGTTATTCTTAGTTATATGTTAGTTATACTTAGAGCTGACTTAGTTTTCAGTTGTTTTAACTAAGTCAAAGGATGAAGGGGAGAGTATTGTAGCTTGTCACTTGGGTTCTTTTGATTTAAAGGATTAGAGCTATCCATTTGAATTTAACAAATTCCTGGTTAATTCTTTTTCTCTCCCTAACTTAGGGCACATTTTTGGTCGGCCAGCCATCACCTCAGACATCAGGAAAACAACTGACTACTGGGTCAGTGGTCCAGGGAACACTGGGAGTCAGCACATCTTCTGCGCAGGGACAGCAGACCTTAAAAGTTATCTCTGGACAGAAAACCACTTTGTTTACACAGGTAAACGTGCACCCGCACACACTCCTATTATGTGGTGATTGTGGCATTTAATTACTTTTTTATAGCTTCTCTCTTTACACAAACTATAAAAAGTTAAGTTTACATGAGAAAATGAATAATAAAATAGTATAGAAAATTAAAAATAAGTCTTGAGGGTTGGGAAAATATAGCTGGAATGAGAAAATAAGACCAAGAGGTATTCAGATATACAAACAGTAGGATCCTATATAGTTAATAATATGAGGTGTAAATTTGACAGAAAAGGTAAAATGAGAACCTTGATGAATTATAAAATCACTGCTTATGAGAAAGAAAAAAATATATATATTTCCTTAGAAGAACCAAAGATTCTTTGATACTTTAATTGTATCACTTCTCTGGAGAGATTTCATGAAAGATTTAGAATAGTGTAATAGATGATTTAGCCACAATATAATATAGTAAGTAAGTGCTCTGATGGGTTTGGGGTATGTTTCTTCAGCATTGTTTAGTATAAACTCAAGAACAACATCCAAATTTTAACTGGGTAAGGAACATCATAATCATTTGTAGGAAGATCTTATAACTAAATCTCCAAAATTTACCAGATTTTACAGACAAAAGTACAGAATATAGATTGTATACATACCATTCATCCCAAAACAGCATTTTCTATGACTATATATTTCAGCATTTCTCAGAAAATGGAATAAATATTAGATTTTTGCTAATGGACACTTTCTTTGTTGAGCATGGTTATATGTCTTTTCTTTAGTTTGTTAATTACATTGATTTGTTTTTATTTTCATTTTTTTTAATGTTAAACCTACCTGTATTCCTGGGATAAACCTCACTTGGTTTTTATATATTATCCTTTGTTAACATATTGTTGTATTTAGTTTGATGAAATTGGTTTATATGGGGCTGGGGTTGTGGCTCAAGTGGTATAGTGCCCGCCTAGCACCTGTGAAGCACTGGGTTTAATCCTCAGCATCATATAAAAATAAAATAAAGATATAGTATCCACCTAAAACTAAAAAATAAATATTTTTTTAACAAAAGAAATTTGTTTATAATTTTTTACAAAGGCTATATTGGTCAGTAGTTTTCTTTGTAATGTCTGTCTGGTCTGACTAACTGAAGCTTCAATTTATTTAATAGACAAAGATCTGTTCAGATATTATTTCTTCTTGTTTCTTCTGTAGACTTTTGTTTTCCATAATTGCTTATCCACTATTGTGTTCCTCAGCTAGCTTTTGAGCAGTCAATATAATAAATTTTATTTGTCTTTGCTACCATTTTTTGTGGATTTAATGCTGGGAGGAGTATTGTAGTCTGTGTTCAATCCCCCATTCTCAACCTGGAACAGAAAAATAGTTTTAGTTATCAAAATTAAAATCCACAATGAGCTGGGTGTGGTGATGCACACCAGACTAAGATAGGAGTATTCTAAGTTTGAGGCCAGCCTCAGCAACTTAGCAAGGCCCTCAGCAACTTAGTGAGACCCTGTCTTAAAATAAATAAAAAATAAAATAAGAAGGACTGGGGATGCAGCTCAATGACAAAGTGTCCCTGGGTTAAATCTCCAGTGCCTAAAAAATTCAAAAAAGATCCACAATAAAAATGAAATGGTATGATTATTTATGCATTGAACTGTGTAGCAGTGTACAAAAAATATTGCCATATGAAGAGAACTTAATAAAATGGTTTTTATTTGCATATATTTGAGAATTCAACTAATTGGATAAGAATTTGAGTTGGAATAACACTGTATTAGTGTATTAGTTTGTTATCTGTTACTATAGCAAAATATCCAAGGCTGAGTAATTTGTAAAGAAAGAAGTTTATTTAGGTCACAGTTTTGGAGACTGAAAGTCCATGACTAGGTGGCCACATCTCTTTGGCCTCTGCTGAGAGTCACCTTGGCTGCATCATCATCATAACATGGTAGGTGGCATGCTTGTGGGAGCACATGTAAGAAGAGTTTACGTGGCAAGACAGGGAGCCAGAGGGATTCAGAGGTCAGACCTGCTCTTTTGTAACAACTTGACTTTGTGAGAATTAGCCCTCTCCATGAAACCAGCATTAATCCCTGACCTATTCACCTTCCAATAATACCTACCATGTAAAGGTTCCAGCCCATTCACATTGCCATACTGGGGACCAAGCTTCCTGCACATATACAATCAAATCATACACATACCATAGTGCATTGTTGGTAGGCTTAATTATGTATCTTTCTAACACTATATATATATCTTTTATGCCTTTGGAACATTAATAAGTTGATTATGCAGTTGGTCACCAAAAAAATCTTAGCATATCCCAAAAGTAGCATTCATTGTACCTAATTTTCTTGATTAGTTAAAAAAAAAAACAAAAAAACTCAATGACAATAATTAGAAGTACTTTGAAATATATTCTAAATTCTTGCATCAAAAAGAAATAAAAGGGCTGGGGTCATGGCTCAGAGGTAGAGTGCTCGCCTATATATTTATTTTAAAATATATAGTGCTCGCCTTTGTTTATAAAAATAAATAAAGATATTATGTCCATCTACAATTTAAATAAATAAATATTTTTTAAAAAGTAATTTATAGATTACATTTTATTAGCTTTCATAGAGAAACAGAACCATAGGATATATATACACATAGATATATAAATGGAGATTCTAAAAATTGGCTCATGATTATGGAGACCAAGTCCCAGATATGTCAGGTCTGCAGTCTGGAGAAACAGGAAAACTAGTGGTATAATTCATTCTGAGGCTAGAGGCCTGAGAGCTCGTTGGAGTTGGGGCATGCACATGATAGTATATGTCCCTGATTTTGAAGGACCAGGAACCAGGAGCTCTGATATCTAAGAGCAGAAGATGGATGCCCCAGCTCAAAGAGTGAGAGTAAGAATTTGCCTTTGATCTACCTTTTGTTGTTAGGCCCTCAATAGATTGGATGTTACCCAACCACATTGGTGAGGGCACATCTCTGATGCTAATCTATTCTGAAAATACCCGGAATTAATGGTTTACCAGCTATCTGGGTATCCCTTCCACTCACTCAGTTGATATAAAATTAACCATCACAATAGTACTTTATATTAAAATCTATGGAAGCAACTCAGATCTATTGGAAGCAACCCAATTTTCATGTATAAGAAAATTCAAACTTTTTTTCTTTTTCTTTGTTTCTTTATTCCTTGTGTGTGTGTGTGTGTGTGCATGCGTGTATATGTTTGTATGTGTGCGAGAAAGGGATACTGAGGATCAAGCCCAGGACCTTTTTATAGCCTAGGCAAGCGCTCTACCACTGAGCTGCACCCCAGCCCACATTCAGAGTTTTACCACATTATGTACAACCATAGGAATGGGATCCTAATTAGAATAAGTTATATTCCATGTTTGTATGATATGTCAAAATACACCCTACTGCCATGTATATCTTAAAAAAAAAAAAAACTTAAGTTTTAAATTCTTTTTAGTTTTAGCTCTCATCAGTCATGATTAAAGTATAATCATGTAAAATAATGCACAGATTATAAATGTACTGCTCAGTGAGTTTTGAAATATATATATAAATAAATAGATGCAATCACTTTTCCAATCAAGATATAGAATATTTCACTCTAAAACATTTTTAATTACCACTTTTCTATTTCTCTCATCAGACATCAGTTTTTATGTGTTCTTGAACTTCATATCAATGGAATTACATAGTATATGCTCTTTTTATGTCTAGCATCTATTGCTCAACATAATTTTTTGAGATTCATCTCAATGGGATATATATACACACACACGCGCACGCGCGCGCACACACACACACAGATAGATATATAAATGGAGATTTATTCTAAAAATTGGCTCATGATTATGGAGACCAAGTCCCAGATATGTCAGGTCTGCAATCTGGAGAACCAGGAAAGCTAGTGGTATAATTCATTCTGAGGCTAGAGGCCTGAGAGCTCTTTGGAGTTGGGGCATGCGCCTGATGGTATACGTCCCTGAGTTTGAAGGATCAGGAACCAGGCTCTGATGTCTAAGGGAAGGAGATGGATGTGTGTATTAGTAGTTTATATTTTTTAATTTTTGAATATATTTTGTTTCATAACTCTTGATAGACATGGATTATTTCCAGTTTTTGGCTTATGAATTAAACTACTATAAACATTCTTACACAGGTCTTTTTGTGCAGAAGAATAACTCAGATAGCCTAATGTATGTTTATGAGTGGTTGTACCATTTGATTCTCCCATAAATCACATCAGAGTTGCTCCATATCCTCACCAACACAGAGTATTGTCTTTCTTCTTTTTTTTTAAGATACTATTTTTTAATATTTTTTTTAGTTGGTAGACATTTATTTCATTTATCTACTTATATATGTGCTGAGAATCCAACCCAGTGCCTCACACATTCTAGGCAAGTGCTCTACCACTGAGCCACAACCCCAGAATTGTCATTTTTAATTTTAGCATTTTTGTGACCGTGAAGTGATATGTTATTGTGGTTTTAATTTGTATAAGACTCCATTGCAAATTATGCTATGGCTAGTACTTCTGGATTCTAATCAGGTCTTCTTCAATTACTAGCTAGCTGTATGACCCTGATAAAGTCACTGAGCTTAATCTCCTCTAAGGCAGAACTAAAATCAGCCCTATCTATTTAATGAGAATAACAATTTATGAATGACATAAGATACATGTAAGTTTTTTCTAACATTCCGGCAGGCAGTAAGCTCTCAGAAACTGAAAAAAATGGTATCTGCTTATTAGTGGCATAAATTTGGGCACTAAGTAATAGATAGGGACCCGCAAACTACACCCAAGACTTTCTGTTTTTGTAAATAACATTTTATTGAAACACAGCCACACTTGTGTCATGTTGTCATCGTAGAATTGAGGAATTGCAACAGAGATTTCTGTAGTCTACAAAGCCAGAAGTGTTTATTTATTCCCTTTACAAAAAAAAAAAAAAGTTTACTGAGCCTTGACTTAGACCACTGAGACGATATTTGCTGAGTGGTTCTCCAGTACTAAAATGCTAAGCCAGTATAGAGCCTAGAGCCCCTGAACTTACCCATTTGAGTCTGGCCCCGAGTTTGAGTTTCATGGTAATTTGTAAACTAATCCATTTACTTGTTCTGTATTAGTGCATTTATAAGTCAAAGGTCATTAAATTTAGACTTCTTAGGTTCATAAAAACTTCATCTAATCTCGATTAGCAAGACTTCCTTGGATGTGCTCTCACATGTAAATAAACAATAAATTGTGTCTCTTAGTGTTACCTTATTACTCTGTCCCTTTTGTTTCTGCAGGCAGCAGCTGGGGGACAGGCATCTCTAATGAAAATATCTGATAGCACCTTGAAGTCTGTGCCAGCCACTTCACAACTCTCAAAGCCTGGAACCACAATGCTGAGGGTAGCAGGAGGAGTTATCACAACTGCTACTTCCCCTGCTGTGACCCTCTCAGCCAATGGTCCTGCACAACAGGTGAGTTAGCATTGCAGTAGAAAATCATGAAACATGAAAAAGGAGGAACATAAGGAAGATAGATTCCCAAGATGCATAGCATTGTGCCTTTTTTAAATTGGAATTTTTTTTTTTTTTTTTAATTAGAGCTTTATAGTTATACATAGTAGTTGGGTTCATCCCAACAAACTCACAGATGCATGGAAATCAATTTCAGTCATAATGTTGTTCTTTCTTAAAAAAATTGATATAATTCACATACTATAAAATTTCCCATTTTTATAGTGTGCAATTCATTGATTCTTATTATATTCACTGGGTTGTACTTATCATCATCTAATTCCAGAACATTCTTATTGTCCCTCAAAGAAACCGAATACCCATTAGCAGTCACTCCCCTGGCCGTACCCTATCCCTACATAATCACTAACCCTTCTTTCTTTGTGGATAGTCCTATTTTGGACATTTCATATGAATGTAGCCATACAACATGTGACCTTCTGTGTCTGGCTTCTTTTGCTTAGCATAGCATTTTCAGGGTTCATCATGTTATAGCATGTGTCAATACTCCATTCCATTCTGTAGCTAAATAATTCTCAGTTTTATGGACATACCACATTTTTGTCTATTCATCAGTTGACAGACATCTGGGTTGTTTTCTGCTTTTTAATAATTATGAATAACGCTACTGTGAACATTTATATACCAGCTTTTGCATAAACAAATATTTCTGTAGTCAGTATGTCTAGGAATGGAATTGCTGGCTCATATCAAAAGTAGTGTTTAACATTTTGAAGACCTGGCAGACTGTTTCCCAAGAGCTGTTCCATTTTATAGTCATTCTAGCAATGTATGAGAGTTCCAATATCTACATCCTTATTGATACTTGTTATCCTTTTAAAAAAAAATCATCACCATCTTCATGGATGTGAAGTTGTATCTCATTGTGGTTTTGATTTGAAATTCTTTGATAGGTAGTAATATAGAGTATATTTTTATGAACTTATGGGCCATTTATTTAGCTTTGGAGAAATATCAGATCGTTTGTCCATTTCTTAGTTGGCTTGTCTTTATGTTATTAAATTTTTGAATATTTTATGTAGTCTAGATTCAACTCTCTTACATGTTTGCAAAAAATGTCTCCCACCCTGAGCTGACTTTTTTTCTTAATGGTATCCTTTGAACCACAAAAGTTTTTAGTTTTAATGAAATCTGATTGATCTATTTTTCTTTTCTTGTTCTTTTGGTGTCACGTCTTAATAAACCATTGCCTAATCCAAAGTCACAAAATTTAAGCTTACTTTTCTTCTATTTTATATTTAATTCTGATTAATTTTGAGGTGTCATGTGTTGTGTGAGTTGGAAACCAAATTGCATTCTTTAATATGTAAATATCCACTTGGCCCAGCAACATTTGTTGAAAAGACTTATTTCTCCTATGAATTGTCTTGGGACTCCAAAGCACTTTTACGATCTGACTTCACACTCCACAGCTGCTGCTTCTCCTGTACTTCTCTGCTTTGCAAGCTCCTTAGCATACCGTGTTCTTTCTGACTTTCCACCTGCTTTCTTCTGCCAAGAACGTTCCTTCCTCTCCCATCTTTGACTTGAATATTGAAGGGTCCTTTAAAGTACTCTGTATCTTACCTGAAACATTCTCCAGTACCCTCCCTTTTGCATCCCTAGTCAAAAGCAGGGATTTCCCTCTCAGTTGTGTGCCGTGCACCTACGCCTGCAGTGGCACTTATCATTCTGGTGACCACTCTTCCTTGGTGGCTTTTAGCTCTGAGCTCTAACATTTGATACTATGCCTGCCATGTAGTAGATGTGTCTTGAATGAAGTGACAGATTTTAAAACTCTAGTTAAGTTGTTAATAAAGCCCATTTTATTTCATTTTTACATTCTGAGAATATTTCTTTCTGTTTTTCTGGTGTTGAAATAATAGATGGTAAGTTATTTTTTAATGTACCACTACGACACACTCTCATTTTTTTCTGGTCTATGAAATCTAAAAGCATAGAAATCACTGAATTAGAGAAGCCATACTTTTTTTTTTTAATGGCATGACATTTAATAAATAATAACAACTAATAGTTCGTATTTGCTGAGTGTGCTGTCTGGCAGTCACTGCTCCAAGTAAGTCACACTGCTTTCTTCTTAATTTCTTCATTTCTGGCCCTGTGGGTAAGCAGTCTGAAGGAGCAGTCCCTGGCTCATCCTCTACCCTTGGTTCTGTAATGAAAACTACTGGGCAGCCGCAAGTGTGTGTGAGCCAGGCCGCCGTGGGAACCTGCAAGGCTGCAGCTCCCACTGTCGTCAGTGCCACCTCCCTGGTGTCCACACCAAACCCCATCTCAGGGAAAGCCACAGTATCAGGTCAGTTGTATCATGATGTTATTTCTCTCAGTTTTTCACTTGGGGCTAGAATATTTTTGGAAAGTCTTAATATTTTGTTTAATAAGTTACTAAAATATAAGGCAGAAATATTTTACAGATAGCTGCTTTTTAGATAAATTATTCTTATATTAAAATGTATATATAAATTTTCAAGTCCAAGACTTAAATTTATGGGGCTGGGGATGTGGCTCAAGCGGTAGCGCGCTCGCCTGGCATGCGTGCGGCCCGGGTTCGATCCTCAGCACCACATACAAACAAAGATGTTGTGTCCGCCGAAAACTAAAAAATAAATATTAAAAAATTCTCTCTCTTTAAAAAAAAAAAAAGACTTAAATTTATCATTTAAAAATAATTATTCAGTTTACAGATTAAACTTTTTTTTTTTTTTTTTTTTTTTTTTTTGGTGGTACAGAGTTTGCATCCAGGGATGCTCTACCACTGAGACACATCCCCAGGCCTTTTTACTTTTTATTTTGAGATAGGGTTTCACTCAGTTGCTAAGGATGGCCTAAAACTTGCCATCCTCCTGCCTCACCTTAAGTAGCTGGGATTACAGGTGTGTGCCACCACACCTCGCTGAATAATCATTTTTAAATGATTTAATATAAAATATAAATAAATAAATAAATGATTTGATAAAATTGTAGCCACCTGAAATTTTGTTGGGTATTTTAGCTGTCTTCATAATGTAATTTATGGAGAATTAACAGTTTGCTCTCCTTAAAGAACCCATTTCTTTTTTATAAATTATCAATTTTGACTGGAATTCATTTTAAAATAGCATACTTTTATTTCCTCTTATGAACAAAGTATATATATATAAGTTTCACTAACTCTAACTCATATTTTTTGAAGTTAGTTATTATATTGGATAGATATGCTTGAGATTTGGCAAAATGTATGATACCTTTGTGCCAGCACTAAATGGCCCCAGAAAAATGTATCTTTTAATTCTTTATGTAGGGCAAAATTTGTTTACCAGCTATCTGGGTATCCCTTCCACTCACTCAGTTGATATAAAATTAACCATCGCAATAGTACTTTATATTAAAATCTATGGAAGCAACTCAGATCTATTGGAAGCAACCCAATTTTCATGTATAAGAAAATTCAAACTTTTTTTCTTTTTCTTTGTTTCTTTATTCCTTCTGTGTGTGTGTGTGTGTGTGTGTGTGCATGCGTGTATATGTTTGTATGTGTGCGAGAAAGGGATACTGAGGATCAAGCCCAGGACCTTTTTATAGCCTAGGCAAGCGCTCTACCACTGAGCTGCACCCCAGCCCACATTCAGAGTTTTACCACATTATGTACAACCATAGGAATGGGATCCTAATTAGAATAAGTTATATTCCATGTTTGTATGATATGTCAAAATACACCCTACTGCCATGTATATCTTAAAAAAAAAAAAAACTTAAGTTTTAAATTCTTTTTAGTTTTAGCTCTCATCAGTCATGATTAAAGTATAATCATATAAAATAATGCACAGATTATAAATGTACTGCTCAGTGAGTTTTGAAATATATATATAAATAAATAGATGCAATCACTTTTCCAATCAAGATATAGAATATTTCACTCTAAAACATTTTTAATTACCACTTTTCTATTTCTCTCATCAGACATCAGTTTTTATGTGTTCTTGAACTTCATATCAATGGAATTACATAGTATATGCTCTTTTTATGTCTAGCATCTATTGCTCAACATAATTTTTTGAGATTCATCTCAATGGGATATATATACACACACACGCGCGCGCGCGCACACACACACACACACAGATATATAAATGGAGATTTATTCTAAAAATTGGCTCATGATTATGGAGACCACACACACTTTCCAAGGATCAAACCTAGAAGTACTTAACCATTGAACCACATTCCCAAACCTTTTTTATTTTGAGACAGGGCCTCACTAAGTTGCTGTGGCTATCTTTGAATTTGTGATCCTCTTGCCTCAGCCTCCCGAGTTGCTGGCATTACAGGCCTACACCACTGTGTCCTTCTTAAAAGAAAGAAAAAGAAATAAAAATTTCAGGAATTGCATTATATTTTCATTAAGTTCCATAGCAGTTCTGGAATCTAACTGCTTTTCAAAATTCTAGGGAAAATAACTTTCATTCTAGAATTCTTTAGGCAGCCAGATCATTTTTGAGTGAAGGTAGAATTATTTTCTGACAAAATTTCTAATGTATTTTCTATACACTGTCCAAAGACGTTACTTAAACATATGCAGATGAAGACATATAAACCAAAAAAGAGGAGAGAAAATAGAAGATCCAGTTTAGAAGAAAGGTAAAGCGTAATAGTGCAGAGACAGTACATGACTGAGAGCTGTATGGCAGCTCTAGGAAGCACCAGGCCAAAGTGGAGCAGATCAGAGATCCTGGAAGGGCTTCTCTTCTGAGAAGTGGAACTGTAGACTGTGGAGGGGGTTTGACATATGCAGAATTCTATTAAGGGGTAGCTTAAGGCGCTCTGGAAGGAGATGGAAAGACTTTGGGAAAGGGTTAGAAGAAAACTAAATTTTCAAATGATAAGGGAGGAAATTGTTAACATCAGGAAGTAAATGGAATTATGATATCAGAGTATACTCATCTGGATAATCAAAGAGTAGTATTGGAGTGTGGGGAGGAGTGAGTGAAAGTGCCTCAAGGCCAACCTCATTAGTCAGGTGGGTCACATGAAAAATCAGTGAATCAAAGCCTGTACCATACACATTCTTTTAAAATTGCTGAGGTACATATTAAAAGAAAGAACCAAAAGAGTTAAAAGTGGATGCTCCCAGCTGCTTGAGAGGCTGAGGCAGGAGGATTGAGAGTTCAGAGCCAGCAAAAGTGAGGCGCTAAGCAACTCAGTGAGACCCTGTCTGTAAATAAATACAAAATAGGGCTGGGGATGTGGTTCAGTGCCTCTTGAGTTCAATCCCCTGTACCAAAAAAAAAAAAAAAAAAAAAA